>NC_134122.1:52560000-52870998 GCF_040939455.1 Microcebus murinus | reverse complement strand
AAAACTCCTCTGCTCACTCCCCAAAATCCTTTAAGCCCATATAGAAAACAATACTTTCTTTATGATAGAGTGTTTATACAAGTTCACCAAAGGAGATTTTACAAATATTATAGTACATTATACCAAGGAAGAAACAACCATACCTTTTAATTTCTTATGACTCACCAAATTAGGACTAAGGATGCTTTATTTCACTCCCAACCAAGCCCCATATCCATCAACTAGGCAGAAAGACAAACATGAATGCATTCTCAAGCCGACGACCTCCAGCCTGCTCCCAGCAGGTACTCACTCCAACGGCAGCAGTCCCACCAACACCCTTTCCTGCTGCCTCCGCCAAAGACAGGAGGAAAAAGCCAGGATGGGCAGCACTGGGTGAAGTTCAGGGCTGGTTTTAAAGAGAAAAATCACTTCAGTCACTACTGTTAGCAGAAGCAGTTCTAAGTTACACACACACTTTTTTGTTGTTGTTTGTTTAATTAAAATAAAAAAGGGGAGCAGTTGTGGAACCTTCAGCATGAGCAGCCTGTTGCAAAACCAAACCCGAGGCCCAGGCCCGGACTGCAGAGACGCAGGGGCGCGCAGCCGTCTCTCGGAGGCCTGGGGAGACTGAGGGCCGTGGCCAGGAGACACTCTGTGTCTCTTCCTTTGTTTTCCTTTTTAATTCCAGGCCCAACAATCAATAAACAACTTTCCTTAAATACAGCACCTGTGAGTCAGCCTGGGCTGGGAGGTGCGGGGCGTGGGCCGGGCCCCATCCCAGTGTCCTGTGCACCACAGCTCGCGCCCACGGTGCCCGCCACTGGCGTGACTCCATTTTGGGCGCAGAGAACACGGAGCAGGAAGGGACCTCACAGATGACCAAGCTCCTCACCAGAGGCCCTGAGAGGCAACCCCCGAGCAGGCCGTTCTCCCAGCACCTCTGCGGGCTCATTCTGCCGTCGATGTTAGGCCAGATCATTCCATGGAAGGGGTGGCAAACAGGCACATGGAAAGGTGTTCGCCATCACTAACCGTCGGAGAAACAGGTGAAAACCACAGGAGCTAGCCCTGCATGCCCACCAGAGTGGCTAAAATAAAAAAGCCCTGCCAGACACCGGCGAGCACGCGGAGACTGGAGGCCCCCACACTGCTGGGGGGCAGGAGCCGGCGCGGCCACTGGAACCAGGTGGCAGGTCCTCACAAAGCTGATTCGCAACTGCCACGCGACTCAGCGACTGCACTCGTGGGCCTGTATCACAGAGAAACGAAAGCTTACAGACACACAGAATGTGCCTGCGAGTGTTCACGGCAGCTTTATTTGAAACTGCTGAACACTGGAAACAACACAGATGTCCCCTCCTAAAAGCGACAGTTTAATCAGAATCTCTGAAGATTGGAAGGCAGAGGCTGAGTAACCCACCTTCAACAAGGAATCCCTGGTGGTCGCCCGCCTGGCTCACAGTGCTGCCTGGAGGCCACAGCTTAACGAGGCGACCACTGCTACGTGCTTTCCAAGGTGGTGCCACGGCATGTGCGGAGTTGACACCCTTCAGTCCCGGTGCCGTCCCTTCTGTAGGAAAAAACCCCCAGACAGTCGCCTGCTGAAAGCCTGGGCCTCCTGTCTACCACCCCCTTAGCCATCACCCATGTCTCCTAATTTAAACGAGGTCTGTAAGCAGGTAACCAACTTGTTTGCACTTAATTCCAATTTAGGTGCTGACATTATAAGCCTATGATAGGCTTTTACCTGTGTCCTTTAGAAGGGTGGGGAGGAGGGAGACATCAGTAGATCTGGGCTCTCTACCTGCCAAGAAGCAACCACACCACCCCCCGCCCTGCCAGCAGAACTGCCCTTCCACTGCTGAGCTGCAGCAGCGCCTGGCCCTTCCACTGCCCTGCTGCGCCAGCAGCGAGAGCAGCTTAACCTTCTCTTGCCCTTTAGGGTTAGGAGTTCTCTTTTCCCCTCCACCAGGCTAAGCGCTGAGAGGCAGCTCCAGAAGCTCACTCTTGCCACAGTGGCATCTATTAAGTCTGTGTTCTTACACAAAGCCCCATTCATTTAGAAGGAAAAGAATCCTCTCTTGGTTCCACCTCTGTGAACAGAAAAGTGATCTGTAACCTGACGAAAACACTACTCCAGGGCAACTGTGACACTCTGCCCCCCTGGTCTAGTATTTCCAAGGCAACGGCCAATCCTAATTCCCTCAACCACCTCCCCGGATTATCGTCACAGCCCTCATCACTCAGCCCATCTGCCTCTGCAGCCAAAAAAATTAGCCCCAATCCTCCTAAAGCACCAGGTCCAGTACTAAACCCAGTGCTCACTCAGCACAGAGCCACCTTCCTCTGTTCTACAGGCCGACAGGGGCAAACAGGGTGGGGCAAGGACTTGGGAGACGGATGAGTTCAAATCCCAGCCCTGCCATTGACCAGCTGTGGCCTTGGGACTGACAGCTTCATCTGTCTGATCCTCAGGCTCCTCGCTGTGAAAGGCAGAAAATAATACACACCTTGCAAAAATTAAATAAAGTAACAGATGGAATGTGCCGAGTACATAAGAGATGCTTCTGAAATCACAGCTGCTGTTATTTTTATTATTATTGTGCACCCTGACCGCCCAGCACTTTTCACAGCCGCACTACCAGTTAATTCGTATTGAACTTATAGTACAGTTACAACTCCCAGTGAATTTCATAAGAAATATCGATGAGCCGGGACTCCTCCATTCTATCCTTCCCGCAACTCACTTGTTAAACCCTATATTTGGGACTCACATTCCCTTTTACAAGACCTAGTCATGGGGCCATACTGACCTAGTTTCTGAAGCCCTTAAAATCTTCTTTCCAAAGTCAGTGTCACGCGTTCCCCAACTACAGTCCGAGGCCAGGCTCACGGTCCCCAGCAGCCAGCCACCTGGTACATTCAGAGCACCTCCCTTCCGGCACCACCTGGGGCCCTAGGGCTCTCTGCCACTGCGACTCCTGGGAGACTACTGCCTTCCCCTGGGAATGTGGTGTTTGAGGCCAGTGGTGACAGACCAGCAAATATAGGCCAGTCCAGACTGCCAAAGAAAGGATGCCAGGGAGGACCTTGGGGCCTGCAGGACTCTGTGCAGCTTCTCGGCGTCCGCAGGAGGGGGGAGGCAGCCCTCGGGAGAGCAGCTGATTTTTAATGTACAGTGTAATACCGCAAAGCAAACAGCGGCCCAGACGCTGCTCCATATGGCTGCAGCCCGAGATCAAAACTAATCACCAAGCTGTGTAGGTTTCCAGGTTGGGGCAATAAGGGAGTTACTGTCCGGTGCACTGGCCATCAGACCACCACTGAGGTCAACACTGCCACATGCTAACAAGCTCTTTTTGTGGTTTCATTCCTCCCAGACGTCAGCCCCTCCATCCTGCAAAGGGCAGAAGGAGACTGGCGGCCAGGGAGACGTTAGTGCATGCCGGGCCCGAAACACGCTTTGCAGAAGCGTGTTCGGAGCTCTGTGCAGACGCCTAGGGGTCCTGGGGAAGGCTTGACTGGAACATCGTGAGCAGGACAGATGCAATCCCCGGGCCCGGCACTGCAGGCTGTCCACTCCCTGTTACGGCCGAAAGGAAAGAGAGAGCTGTACATCACACATCCAATGTGTGGCCTGTGTTTGGCAGGCAGGGGGTGCCCAGGGCTGCGGTGACGTCAAGTGATGCCACTCAATATGGAACTTGTCCCACACAGCCCCAGCTCCCGCCACGTCTGCATGGGCTCCTGCAGGCCCTCCCAGGACTCAGAAGTAAGCTGGTGTTCTGGGCTCATCAGCTCAGTCCAGCCACACGACTGGGTTTTCCTTCCACTCCACCGTGCCAGCCCGGAGGACGACAGCAAGGTGCAGCCTTGTGACTTGGGAAGTGCGTGGCAGGCTCTGTGCTGCTCACTTCAGAGGGGCCAGGGTGTTGCAATGAGGGCTTCAGAGACCCCAGAGCCACCTGGTCCATAGAGTCCCTGTGAACGTCTACGTGCTGGGGCCTCACTGGGTGTGCAGTAAAATAAAGCATCTCTTTAATCTCAGAAAGAGGCTGCATTGACAAGCATGTGCCCAGCTCGGCCACCAGGTACAGCACAGGGAAGAGATGAAGGCCAAAGAAATCACACACATGTTCAGAGACTTCCCTGGCGAGAAACGCCAAAGCGATGTACAATAGGGCTGTTGGTGACATCATCTCTCTGAAAGACACAACCAGAGCAGAGCGACAAGGAGAGGGGAGAAAAGGGATGGAGCCTTCCCGACCGCCAAAGGCTGGGCGTTCTGTGCTTGGATGACCTCAGCCAGTTTCCACCTCCAAGGGGCTGGGGGGGAGGGGGGGATGTAACCTGACACCTGTTGCAGGCAGCTGAATACAGGGGATTGTTTTCTAAACTTCAATTTCTGAGTCCTGGTAACAAAGTGAGGCCTCTCCTGCCACTGAGGAACCTCTTGGAAAAATAAATCCTGCTGCCTATTTTGCCATCATCCCCGACAACTAGCTGTACTCGGGATGAAGGCAAGTTAGAGCACCCACTGACAAAACGCTCTTCGCACCTGGGAGGAGGCGGCTGCCCCTATTCACCCGGCTCCTCACCTGGTACTAGAGCCACATTATTTTGCTTCATCTTCACAACAGCCCGAGAGAGGGTCCTTATCCTCATGTCAGAGATGAGGAAACCGAGCCTCAGAGAAGTCCCTGCCGAGGTCTGGGACAGAGGGGGATGCAATTCAGGTCTGGCTGGCTCAGGCCCCTTGCTCCCCAGCAGAGCATCTTGCTGCTGCGTTCTGCAGAGCAAGCCTCCTTCGGGCACCCAGCTTCGCTTTTACCCAATCACAGAGAACAGTGGAGGCCGCAGGCCCAGTGTGAGGAATGACACCACAGCTGCCTCTGGGGCCCCTGTAGTCACCCTCTGCTGAGCGTTTAGCATGTCCAGACGCTGTTCTAGGCACATCACACATGATCTCATTGAAGGCTCGCAATTGTAACGCTGGTGTTATCAGTCCCATTGCGTATGTGATGAAACTGAGGGGCAGAAAGGTAAGATATTTCTCTAGGGTCAGGAGGCAGCAGAATTTAAACTCAACCCCAGGACTGCCCTGGCCCCACCCTCCCCCAGGGCTCTTTGCAGGTGAGAGGGGCAACCTGAGGCCCCATCCCAGCTTCCCAGAGCACATCAACAGTGCCAGCGTCCAAGCTCTGCACCGTTCCCCCGCTGAGCATCACCAGTCTGCGCAGAATCTAATGCACTGCGGTGTGAGGCCTGGAGGTGGGGGGTTCCCTCTTTCATTCCAACTTCCCATTTCTAACAGGTAGCATGTTCCTCAAAGCCTTCCCCCAGACCCCCCCCCCCCGCGGCTGTTGTCCAAATCCAATTCCTTTACTCCCTGTTCACAATACCTCCTAAAGCATTTTGCAATTTGCATGCCAACACCAATTCATTATTTATTAACTCATATTTAATGAATGTGCTTGTTCAGTGGTGATACAACTTGTTCTTGAGTTTTGCAAATCTCAAGTATGTCTGTTGGCATCAGCTTTGTCTTAGAGGGCAGATCCCCAAGGACAGGGACAGCATCAATTGAGCCATTCTCTTCAGCACAGGTATCTGCAGACAAGGGTGTTAATGTCTACTGTTTGGGCAGCCACTGGGGTGCAACATGCACTTCACTCCCTAAGGGAGGATCCATCTCCATGAGAAAGGAGGCAGAAGTTTCCAGACCCAGCCCAGGGCCTGGCCATACACAAGAGGCACCCACTATATATTTGCTAAATGTAATATCTGCTTTAAAATCTCAAGACTTTTCTGAATTTCTCTCTTCACTTTCTGGGACACAGAAGAGAAAACTACTACATGGTACTGGAAAAATCCATGCTCTAAAGTACGCTCTCCTCAAAATTATTCAGCAGCTGACAGCCCTGTTCCAGAAACATCAGACCCCTACTTTGTGGCCCCCGCCTCGCTCAGTCCAGGCTTCCCTAACGTCCCTCACATCTGCAAGCCCGCTGAGAAGTGAGCAAACCACAGCCGGGGGAGGCACATCCACGGTCCATGCTGGCCCAGACGGTCACTCAGGCGGGAGGAGACCCCATCGCAGCTGAACGGAACACCAGGGTATCGCCCAGAAAGTCCCCTATTCCTACGTCCACTTCAGCACTGGCTTTGCTGCATCGGAAAAATTGTTTTTGACACAGTCATTAGCAACTTCTCTTTAAGAAACAAGGTCGGAATACCTCAAGTTAGTGCAGGGCATGCCTCTGTACATCTTCTATTCGGAAAACTTTAAAAGCAAAGTCATAGTACTCACAATTAAAATTAATGTATGCAGGAAATAATTCACACTCTCCCAAAACAACTCTTTGTAGTATACGATCTCATGTGAGACACACAAAGACCGCACGAAGTAGGAAGACCATAAATACACCTGTTTTACAGATGAGGAAACCAGAGCCCGGAGAGGCCCAAGAGGCTAAGTTCTGCATCTGAGAGTCACTAGTTTTTCAAGCACACTGCCCTTCTAAGGTATGCTCAGTTAAGTCCTCACACAAGGCCCTGAGTCTCCTAAATTACTTGGAATTAGCCAGACACTCAATACTAATGGGTGCTTACGCCGTGGTGACTATGAGGGTGATGAAGCGGAAAGGTTAAAACAGAGGAGAAAAAGAGAAAAAGGTTTCAGTGGCCTTACACAGACCAAAATGTCAATTAGAACACAAAGTATCCTCTACACTAGCGAATTTTATATCCGTAAGGATCTTTTAATACTTTCTCAAACCCTAACAGGGACCTTCCAACCTCCCAGCTTTAACACATAGCAACCAAGTTTCCTACCCTTGGCTCAGCAACCTGGGTCTGAGGGTTATCTGTCCCTAACCAAATCTCCCTGCCTTTTCTTAAGCTACTGGCAGGCGGTTAGATTTTCCACTTGACATTGTTAAGAGATTAAACTGTTTATCTCATTGTCATACACAGGCCTTTTCAGTTTCCTGCTAATACATTCAGGTTAGATAAGGATTACAGAAGTGATACTCCCAAATTCCTCTCTGTGCCAGCCGGCATCCTTTCCCCATATGGTTGTGAGGTGTATTTTATTAAATCTATTATTCAGATAGCTAACTTGTAAAAAGAAAACATTACCCATCCCTGCATAAGCAGAGGATTAAAAAACAACAGCTCCTGTACAAGTGGGGACAAGGCCCTTCACTGGAGATCCTGCTGAATTAGACACTTTAAAACTCAGTCGGCCATCAATTGCCATAGAGAAGATGAAAACAAATGGAGTTGAGCCTGGAAAGAATGTCAGTGAAATTGGAAAAACGCTGGCTGGGAGCTGCCTGGGGGTGCAGTGACCTCCCTTGTAATCGCCCAGGTCCCACCGACTCACAGCATACCAAGCGAGACTGGGGATTGAGCTGGGTGGATGGCCAGTCCCCAGGGAACCAAATCCCTGCATCCCGCCGCAGGCGGAAGGAACACTCCCCGTGGCGTATGAGAATATTCAGCACCGGCAATATAAAGCGTCGTACAGCTTTTCCGTGGAAAACAGTACAATCAGTTTATTCATTCTGCTTAAATGCATGGGGGAAGAGGGCAGAACGAAAAGAACCCTTGAAGAGGGGTAAAGAAAGAAAACTGCTGTCACTGTCCTAAAGGCCAACGGCAAAAGCACCTCCCTCAGGCCCTTCCCCGATGCATCCAGACCAGCTTTCTAGACGTGAGCAAATGACCCGTCCAGAGGAGCTTCTCGGCCAGGGATGCCCTCCTGCATCGTTAATGCACGTCACCGTCTCTGCATCACACAAACTCTAATCTTGGTCACCAGGTCAACGGAAATAATCTCAATGCCTTTGTTTGAGATGCTCTATCATTTCATTTTCCCTTTCCACCCAGTATCTTACCACAAAAGTAAAAATGCTAGATGAACAGGATAACAGTGAGCTTGACGAGGGAGGATCCTCTTTTGCTGAAAATTCACCACCCCCCCCCAGGGTGAGACATTTTTCTATTTATGCAGAGATAGGGAAAATAAAAACATATCCTCCCCCCACCCCAGATTAAATGATACATAAATATGAATTGCAGGGGTTCATCCTGCTTCCTTATTGCCTTTGGTTGTCTTATTGTCTATAGCTCCTACCTTCTGATTACTTGTCAAATTTAACAGATGGTTTAGAGCAAAATAGAAGTCAAAAGCTCAGGAAATAAAAAAATACACTATTGATTTGTGGCTGAAGACATCTTTTGTTGAATGGGTTTCCATTAAGTGATATCAAATCAATAAAATGCTCAAGTAAAGCTCAACAGAGGGGAAAAGATCCGATTTCTAACAGTGAATTGCTGAGAAACATGCCAGACAAGTTAGTCAAAAGCCTGAGCACTGGCTTACCAGTGAAATGATTATCACAAGCCATTCCTTATCAGACAAAGTCAGAAGGCCCTGCCTTTAATTAGGAAACATCAGAGTGTCTTCCCTGCACGGTCTACAAACAAGTGTCATGGTTGACCTTGTCCCTTGGGGACTGTATACAGTGCACACTTCTGCTGACCAAGCAATTCATTCCTTCCTGTCTCTTTGAGTCTGAGCCTTGAAGTAATCCCCACCCTGCAACTGAACCAAAGGCAACTTCACTAGGAAACAGATACAAGGCAAGGCCAGCCTTGCTCTAAACGGGCAATGAAATATGCTTCAAGAAACTATTGTGGTTCTGCAGCAGTCTGTGAATTCACAGGTAACCTGTGAATACCGCTCTTTGCGAAATTAATTTCATTCCAGCCTTTCTTGCTGAAGGAGAATCATTTTCCAGGATTGTATTGGGATGAACGTGGAACTTAAAGAAAATCCTAGGATTGCTACAGAGCATTTCTTCCAAGGGGCCCACTGAATGTTCCAGACATTGCCTCACCAGTGCTCACAATGTCCCGATTCCACCTCTACTAATATTAATTGAGCATCTACTATGCGCCCGGTGCTGGGATAGGCATTGTTATAAACATGACATCACTGAATACTCACCACTCCATGAAGTCACAGCCACTCTCGTTATTTTTCACAGTGCTTCAGGCCATGTGCAGGCTAGGATTTCACCCCAGGCGGCCTAAACCCAAGTCCAGCACTCTTACTCCTATGGCCACAAGGTCACAGGAATAAGCAACGAACTTGCCTTCTCTGTCCTTTTTTCTCGTTCTTAGCTCTTCATCTTCCAGACGCTTCAACATTTCTTTTATGGGTAGATACTGCAGCAGAGATATTTTCTCTCATTCATCTATCCATTCATTCACTCATTCCTTTAACAAATGTTTTAAATGCATGTGCTGTGTTTAAAGTCAAGTGGATCTGCAAAAGGGAGCAAGGAGCTTATCCACGAAGGAAGTTTCACAGGGGAAAGAAGAATGTCAACAACACGAGTCCTCTCACTACATTGAATCTTTCTGGCCTTCCCTTCCTCATCTGAAAAATGTGGATAATGGAGGAAATGAGCCTCTTCCAGACCCAGATGTAGGTCACGTTAATTATCAAAGCAATAGAAAAGTTTTGGTTATTTTTTAATAGCAAGCACAGAGGCCTAACTTCCTAATGAGATCATATATATTTACGTTGTCTTTTAGCCAAGGAGACTTGAACTGCCTTTAAACTAATAGTTCACTCCTGGAAAAATGGATCAGGCTGCCGTCTTCACCAGGAAGATGGGGCGATGAAGGGGGCCCAGTAAGAAGATGGTGAGGGGTCTGGGAAGACCTCAGTGAGTCTTAAGGCCGGTGGTAGAACTACAGAAGTCAGGTTTGACTACAGGATCGCAGCACCAGGTCAGCAGATTCTTTCAGCCTTCCAAAGTGGTCCTCCACACTCAGATGGACTGAACCCATGATTTGAAGGAGATGATAGGTTGTTTGAGACTGCCCCCAGCACCACCGCCACCATGGGAAGGGCAGACAGTCTGGTCACACAAAATCCCATGAGGCTGCTGGCACCCTAAAGGACTTTTCATATTACCAACTAGCTCACAATTGGGCTTGGTGCCGTCAATTTTGTGACACCTCATGCACAATGCCAATTCTACCTCGTGAGGAAAAGAAAAACCACTGCCAGGCTTTCTTGTCATGAGACTGAGAGCACAACGGACATAACCCAGGATGCCAGGGTCTCTTCTAACAAAACCCACAGAGCCCTCCATGCTGACCATGTGACCACAGCACACCTGAGAAGAGTTCTTTAGTTAACTCCAAATCACCTGCTGATTATCTGAAGTCTACAGAGTTTTTTTCTATCAAAATAGAAAATTCTTTCCATTTAATACTTTAAAATTCTACCTTTAGATAACTAAGTTGAAACCTGACAAAATAAAATAAGCCTAAATAATGTTATCAATACTCTTAGGAATATAAATAAACTACACAGACCCAATCTAATTTGTAACTACATTTAACAGCTGTGTGCCAACAAAATCAGAAAAGTGACTGGGTAGCAATTCAGCACTCAAAAACAAAAGTTCTGAAAATGACTTATTAATACATAACACCTGAAATACATTCCTCTAAAAGCAGCAACTAACTGGCTTAATTTGTTTTCTTATAAAACCTAAAGGCTAGGTAAGGCTTGAGCTGTATTTTTGCAAAGCCCAAACATTTGCAAGAAAAGTAACAATGCTGAGAATCAATCTTTCTTTTTCTCTATACCTCACTTTAATTTGAAAAAGATTTTAAGCTGGCTGAATACTTTTATCTTTGCAAAGACAAGGTCTTTGAAGTGAGGTTTTGGCTCTGTGTAGACAAAGCCTTAGTTTCCAAACTTTAATATCAGAGGAGGCCAAAGCCTCTTTGTTTTTAAACAGAATGCAGCTTTTACATTTCAGGTTCATGTTCTGGCATCCTACCAGCAGTCTCTACTACCAGTCTAATTATTAATGAAAGTCCTAGGTACTGCACTGATGATTTATTTTGAGGATGCTTGTTCAGTGTGAAATTGCAAAGAACCATTCTTCTGGTAGAGAGACAGAAGACAGGCAGCTCAGTCAGCTAGTTTCACGCAAAAGCACAAAAAGGTGCTCAGTTTTGGCCTTGGTGCCCGAGGTATACACCAAAGAAATCTTGTTACACTTCTGGACACCTTTATGTCTACTTCACATACACCAGGTTTTGAATCAAATGTCCAGAATTACATAGTCACAGAGATTCACAACTAGACGGACCCGATGAGATTATCCTCATGGAGAGGCCGAGCCCGTGAGGGTGTGCCTGGGCCCCTTTGCCTTTCTGGGCTTGGTTTCCGTCCCACACAGATCAGAGCAACACCGGGAACCTCACGTCAATGACTCCAAGTCCTCCCAGGTCTGACAGCTGCTGAGGCCTTGCCTAAAGATTCTCTCCACGTACCCATGAGACGAAAACAGCGCGCAGCCTGAACTCAGAACCCCACAGATCTGGGCTCTCACCAGTCTCCTCAAAAAAAGAATTTTCCACTTAAAAGTTTACTCACCAGTTTTTGAAGTGCCCCTCTAAGGCTTTGAAATTTTACTTTGGTTTATCCAAAAATAACATTTTTACGCTTTTGAAACCCATATAACACCATTTTAAACTGTTTGAATTTTTTGCTATGGGTATGAGTTAGTTTTTCACTCAAAAAACAACAACAACAACAAAACTAATCAATACAAAAAAAAAAAAAATAGGCCAAGGAAAAAAATTTCAACAGCCCTTAAAAAATAGTGAACACCAAGAAGGCAAATGTTTTGTATCATATTTCCTTATAAATCCCCCAGGTAACTAGGCTAGTGTTTTGGTTTTTGTATATATAATTGATAGTACAATTTTGGAATAAATCAATAAAATTTATTTTTTAAAGTAAGATGCGTTCATATTTTAACACAGTACTTTAAGCCTGGTGTTTCAATAGCCCAGATACTCTTACATGGAATTATACAGGAAAAGTAAATAACTGCTGATTAATTTTAGCAGTGTGAAAGAACAAGAGAACCATCCTTGTTCAGTGCAATTTGGTCCCGTTCAGATCTCAGAGAACAGTAAAGTGTGAATGTGTCTGAATTAAAGCCCCTGCACACTAGGTGTGTAATACAACTACTTCTGAGCAGATTTCAAGTACCTGGTGCTTTATAAGCAGATGTGCTGTCGCCTCTTGCCTGCACACCACATCACAAACTCATTCCTAGGTAGGAACAAAGAATGGGCCGCAGGAGGCATGGTAAGTAACTGTGTGGGCAGGTAGGGCAGCACCAAAAACTTCTCAGGTGTCTAGGATGGGTCTGAGGGCCAAGGCTTAGCTGTGTGACTGAAATGGCGACCAGGCCACTTCAGTCCCGTGTGTGTGAGTGGGCACATGAGAGTGAGTGTGAGCACATATAAGAGAGTGTGCAGCTTCAGAGTTGTGCAGCAGTGTAGACAGACGCAGCAAAGTCCGAAAAAGGGAATGTGACGTATCAGAGTGGTAAACGCTCAGACAGGGCCAGCCTGGATCCAACACAGAAAGCCCAGTCGAAAGACCCAGTCGATCAAGATGTCTGGCCTTCTGTAGACAAAATATCAATCTAGGGTAATCAAGTGATTTTTGACCAAATGAACAGATGCTTTGGTGTCACAGATAAGACTCCCGCATAACACTCTGAACAAGAAGAATAAAACTCTGCTTATCATGGAAGCACTCAACCAAAGCTCAAAAGTCCCTTGGATCCCATAATTTCCAGTTGGTTACCCACCCACCCTTCCCTCCCCCCCACACACACACTCTCTCTCTCTCTCCATCAATCTCACGTGATTCAGAGAGCAAAGCTGGCAGTTCCCTGGCTCTACTCTGTGGGTGTCTGAAACCTGTTTAAAGGTCGGAGGTAGGCTGGACCAACGGCCAGCCTCATTTCTACCTCTGGACCTGGTAGCTAACTTGAAAACCCCCCTTAACCCCCTGGTTTCTCAGTGAGCACTCCTCTGGCAAATGAAAAAACAAATTATCACCTGCAATTATTTATCTTCCCTTTAACTCTCTTCCAGACAAGAGCCCTTTTCAAACATCGGGACATACGAACTGTTTTGATAACCAGCCAACAGAAGCTGCTAATGCACCACTAGAAAGGGCGAATGGAAAGTTGGAGAATAAGTTAAATCGACTTTGGCTGTGCCCGCTATACGTTGGGATTTCAAAAGCAACTGGAAAGAATGGATGAGGGACCATCTCTTACTCACTAGAGCTCTAACTGCTGGGCAGGAAGGCAGGGAAGTGTGAGCCACACCTTCAGAGAGAAGCATTTTCCACCTGCCCTGCCAGGTGGACCCTCCCCCGTCTAAAGGTGGTGTGCCCACGCCTGACAGCAGGTGCAATATGCCTGGGGCCCTGTGCTGGCCACGAAATAACAGGCTGATGGGCCAGATTTTGCATACACATTTGCCTTAAGATCATCAGCAGAAAGCA
Source organism: Microcebus murinus (assembly GCF_040939455.1). Taxonomy (NCBI): domain Eukaryota; kingdom Metazoa; phylum Chordata; class Mammalia; order Primates; family Cheirogaleidae; genus Microcebus; species Microcebus murinus. The sequence goes on along the minus strand of NC_134122.1, from coordinate 52,857,599 downwards.
GTTTCATGAAAAGAAATGCCTCATCTTCAAAAACCCAGATTGTGATTTCTGAATGGAAGTCAGAGAGAAATATGCTTTGGAGTCCAAAATACCTTAGTGAAGGATGTACAGTAGAAATAGAAAGCCTTCACTTGCAGTGGAGAAAGTTATTGAGGTATAATGAATAGTATTTGCTATTCAAGCTGAAATTGGAAGGCTACCTACTATAATAAAAGGCAGACTTTCCCTCAAGGTAGCACAAACCCTGCACACTGAAGTAGGAAATTCCCCATGCTCTCTGGAAAAGCTAAGAGAAAGTCCAGATCTTTTCAGAAGTGCTGGCTTCAACTCTCTTGTCTTCCGTAAGATACTCTGATCCTCCAAGAGTAAAAACAGCCTTCAACTGTGATTAACCATGTAATAGAAATAAACTCCTGTCTACTGCCACAGCCAGAACAAGATGTGTGATGAAGCAAACCAGATTCGAATGAAAACATACCTGAAATATCAACCTATACCACCCAACAGGGCATATCTATTAGGAGGTTATCTACCTGAATTGCCTATCACAGGCATCCAACCTAGTATGATATTCTGATACTAAAGAAACTGCTTAGCTCAAAGCAAAGTTTTCATTTTAGTTCATACATTGGACTGCACCTTAGTTACGCTAACCACACTAAGCACTGTAATGACCTGACTTAACTTACTGAGGCCTGGTGGTTCCTCACCCAGTGGATTGGCCACAACCACAGCTACAGGTTTTGGGGCCCTGTCAGAGAATCACATCACTCCTTTTCCTAGCCTGTGAGTAGAGGCTGAGTTAATTCAACAGCATCCTTGTCAGTTTTCCTCAGCCTGAATGAATCACAGAATTAAGTGTTTCATCTGATCAGACAAAAGCTGCAGTCAGCCACTCTGTTCGCTATCTTTCAGGATTAATCAGGAAGTTTTTGGTGACAATCATGACTATCTTCCCAAGAAGAGTAGTGACCTACAGGAAGTACCTTAAAAACTTTTCTTAAGATTACATGGAAATAGCAGAAGTGACCTGGATTCAGTGTCCAAGCCACTGAGTGCCTGGTCAGCACCCCAGCAAACGCACCTGGAGAGAGAACGGCTAGCTGTGACTGCCCAGGGCTCCCCTGTGAGTCTTCATAACTCAGCAGAAAGCAAGAAAAAGGAGTCACATGGGGAATCTAAGGTCTGCTGAAAGCAGCATGAGCTCTAGAAAAGTCTCAGGGCAAGACTTACCACTCTGGGCTTCTGCTGGTCCAGGGTATGTAGGAAGGCCGAGTTGGGGTCCAGGGTACGCTCGGGGTCACTGGAAATGTCCTCCTCTGAGTCCTCATAGGATGAGGAGAAGCCCGTGGAGGAGGCCGAGGAAGAGGACAGTTTCCGCAGCGGCAGGCTGCCCAGAGGGCTTCCCTGCACCTCCTCCAGGCCGCTGTGCTCCTGCGCGCCCATGTCCGTGACGATTACGGCGGGTATGGTGCTGGGGCTGCAGGCCTCTCTCAGGACAGGCTTGTCCTTCTGATCTGGGGGCAGCAGCTCCAGCCTGGGGTGTGTGTCTGTGTCCTGCCGCTGGCTTTCCCAAGTCCCCTCTGACTGTACCCCTGTGCCACGCGTCCAGGCCAAACTGGCTTCCTCCGTGGGGCCCTGCCAAGCCCGGGAGCCCCCAGGCTGCGCACCCATCCTGTCTCCAGGAAGGTACTGAAGTTCTTCCAGATCTTTTGCCGCTTCCCGACAAGGCAAAGGCTCCAGCATCCTGCCAGAAGGAATCTCCACCTCCACCTCCCTAGTCCCCAGCTGTGCCGATCGGCTGCCCCCAAGCAAGCCCAGCGTTGGAGACCCTTCCTCCCCTCCGTCCGAGGGCTGCCGAGGGCTCCCGCCCACCGGAGCCCCGCTTCGGGCCTCCCCAGGCCCTACCGCACCCAAGTCTCTGGGCGGCCTGGACCAGCTCAGGGCATCAAAGGGCTCCGAGCTCTGCGCACTTAGCGTTGTGTCCTGTGGCTTTTCACCCGCTTCAGGCGCCCTGGAGGCCCGCACACCACAGGGCAGACTTCCTTTCTCCATCTTCCCAAGGGGCTCTCCTCCACGCGGCCCGCCCCTCTCTGGGGCTGGGCATGTCTCACTGTCCAGAAACTGCCCCTGCCTCACCCTCGGGGCCGTCCAGGGGTGCGGGTCCTCAGGCTCGCAAGCCCTCGCAGACCGCTCAATGAGGGCAGGATCCTGCGGACGGTGTGTCTCCGTGGATGTGGCTCTCGCTGCCACTTCTGTGTCCATCACTAAGCCAGCTACGACCAGCCCCGGTGAGGGAGCTGGGCAGCTCTGAGTTCCCGAGAGAGAGACTCTTTTGTCAATTTCCACAGCTGTGGGCGAGCCACAGGGAGCACTGGCAGGCATGCCCTTCTCCACGCTCACCGAAGCGGCTGGGCCCTGAGTCCCTGATCCTGCCAAGGCAGCCCGGCCGAGGAGAGGTGCCACTCCCTCCTTGTCCTGCGAGGGGCACAGGCTGGGCCCTTCTCTCCTCCCAGAGTCGGCCTGTGAAGTCTCCGGACATTGCTCCCCCCAGGACTTCGTCCTCCGTTCCTCGCTCCGCGCGCACTGAGCCAGGACCTTTCCAGGGGGCTGGCTGCTGCTGCGAAAGGGACACGGGGAGGGCGAGCGAGCCCTCCCCAAACGCGGGCTGCGGGGCGCTTGAATGGCGGAGTTCTGCGCCTGGATGTGCGCCTCGAACATGCCCACTTTCTGGTTCACCTGCACGTTCTGCAGCTCACGCTGCAGAATCCGCAGCTTCCTCTGGGCCTCCTCCGGGCCCGGCGGGGAGAGGGTACCGGCGGCCACCACCTGCTGCCTGTCCCCTCGGAGGCGGCCTGCCCAACTCGGGCTGCCCACACTGCTGCTGCTGCTGCCGCCGCCGCTGCCGCTGCTGCTGTTCAGCCTGCGCCGGCCGCTCCGCCAGCCCCCCGGGCTCGGGGGCTCCTCGGGGGACAGCGATTCGGCTGGGGGGAAGAGGAAGGAGACGCCTCTCCCGGGGCTGAAAACGCTGCCGGGGCTGAGCACGGCCCTTCCCGGGGGCGGGGGCGTCTCGCTGCCGCTGGCCCCGGGGCCGCCGCCGCTCTTGGCCTCGTCGGCGCTGTCCATGATCACCAGGCTATTGAGCGCATAGCAGTACACAGCCATAGTACTGGGGCCGCCGCGCTGCCCTCCGCCGCGGCTCCCGCCCCGCCCGCGCCGCCTCGTCCCGCGGCTCCCGGCTCAGCCCCGGGGGCCTGGCCGCCGCGGCTGCGCGCGCTGACGGGGCGGCATGGCCGGGGCGGCGGGCGGGGGGCGCGGCCGCGGGCTTAGCCCCCGCCCAGAGCTCCATAAACCGCCGGCCGCTGTGGAGACACAAGGAGAAAGTCAGGACCCGAGGGCGCGGGCAGAGCCCAGAGGCCGCCCCGGGAACGCAGTCTGCCTGGGACCGGGCGCCGCTGGGCGGGTCACCTGCAGGACTGTGGGGCTCCGGGACTCGGGCTGCGGCTGCCTCGGTCCCCAGCGCGTCCCGGTGCCCTCCACCCGCCCCTCCCGCCGCAGGCTGTGAAGCGCTCCGAGTCCCTTCAGATTCCAAGCCCCGAGGCTCGTCTCCCGAGCCACGCGGGCGCGCGAGGGCGGACGCGCAGCTGCTCGCTCCCCAGCATCCTGCGCGGGCGCGCCCGACTCCGGCCCCCCGTGCGGACGCTCCCGCGACCCTGTCCGGTCTCCTGGGCCTGGGCAAACTCTGGCTACGGAGGGTAAGGGGCAGTCCCCTCTGGCCTTCAGGGTCTCCCTGCTCCGCGCGCTCTGGGCATCAGAGACCGACTCGGAGGGACCCGAGCTGGCCCCGCCTCCCCGAACCGCCGCCGGCGCCGCCGGTACCCCCGGACCCTGGCCTTGGGGCTGCGTCTCTCGGCCTACGAAGGCCTGAGCGGACGACGGGGCCGCGGCCGAAGCATTTTTCAGCGCTGGCCTTGTCGCCTGTCCCTAAACAAGTGTGTGCTGTAAGTGTGGGCGCGCCTGCGCGTGCCCGGGGCGAGGTTCTGCACGGCCCCTGTACCGGAACCAATACTCACGGCCCCCCGCCGTCGCCCCCCACAGAGGGAGGGGTGTGCGTGTGTGTGTCTGTGTGTGCACGCGCGCACAGCGAGTCAGTCCTGTCACTGAGGGCGCCGGCGCCCCTGCGGGCTCCGGGCCCGCGCCCACTCGGAGGAACTTGGGCGCCCCAAGCTACGCCTGGCGGCGGCCCTGGGCGCGCACAGCCTGGGGCTCTGCAAACCCCCCGCGCCGTCGCCCCGAGCCCCCCACTGCGGCGCGGCCGAGCGCGGGGCTTCTCCGCATCCCCCGCAGCGCCGCCCGGCGCCAGCCCCGCCGCCCGGCCCGAGCCCGCCGACTCCCGGGGCGCGCCAGGGGAGGCGGCGCGGCGCGAGCGGCCCGGAAGCCGGGCTGGAGAAGCGCCGAGAGCTCCTCGCTCCTCCTGTCCCCGCCGCCACTCCACGCCACCTTCCAAAATCAAGTCCCCTCCTCTCCGTCTCCCCAGCCTACCCCGGTGCGCTGTTTCGGAACCTGGAACGCCCAGACCGCTCCCGAGCCGAGAGGGGAAGGGGGTGCAGGGGCAGGACTAGGAAAAAGCCGCTCAACTTACCTGCAGTTCCTCGGGTTCCCCGGTCCTGTGCACACTGTGTGCCCAGAGGCGCAGACCTCGTAGGGACGCAGTAGCTTTGAAAGAATGCCCAGAAATAATTTCCGCAGCAAGGTATGGGACGCAGAAAAGGGGGAGCGCAAAAGGGGGAAAGCCCCGGTGCAGGGCCCAGCGATCGGGGCGGTGGCGACGCCGAGCCGGCCCTGCACGCCCCTCTCGGCGCTGGAGACACTACCCCTGTCAGTGTCTGCTCCAGGCTACTTCAGTGTTTGTTCCATGTACGATTTAAAAAAAAAATTGTTGGGGGGTGGAGGAGGGAGGAGGTAGAAAGGCAAGGCGGAGGCTCGGGGGGTGGGGGAGGAAAGCAGGAAGGAAGTTGTGAGCCTGTCTGGGGTTGAACTCAGCGGAACAAGTTTTTCTTTTCTTCTTTTTTTTTTTTTCTATTGCTTGGCAAGACCGAGGGAGGGAAACACTTTAAAAAAAAAGTTTCCATTGTTAGCGAGCACAAAAAAAAAAAAACGCCTTTTAACTTCTGCGGTTTAAAGATATACAATTCATTTTCCACCCCTCGATCGAGGCTTGCTGATGTCTAGCTTTATGAAACTATTTTTGAAAAAAAGCTTTTAATAAAGTTTTGAATGTGTGTTTTAAACAAATCATGGGGACCTTTTTAGCATTTAAAGCAGGCTAAAATCCTGTATAAACGGTTTGTGTGCTTGTACACAATTATGCAAATTCAAGAAAGGTACATTGTGGGCAACTCCTTGCAAAGTTGAAGATTTTAAGTTCATCATAGCAGTATTTTGAAAGACTGGTTGGGCTATGAGCTGCAGATGGCTTTGCAGTGCAATTGCTAGATGCATAAACACACCTTTACGTCGCACATTTATAAATGCACACAGCAAATATGACGTTTGCATATTTTTGCACTTAATTCTCAAGGTTATTTTAAGAAAAAGTATAGTCTTGGAACCAAGAAGATTTGAGCAATGTCTAGAACCCACTTGCTCCTATAGACTCCCTGCAGACGCAATAATTTTCAAGTCTTTCTCTCCTACCATCTGCAAAAAAAGGGGGAAGGAACATAAGTTAACATTACTGGCCAGAGAATCCTACCCTATTTAAATTCTTGGCACTGCCAGTGTGTTTTGCCTAACTCCCTAAATCTTAAACTACAGCATTTAGTAGAAAGCGGGGGAAGGACAGCTGTAAGACTCAGGAGATTTAAAAATTCAAAATCTGATTCAGTCCTTAAATCCTGATTAGCTAAAATTCAGATGAAAATTTTGACTATGCTTGTAGCAAGTATCTCCTGCTTGTTTATGTAACAATAGTGTTAAGTGAGCAAAACAACCTGCTGCTCAATCAGGAAAAAACTCATGCTAAATCTGAAATCAAGAGCTCCTCTATCCAAGAATTCCTGAGAATCACTGTTGAGTCCTTTCTACGTTTTTTAAACATGCCATGGAAGGATTGAACCTAATTCCCCTGGCACCCCCAATGGGGCTAAATTAAAGGAGCCCAGACTTCTCAGATGTTGACTCAGGATCTAAGGCAGTTCCTAAGGAAGAGAAGCCAGCCCTACTATCCTTGTCCCTAATTTGGTTCCCTAGTGGTAAGAATGAGGAGCTGCCAGTTCCCAGGAGAATCTCTCTTTGGCGTTTCTGGCCGAGGGCTACCCTTCTAGGAGAGGCCAACACCCATTTCAGGTGTCAAGGCAGAAGCAACTGAGGGACCTAGCAGTGCATACATTAAGCACGGAAACTTAGCTTCCTCGTCCCTGAGAAACCTCACTGTCACCTCAAGGCCAGACATCATCAGCCTTCCCTAGCTGAGAAACTTAGACCTCCTAAACATGCAGTCAGCCTGAAGAAGTCTCACTCAGAAGGCAGCCAGCAGTTATCAGGTGTGACATGCAGAAGGGAGTCCTACCTTGGGCTGGAGGTAGGAATAGATGACAATTCTACCAGTCTATGATTCTAACTGTGCCACTAAGAGCAGCGGAGGGTGGGGAAAAGATGGAGCAAAACCTATATTTCAAAGCCAGCAAGATGGGCTTCTTGCCTCTGGAAGCAGTATCTAGTTGTCTTCCATGATTTTAAAGGAACGTGAGAAAAATATGGTATACAGCACTTATTATCTGCCAGACACTGTTCTAGACACATTATAAACATTTATACATTTTTATCCTCATGAGAAACGCATGAAGTTGGTGTTATTAGTGGTCCCATTTTACAGATGAAGAAATTAAGGACAAAGAAGTGAGTAGTTTGCCCCTAAGTCCCATAGCTAGTAAGTACAAAACCGGGATTTGAACCTGTGTAATCTGGGTCTAGAATCCATGCTTGTCACTACTTCTCCACATATTCCTTACTAGTTACCTACAACTGTAAGGAAGGTTTGCCTAACTTTGCAGAGTCCCCATTTGCCTACTTTTGAAATAGAATTTTAAAAATCAAAGCTATGAAACTTAGAAGGAAGGAAACTTCCTCAACTTGGTAGAGAGCATCTGTGAAAAACCAATCGCTAATACCACACCTAATGATGGTGTGGTACCTGTCCGTAAATCAAGAACAAAGTTAGGGTGTCTGCTCTTGCCATTTTTATTCAACGTTGTACTTAAAGGCCTAGCCAATGCAATTAGATGAGAAAAAGAATAAAAGATATCCAAATTGGAAAAGAAGAAGTAAAACTATTTTTATTTAGAGTATATGATTGTCTATGCAGAAAATCCTATGGAACCTACAAAAAAGCTACTAGAACTAATAAGTGAGTTTAATAAATGTATTAGTTTTCCAGGGCTGCCATAAGAAAGTACCACAGACTGGTTGGCTTAAACAACAGAGATTTATCTTCTCACAATTCTGGAGGCTAGAAGTCTGGGACCAAGGTGTTGGCAGGTTGGTTTCTTCTGAGGCCTCTCCCTTTGGCTTGTAGTTGACCACCTTCTCCTGTGTCTTCTTCATGTAGTTTTCCTTCTGCACATGTCTCTGTCCTAATCTCTTCTTATAAGGACACCAGTCTTGGTGGATTGGGGCCCACCCTAATGACCTCATTTAACCTTTTTAAAGATCCTATGTCCAAATACAGTCACATTCTGAGGTTAGGACTTCAACATATAAATTTGGGAGGAGGGGAAGAATACAATTCAGCCCATAACAACAAGGTTACAGGATACAGGATTAATATACCAAAATCAATCATATTTATATCTATTAGCAATGAACAATCAGAAATAGAAATTTTAAAAATAATAATACCTTTATAATAACATCAAAAACTATGAAATACTTAGGGATGAACATAATAAAACATTTACAAAACCTGTAGAGAGAAAACTACAAAACACTACTGGAAAAAAATTAAAGAAGATCTAAATAAATAGACAGATACATCATGCCCATGAATTAGAGGATTCAGTATTGTTAAGATGACAATTCTCTCAAAAATTTATTCAAAGATTCAATGTAAGGCTGGGCGTGGTGGCTCATGCCTGTAATCCTAGCACTCTGGGAGGCCAAGGCGGGCAGATTGCTAGAGGTCAGGAGTTCAAAACCAGCCTGAGCAAGAGCGAGACCCCCATCTCTACTATAAATAGAAAGAAATTAATTGGCCAACTAATATATAGAGAAAAAATTAGCCGGGCATGGTGGCACATGCCTGTAGTCCCAGCTACTCGGGAGGCTGAGGCAGTAGGATTGCTTGAGCCCAGGAGTTTGAGGTTGCTGTGAGCGAGGCTGATGCCACGGCACTCACTCTAGCCTGGGCAACAAAGCAAGGCTCTGTCTCAAAAAAGATAAAAAAATAAAAATAAAAAGATTCAATGTAATCACAACCAATATCCCCAGAGATTTTTATTTTGTTTATTTTACTTTCTAAACTTAATAGGGATCTAGAATAGCCAAAGCAACTTTGAAAAAGAACAAAGTGGAAGAACCAACACTATCTCATGTCAAGACTTATTATAAAACTACAATAATCAAGACAATATGGTATTGGCATAAAGTTGGACAATGGATCAATGGAACAGAATAGATAGTCCAGAAATAAACCCACATATAAATGGGCAATTGATTTTTGACACAGGTGCAGAAAGGTGGAGAAAGAAATCTTTTGACAAATGATGCTGTGACAATTTAATATCCATATCCAAAAAATAGAGAGCTTCAATATATATCCTGTACTATCTACTCAAATTAACTCAAAATGGCTCATAGATCCAAAAGTAAAACCTAAAACCACAAAACTTTTCTAAGAAAACATAAGAGAAAATCTCTGGGGCCTTGAGTTAGACAAATATTTCTTAGACATGACACCAAAATTAATTGGACTACATCAAAATTTAAAACTTCTGCTCTTTAAAAATATACTGAAAAGAAAGAAAAGACAAGCCACAGACTGGGAGAAAATAAATGCAAAGCATAACGTTCATAGAAGCTTTATTAGAATTAGCCAAAAATTGGAAACAACACATTCAAGAAGTGAATGGTTAAACAAATCATGGTATATCCATACAATGGAATACTATTCATCAATAAAAAGAAATGGACATTGATATGCATACAACATGGATGAATAGCAAAAGAATTATGCTGAGTGAAAGAAATCAGACCAAAAAAGAAGTATTTACTGTATGTTTCCATTTATAGAATATTCTAGAAAACACAAATGAATCTATAATAACAGAAAATAAATTGATGGCTGCCTGGAAATGGGAAGCTGTGGGAAGGGGCAGGAGGTAGGAAAGACAAAAGGACATGAGGAAACTTTTGAAAATGATGGGTGTGTTCACTATCTTGATTGCGAGGTTGAGTTCATGTTTACATACATGAAAAATTATCAAATTGTAATACAAATATGTGTAGTTTCTTATATATCAATTATAACTTAACAGATGTTTTTTAAAAAACACAACTATGGACAAGTACAACCTTTTAATGGCCTTCATTCTGGTGCCAGGCACAACGCCTGACATATAATATCCCTTCTGGGTAAAATGTCAAATCATTCATTCATTTATTCACTCACCTGTTTCTGTCATGAGAGCCAACTAATTTTGGTGTCGTGTTCAAGAAACATTTGTCTGTGTCCTCTTTCTACTTCATAAATATCTCTGTTAAATTATTTTGTGTGCCATATAATAATCTTTAATCTTCCTGTCTTTCTTTGTTCTTAACGAGATAGTGAGCTTTTCAGGGGCTAGGACCCTGGTTAACTTATCTTCTTAGCCTTACATTTTAGCTCCACACTGGATGGCTCTATTCCTGATTATTAAATGTAAAAAATAGATGAATCATGCACCCATCAAATCACTCTGCAAAAGGACCAAGGAATCAGCACCATCAGGATAGCTGCCACCTCCTGCCTCCCAGACAGCAAGAAGTACTTCCCGCTGCTATGCGTGGCTGGTGCCAGGGCCTCCATCAGCCGTCCCCTTCCCCTATACCCATTGCTTGAAAACTTAGTCTAAGGCTCCCAACACACCATTGGCCCAAGGCATGTCCCTAAGCGAGGTCACCACATCATCCAGCACAGACCTAGGCCATGAACAAGGAAGCCCCTTTGCACTGCCCTCTGTCTCTTCCCTGCCCCCTGGACCCTTCTTCATTTGTTTCCTTCACCTTCCCTTTGGTCTGGGTAATGCAATAAATCATTCATTCATTCATTTATTCAGGTTTTGAACGATTGGCTATTGTGTGTCAGGCCTGTGATAGCTACTGAAGATACAGTGGTAAAGACACAATCCCTGCCCTCCAGTCTGGGGCTAGACCCACGAGCACATCCAGAACAAGCCGTGTCACCACCATTCAGCTGTGCCAAGGAGGACAAGAGGGAGGCCTGGCTCTAACAGACTCCTCTATTTACCATAGCTATGTGCCCCTGGGCAAGTAACTGAAACTCTCTCGGCTTTGAGATCTGCAAAATGGCAAGCACTATAATACCCACCTCTGGAGTGTTCTTCTTATGCTCTATTAGATAATGTATAGGTTAAGTGCTTCGAAAGATACACTTTTTAAACATAGGCTTTCAACCCCCTAGCATCTCATACCGAAAAAAGATCCAAGATTTAGTGTTGCTAGAACAGAATCTGCCTCACACATAGCAGGTACTCAATAAATAATTGCTTCTAGAATGACCTTCTTCAGCACGCAGCAATCCCTCTTTCCTATGTTGGCGCTGCTCTGATCTCCTGGTGGGAGTTGCCGTGCTCGCTGGTGGCTTTCCAGATCCAGTTCCTACAAGGCCCAGCAGGGATCTGTGTCTGCCCTTGGTTTATATGAGAGCCTAAAGTGCTTCCTTAAGACAAACTTACATTTACTTGTGCTGAGTATAGCTTTGATCCTTGCAACCCAAAATGCCTTAATGATAAGAAAGACTCATCTTCAGACCTGACTTGATAGGCCCTTAGCAATTTCCCATTTTGGAGAAGCAGACAATTTTTTTTTTTTATTTTTTTTTTGAGATGGGGTCTTGCCATGTTACTCAGGCCAGTCTGAAACTCCTAGCCTCAAGTGGTCCTCCTGCCTCAGCCTCCCAAAGTGCTGGGATTATAGATGTGAGCCCTGCACCTGGTCCAGCAGACAACTTATTATCTGGTCTGGGCTCACCCTCCACTGGGGGAGTCAACCAGACACTTCAGAAAGAGGTGAATTTTATAGTTTGGGAAGTCAGAGCAGAAAGGCTACTTGCTGAAGAGTTACAGGCTGGTTTCTCAGAGTGCCCTGGACTTGGCGGAGGCTCCCTAACTAACTGTGGGTCTGGCTCCTTGGTTTTCCCCATTAACTTGGATCAGGCCAAGGAAACCCGAGAGGGGCTGAGACGCCAGAACACCAGTTCATTCATTTGGAGTGGTCCAGTCACCTGCCTGGGGAACTCCATTTTGTGTTTCCATAGAAAGCTGCATTGTTGTCTTATTAATTCTTCTTTCCCACTCTAGCATGATTCAGGCTTGCTATTGGGACCAGTCATCCTGTTCTCTGTATGGCTCAAGAGACATGCAGACAAATTCCTTTCCTTCTCGAAGGACCTTTATTTATCTCTCTCGACCATTTGTTGCCTTTCCACTGTTGTAAGTGAACATGAGAGTGCTGAGATTGGCGTTCAAGGCCCGTACAATTTTACCCAACCTACATCTCCAACTTGATTACCCATCTCTCACCTTCCAGATCCTTCTCCCTGGCTATTCTGCCTTCCTCACAAGTTGTGATCTCTGTGTCTTTCCCGCTGTCTCCTCTTGAACTTCTTTTCGCGCCTACAACCATTTCAGCTCTCCATCCATCCTGCAATGTCTTCCACCCAGGAACCCTCCTCTGCCGGCCCGGCCGGCGATGGCTCCTCGTCCTCCCACACCCTAGTCCTAGCCAGACGCCTTCCTGAGCACACCTTTTATTAGAATAGCTTATTCTTCATTTATTCATCCATTCATCAAACATTTACTAACGCTTCCCTCACTACACACTCTGCTGTAATCTGCTACCTTTCGTCCCCTCCTTTCTGAAGCTTTATTCTCGTTTGTATCTGCAGTGTCTGGTGTAGACAAGGTAATTGATAATGTTGATTGAATGGTTATTGTCTCCAACTCAGGTAAGGGCAACAGCAGAAGGAATTTCTGCTTCTCTCAAATCCAGAGGGTATTTTGTGGCGGTGCTGGAACAGGAAAACCAAGCTGATTTAAAATATTTCTGCAGCAAAGCACAGGGTACTTACAGATATACCCCATGTACAGGTGCACGCTGAAACAATTATCTAGTTACAAACGCTCTTTTTTAACCATCTGAACAACAGATTGCACAGTTTGATTGTCTCCATTTCAAACCTGATTTACTCACAGAGTCCCCAAAGCTGTGGAACAGCCAGTTATTTGAGCCAGTGGTTTATCTATGCATATATATGTATATTTTTTCCTTGTCTGTAAATAACCATGAACTGATATGAGAAAGATTGAAAAGACTTGATCCTGTTTTTCATATCTAAATGTGAACTTAGCCAACTTAAACACTTATGCTGAAATGTGCTGTCAAGACTTTGTTTTCAATGAAACCAAGACGTTTGCTATCAGTTTAACATTGACTCTATGGTTTTGCACTTGGCCCTTCTGTAGAGATCCCTCCCCACACTGGGCTGTTTGCAACTGAAAAGGCTGCCCTTGTTTTAAATCTCAAAGGGTGAAGGGGTGAGGCAGTCTCAGCACCCTTCTCTGGCTAAATTGATTTGTGTGACATCTATGGACCCTCAAGGACAAAAATAAGTGGTGAGAAAGAGCATCAGGGACGTGTAAGTTACAGGAAATTCACAAAATGTTTTCTTTGAGGTTTTGACACAGTGGGCCTGTGTTTGAATGGTCTCCATCAGGAAGTCTAGGAGAGCCAGAGAGGGCCTTTGAGTCCATCCATCATTTAAGATTCTAGGGATGAGAAGGAAGTCTTTAGTTTGCATACTGGGTCTTTAAGGACAGAAGCTCAGAAAAGGTTACCATATAATGTTCTAACACAGAATAGACAGACAGGTATCTCCAACACGAAGGGGAAGTTTCTTGTGCCTCCCATTTCTCCTGTCCCTACAATGAAGGGATAGCACCAGCGACAAGAGATTATATCTATTCCGCTTGCAAACTGCCCTCAGTCAACACCTCAGGTGTCTGCAGAGCTTCTCCCGTGTACTCAGGATCGCAGCCTATTTAGCTGTTGTTTGATCCTTGTTTCAGCTTTGGGTGTTGTTATTAATGCCATTCATTTACTCCTCAAACCATTACTGGGTTTTCCAGGCAGGGAGAAGGGAAAGAAAAGCACATGAACAGGGATTGTACTTGTCTTCAGAGAACTCAAAGACTAGAAGGGAAGCCAAGCTTAAAAATGATTATAATTCAGTGTGATATGTGGTATAATAGCACTCATAGTACCAAGAGAGCACAGTGGTGGGGCTGACCTTGGGCTAGGGGAGGAGATGGGAAGGCTTTAGGAGGGGGTGATATTTCAGTGGGCTGTAATGGATGAGTAGGAGTTTACTAGGAAGAGAAGAAGGAGAGTCTCCCACAGCACGTGCAAGTGCCCTGAGTGTGGAGGAGCAGGTCTGTGAGTGGGAAGTCCATGTGGCTGGACTGTATGGCGAGGGGGTGTCTATAGTATGGAGAGAAGCCTGGAATAGCAGTTTGGGGACATGTGGTGAGGTTCCTTAATTACTATGCTAAATAGCTTGGGTTTTCATTAAAAATGAGAGGGAGCCACTGAGGAGTTTTAGGCAGAGAGTGACACAATTAAATTATTATTTACTAGCATTTTAGAAAGATCTCTCTTAGGCAACATGGAGGATATATCAGAGGCAACAGAGGCAGAGACCAGTTCAGTGGAACCAGAAACACTTACAGAGCTCCAGTGCGAGGCACTAAGAGCTCAAGGATGAACAAGACACTCAAACACCAACTGGACCTTTCAGGAGTTCACACTGAGTAAGAGCATGTATTAGTTATTACTATAACAAATTACCAGAAACTTAGCAGCTTAAAACAACATGTATGCATTATCTCGGTGTGTCTGTGAGATGCAATGTAGTTTTAACTGGGTCCTCTGCTTCGGGCTACTCAAGGTGTTGGCCAGGGCTGGGGTTTCATCTGAAGCTCAAGTGGGGAAGGATCTGCTTCCAAGCTGGCACGACTGTCACTGGGATTCAGCAACTTGCTGGCTTTGAACAGAGACTGCCCTTGGTGCTTTGCCACATGGAGCTCTTCGACGTGGCCACTTGCTTCACCAAAGCACACTAGCTGAGAAGGCAGCAGAGTCTGCCCACAAGACAGTGTTGCAGTCTTACATAACATAATCACAGAAGTGACGTCCCATCATCTCTCTTGCTTAGAAGCAATCTCAGGGCCACTCACGTATGGGGCCATGAATACCTGCAGGCGGGAATAACTTCAAGGCATTTCAGAGTCCGTCTCTAGGGAGGGAGACAGATCTTAAGCTATCTCAAAAGGGTGAGGGAAAATAAGGTAGCTGTATGCTCTGGGGGCTATGAGGTCAAAGAGAGGCTATCTGGGCTGATCTGGTGATTAAGAGGATACTTCCTCAAGGAGCTCAGTGCAGAAGCCATTACTGTGGTCCTGGTATAAGACATCCAATACCTGAGCTTTCCCTATTCATCATTTTATTCTTGTCATCCACGGGGTACCAATGGGCCAGGCACAGTAGCTCATGCCTGTAATCCCAGCACTTTGGGAGGCTGAGGCAGGAGGATCGCTTGAGGTTAGGAGTTTGAGACCAGCTTGAGCAATATAGCAAGATCCCATCTCTACAAAATAAAGGATAAAAAAAATTAGCTGAGTGTGGTAGCACACACCTGTAGTCCTAGCTACTTGGGAGACTGAGGCAAGAGGATCACTTGAACCTTGGAGTTCGAGGCTGCAGTGAGCTACGAGTGCACCACTGCACTCCAACCTGGGTGACAGGGTGAGACCCTGTCTCAAAAAAAAAAAAAAAAAAGATCCATGGTGGATATCAGTGTGTGAATCCCAGCTCTTCCACTTACAGCTGTGTGAATTTGGAAGTTAGGTAGCCTCTCTGAAAGATCACTTTCCTAATCCACAAAATATAGATACTGCTGCTTACCCCACCGGGTTCTTGAAGGATTAAATGACATGATTTTTAATCCTCACACTTCTTTCATTTGGTGACCACCTGATAAATATTTGCTCACCTCTCCCCGCCCAGGAACTTGGGCTCCAGGAGCACACCTGGGGGGCTGGAGTGTCAAGGAACAAGACAGCCGCTGTGGCTGGGGCAGAGCGAGTGACCTGCGAGTCAGAGAGAATCAGGTCTGGGATAGTCAAGGCTTTGCCAGGGCAAGAAGGCGAGCTGTCTGAAGGTTTTGAACAGGGAAGTGAAACAATCCGACTCACACTGTAGAAGGAGTCCTCTGGCTGTTGGTGGAGAACAGACTGGAGGGGCAAGAGAGCCGGCAGGGAGAGTGTGCAGGGGCTGCTGCGGGGCCAGCAGGGGGAGCAGCGGAGGGAGACCAGGTGGGAGGTGGGGTGCAGAGGGCAGCATCTGGATTCGTGGGAGGGAGAGTCGTCAGGGTTGGAGGATTGGCTGTTTCATACTCTCTGTCTCTCTCTCTCTCTCACACACACAGGCACGCCTAGTTTTATTGTGCTTTGCTTTATTGTGCTTAGCAGATACTGCATTTTGTACAAATTAAAGGTTTGTGCCAACCCTGCAATTCAGCAAGTAAGTCTATTGGCACAATTTTTCCAACAGTATGTGCTCACTTTGTGTCTCTGTGTCACACTTGGTGATACCTGCAATATTTCAAAATTTTCATTATTATTATGTCTGATATGGTGATCTGTGATCTCCAAGGTTACTACTTTGATTGTTTTGGGGAGCGTGAGCTGCTCCTGTGCGAGACGTGAACCTGATAAATGCGTGTGTTCTGACTGCTCTGCTGACTAGCCGTTCTCTCATCTCTCTCCCTCTTCGCAGCCCTCCCTACTGCCCGAAAATATTAAAATTAGGCCAATTAATAAGGCTGCAATTGCCTGCAAGTGTTCAAGTGAAAGGAAGAGTTGCACATCCCTCGTTTTAAGTCAAAAACTAGAAATGCTTAAGCTTAGTGAGGAAGGCATGCTGAAAGCTCAGATAGGCTGAAAGCTAGGCCTCTTGAGCCAAACACCCAAATTGTGAATACATAGGAAAAGTTCTTGAAGGAAATTAAAAATGCTACTCCAGTGAACACATGAATCATAGATAAGGAAGCAAAAAAGCCTCATGGCTGATACGGGGAAAGTTTAGTGATCTGGATAGAAGATCAAACCAGCCATAGCATTCTCTTATGCCAAAGCCTAATCCAGAGCAAGAACATAATGCTCTTCAATTCTGTGAAGGCTGAGAGAGGTGAGGAAGCTGCAGAAGAAAAGTCTGAAGCTAGCACAGGGTGGTTCATATGAGGTTTAAGGAAAGAAATCATCTCTATAACGTAAAAGTGCAAGGTGAAGCAGCAGCAAATGCTGATGTAGAAGCTGTGGCAAGTTATCCAGAAGATAGATCTAGCTAAGATAATTGGTGGAGGTAGGTACACTAAACAACAGATTTGCAGTGTAGGCAAAACAGCTGTATATTAGAAGAAGATGCCATCTAGGACTTTCATAGCTCGAGGGAAGTCAGTGCTTGACTTCGAAGCTTCAAAGGACAGGCTGACTCTCTTGTTAGGGGTTAACACAGGTGGTGACTTTAAGTTGAAGCCAATGTCCATTTACTATTTTAAAGATCCTAGGGCATCAACAAAGTCCTAGGAATTCTCACTGGTACCCCAAAGCTGAGAACAGCCAAGCACAAAGGTTTACTTGTCATCTCCTCTGATTGAAAAGCAATAGAAATGGCAACTGGGGAGAAATGGATAAATTGGAAGTAGTGAACAACCGGGCTGATTCTAACCAAAATGAAGCCTCCAGGGCTACAAACTGAATTGGGGCAGCGATGCAAAACCTAAGGTTCCACCCACATGGGAATGGTGTATGCCACCCAACCCGGGGGGATAAACCCGGGCACGGGTGCCAAATCATAGCAGGCATTTTTAAAAATATTTTTTATTACTAGGAAAATAATTAAGGAAGACAATAGAGCACTATCTATAAAGAACATGTGACCAAGAAAATGATAATCAGACAAGATGCCATTTCAGTATAGAGGCAAAGGCACATTCTCAAATGTGAAAGAGCTCAAGGAACGTTAACATTCATGAGTTCTTGGGGAAAAAACATCTGCTTGTTATAAAATCTAACCTGTTAG
Organism: Microcebus murinus; assembly: GCF_040939455.1. Taxonomy (NCBI): domain Eukaryota; kingdom Metazoa; phylum Chordata; class Mammalia; order Primates; family Cheirogaleidae; genus Microcebus; species Microcebus murinus. Next base: position 52,840,184 of record NC_134122.1, on the reverse strand, counting down.
GGTATTGAATCAAATGAAAAACTCAAGAATGAAAAGAGCATTGTAAAAAGACTTAGGGAGAATATTGAATCTGCTTAAATATAGAATTGTTGCTTAAAAAAACAAAGAAGAAGAAAAAGAAAAGAGTAGAATTATGGCTCCAGAACAAAATATGCATGTTATAAACTTCAACGATGTAATAACAATAACAATTTTCTAATGAAAATCAGGAGGCAGGCTTTGATATCTGGCCACGTGGCAGCAACTGATAGTAAACTTACTCTTCTGCTTTAAACAACTATATAAATGGGCAAAATAGATAAGACAACTGTTTTCAGGAATTAGACCACAAGCAACACAGGGCTGTGATTCTTGAGAGCAGGGAAACCCACAAAAGACCCACATCCACCCCTGGGGACACTCTCTGGACCACAGTAAGGAGCTGAAGGAATGTGGTCTTCCTGAGCTGAGGGGAAGACCTCAGAGAAGGGGGTGGGGGCTGCCCACTCGGCTGGAATGTGTAGGACAGGGAACTGGGGAGGAGGAGTTTCAGGGGGGAAGCCCAGGAATGTGGGTGTTGGGGTCAATGGGGGAGGGCTGGACAGAAGGTAAGACTTGGAAGACCTTGCAGTGGGCAGCACGGGGGGCAGACAGCTGCCTGGAGACCCCGGAGCTGTGCAAGGTGCAAGCTGCTGCCTTCCCTTGAGCTGGGCTGATGGGCCTTGCTGAGCACCAGGGTATTGAGCTGACTCCAAAAAGGAAGAAACCCAAAGAGAAGCTGATGTATATCTGTGGAACGCCCTGACATGAAATCAGCAACCATCTAAAGTCTGAACTACCAAAAGCAATATCTATTCCAAATGCAAAACCAAAATCAGGGAAGGAGACAAAACAGTTTCATCACTCAATAGGAAATGTGCTAACATGAAGCAACATGTGACCTAACGCCAGCCTGAAGATGATTTTGGATGCTAATTGTTAATACGACCTGTGTCAACACAAAATGAAAGGTATCTTTCCACCTCTACAATAGTTATCATGAAAGAAAGATCGAGATTATTGTGTAGGGCAATTAAAGTTGTTCAAACCTTTCATTTTGAGAATAATAACTTTTAGTATTTGTGATAGTATCTTTCCATTTTTAACAACTTTTATTTTGTATGTAGTATGTGTTCATCTTCTTTTCTTTTAGTGTTTTCTATTATCAAATGTCTATATCAGGTGCAGTTTATTTTTATGTTATTGAAATATATAATCTATAAGCACCATGTATTTCTTCATAACAATAATGAATTATACATTTATTATTATATCTTTTTTTAAAACAGAAAACCTCTAAAACACAATAACCCCACTACAGGAACACAATTCATTGTTTGTTATTGTGGTCACTCATTATTATTTAAAAACATGTAAATAGTGTCATAAAAATACAAAATAACAATTATTTTTTGAGAAATCTCAAGAATTCCTGGGAATTATTTCTTGTTCCTGAATCTCAAAGATTAATATGTTGTTTTTTTGCCTGGTGAACATGTTCTTCAAATTCTAATTCACTTGTCCTCTCTTCTTTTTTTTTTTTTTTTTTTTTACCACAAACCACCTGTAGAATGTCCTCTCTTCTTTAAAACTTTCTGTATTAGCCAGGGTTGATGGTTGCAAATGCCAGAAACCTAATACAACTCAGTTTGGGCAAAGGGGTACTTTGCTGGTTCCTGTAACTTGGAGTTGCTGGATGCAGCTTCAGGCACGAGCGGACCAGAGATTCAGAGAATGTCGTGGCCTCTCTGTCTGTCTCTCTCTTTCTCTTTCCACATCCAGCTTTTCCTCTAACTTAGGATCAGTTTCTCTCCACCTAAGGTTAAAGATGGTCACAATGGGAGCTCCACGCATGCACTATCCTTAAATCTCATGATCCCAGACAAAGAGAGAATGAATGCTTTTCTAATAGGTTTGGTTAAAGTCCTGGGGAGCTTCCTAATTGTCCCTGTGTGAGCCTCATGCTCACCCCTGAGCTGCCTGGGTCACCTGCCCTCCTCTGGGGTCAATCTACCTGACTACCTAGAGTGGGTTCCCACAAGGGAGATGGGCTCTGCAGAAGGGAGGGAAGTGATGTTGGGCATGAGGAGGTGGTGGGTGTCCACCTCGCCTTTTATTCTTCTCTCCTTCCCGGAAGCATCAATACCTTCCTCGTCTGTCCCCTGTAACTTTAGTCTCTCCCTGTGTTGTATGACTTCTCACAGTGGACTCCTATGTGCACACCCATCCTCTGAGTGCTCTTGCGGGAGCTGATCTGGCTCCGTTGGTGTTCCAGCACCTAGCACATGCCTAGCATGCAGTAGGGGCCTAATAGCTAACTCTTACTGGATTTATTATGTCAGGCACTATTCCAAGTTCTATATGAAGTAGTTTACTCTTCACAGCAACACTATGAGGTAGGTATCCTTATCCCCCATTTAAGTCTTTATTGACTAAATTAATGAAAATAAATCATGGTTTAAAGAAGTTACAAACTGAACTCCATTACAGAATTCAAGGGCTGTCTACCGTGGCTGAAAGGACTTCACATGGTCAAAGGGAACTATTGTCTTGTGAGTATTTCCCTGAAGGTAGCGTGTCTGACCGCATAACAAGGGTGGGATGACCTCCAGCACAGAGGCTGGGCCAGCGCCAGTGACTCAGGCCAGAGCAGAGGGCACGGCCACCGGGCACTCCCTGCCACCCCGGCTTCCCCATAACATCATAAAATGTCTGGGTTCTCCCTGAGGCCAGCAAACAAAGAACAACTGCCTATTGGAATAAGTAACCCTGAGACTGGATGCAGTCCAAGACACACAGAAGGAATCCCTCTGGCAGATAAATCGTAGCGTTGCAAAGCAAGAGGGACCTTAACAATCATCTAAGACTGTGCTTTTGTTTCTGAGATGAGGAAACAGAGGCCTACAAAGGTTAAAGAAATTGTCCAAGGTCATGCAGCTCGTGAGTACAAAAACTAGAAATTGGAAGCAGAACCCAGATCACTTTCTGTGTCCCCTGAGGCTTCACATGTGCTGAACCTTTACTCCAATGACTCCCAGCCCAACTTCAGCACTTGGAGGCCATGCTAACCTAAGCAGGTGGGCTCCACGCTTTCTCTTTAGCTTCCTGCAAACACGCTCTGGAGAAGCTTTGGTATGGGGCCTAGCCGAGTGGGACCTGGACTTGGTCCGCTGGAGAGGTCCACTGCATTTCCTCCAGAGCAGGTTGGCAAAGCGCATTGATTTCATGTTCTATTCAGCAGAACAAACACCCTCTGACCCCATCAGCCTCTCAAGGGTCCTCTCCTTGCTGTGACCATCACAGCCACCATGCGTTTTCCTAATTCGTGTGCTCCTGGTGACCAGCCTGGCATTTCTAACACTGTGACAGTGTTTAGCACTATTATTAGAAAGTTTCTAACTCACCAATGCTGTTGCTGTCTGCAATCTGGGGCTTGGCCTGATGGGTTACCAGAATACCCGCTAACCTGGGCTGCTGCTCCTCTGGCACACAGACCCCAAAGTACCTCATGCCCTCAGTCTCCACAGGAGCTGCCCACCGAGATGGCAATGGGTCCCACCAGGAAAGCATGACTGGAGCTCCACATACCACGGGGCTCCATATTAAGAAGTAATAAATTAAGACCATAAGCTGTTACATAAAATATATTCTATTCTCCACCTTAATAAATTTCTTTGTAACAACGAAATGTTAAAATATGCTTGAAGCTCTGACTTTTATATGACTGCAAGTCAACAAACTATCAAGACATCTGAATTTCATTATTATAGGACTGTGGTCCCCAACTCCCTGGCCTAGGACCAGTATTGGTCCATGGCCTGTTAGCATCTGGGCTGCACAACAGGAGTTGAGCAGTGGCTGAGTGAGGGAAGCTTCATCTGTATTTACAGCCGCTCACATCGCTGCATAAGCTCCGCCTCCTGTCAGGTCAGCAGCAGCATTCGACTCTCACAGGAGAACAACCCTACTGTAAACTGCGTGCAAGGGATCTAGGCTGCGCGCTCCTTACAAGAATCGAATGCCTGATATAGGACATACCTGGTCTTCTGTGAATGGCCTGGCAATATCTACATGATTAACAAAATAATGACATACATAATTCACATACTAGCATATTACTTATTCCATAAAACCAATTTTGCTGGTCTTCACTTTAGTAACATTATATCACTGTCATAAAGATGTTCACATAATTTGTTTTCCACTAACAGCAATGATCTAAATTAAATAATAAAAGCAATTGCACTCAAAGTACACAAAATCTTAATATATTTTCACAAAAATATGAAGAAAATGTAAAAAAGTATGTTTTTAAAGTTATTTTTCTTCTAAAATATTTAAATTTAAATCTATTAAAATTTAAAGCCAAGTTATAACTAATGAACGTGAACATTTGAGATCAAAATTATTTAAACAAAGATGAAATTTTATTTTATTTTTTGAGACAGAGTCTCACTCTGTTGCCTGGGCTAGAGTGCCATGGCATCAGCCTAGCTCACAGCAACCTCAATCTTCTGGGCATGACTCTCAGCCTCCCGAGTAGTTGGGACTACAGGATCCGCCACCATGCCCAGCTAATTTTTTTCTATATATATATATATATTTTTTTTTTTTTTTTTTTTTTTTTGAGACAGAGTCTCACTTTGTTGCCCAGGCTAGAGTGAGTGCCGTGGCGTCAGCCTGGCTCACAGCAACCTCAATCTCCAGGGCTCAGCGATCCTACTGCCTCAGCCTCCCGAGTAGCTGGGACTATAGGCATGTGCCACCATGCCCGGCTAATTTTTTTTTGTATATATATTTTTAGTTGGTCAATTAATTTATTTCTATTTTTGGTGGAGACGGGGTCTCGCTCAGGCTGGTTTCAAACTCCTGACCTTGAGCAATCCGCACGCCTCGGCCTCCCAAAGTGCTAGGATTACAGGCGTGAGCCACCACGCCCAGCCTCTATGTATTTTCAGTTGTCCAGCTCATTTCTTTCTATTTATAGTAGAGACGGGGTCTCACTCTTGCTCAGGCTGGTCTTGAACTCCTAACCTCGAGCAATCCTCCCACCTCGGCCTCCCAGAGTGCTAGGATTACAGGCATGAGCTACCACGCCTGGCCAAAGATGAAAATTTTTATTTACTTTATTGAAAATGTAGTTAAATCTTATGACATATTTTTATAAAAATAAAGCTATTTACAATTTTAGCATTTCACTCTCAACTAGTTAACATAATATAAAAAATGAGTATCACTTCATGAGTTGCATCTAGATCCCTATGCTATTCATCCTCATTATTCACAGATTGTATATTGACAAATTTGCTACCTCACTAAAATTTTCTTTTAACCTCATAATTGATCCCCAGTGCTTTGTAGGTCATTTGCAGGTATGTGCAGAGCAGTGAAAAATTTGTTATCCTCCCCACGCATTTCTAAGCTGAGATCAAAAAGGTGACACTCTGCCTTCCTGTTTCACCTCTCATACTGTAACCACATGTCCTCTCCTAAGTCTATTTAGTGCCATCTTTTTTTTAACATTTGTGTGTCTTTTGTAAGTGTTACACTGTTTAAAGCAGCCCCCAGGCACAGCGCTAAAGTGCTGTGTAGTGTTACCAAGTGCAAGGGACTGCGGTGTGCTTTCTTAATAGGGCGTGCTAGATAAGCTTCATTCAGGTATGAGTTACAGCGCTACTGGCCATGAATTCACTGTTAATGAATCAAAAATATACATTTTATTTTTATTTGTTTTATTTTATTTTAAATTGGCATGTGGTACTTGTACACATTTATGGGCACAATGTGATGTCTCAATACATATATATTAATACATTGTGTCATGATCAAGTCAGAGTAAATAGTAAATCCATCACCCCAAACATTTACCATTTCTTTCTGGTGAGAACACACAAAATTCTCTTCTAACTATTTTGGGAAATATACAACACAACAACATGTATTTTAAAAGATGTCTAAACAGAAACACACAACAAGCAAGGCTACTTCAAACAGAGAGAACTGAGTGTATATACAAATTTAAGAGAGAGGTTTACCATGGCCAAGCATCCCGATGCTGGCGTGTGCGACCACGGCAGCCCCTGCGCCACTGAGGCCTCCAGAGCCACACACGGGAAGCCTACGAGAAGCGAGAAAACGACATTTGACACTACCTGGGAATGAGGCTTCATTGTACAGGAGAACTTAAAGTTCACTGATTTGTCTTTCACCTAAGTTCTTCCGCTGCTCAAATCTTCCCACTCCCCAAAAGCAGTGGCCATCTCCAGCGGTGGGAGTGTACAACCCACAAACCGTAACGCTCAGGCGCCGTCACTTTCTGTTTTGAAAATATAGGGCAAGAGGCGTGAAGAAGCATCTCTCTGGGGCCTGAACAGTGTTGGTCAACAGAGCGGATGTTTAGGGCCACAAGCCGCGCAGTGCGGTCCCTCAGCACCCACCGGAGGCCGGAGACGAAGCCTTCCGCGTGTCACCACGCCATGGCTGCGCGGCTTTCGCGCGGCCCGGAAGCGGAAGCGCGGCCAGGGCAGAGCGCTGAGGGCCGCGCAGGCGCGCTGCAGCCGCCCAGCGCCCTGCCTGGAGGCCTCCAGACCAAACCCTCGGCCTGGTTGTTCTCCCTCCCTCCTTTACCACGCTCCAACTCCACTGTCTCTGCAGTTCCAGCAGGACAGTGAAATATCACGTGTGCTTTTCCAGAATAGTGTGTTTGTTAAATCATTATCGTAGTTCCCTTTTCCTAAGAGGAAGTTTGTTTATTGTTTTGGGGGAAAGACAACATACAGTTCTCTTCAGTCACCCAGTGAATGCATTAAAAAAAAACACAGTATCGTTATGCTGAGGAGGATGATAAAATGTGCCTTCTCTGACATGCGAGCCTCTGCACTGCCTGTGTTCCTGATTCTGGATCAGCATTGTTCGGCAATCTTATTTTTTTCCCAGGAGTTGCTACTGTGCCATTCTATAACGTTTCCCGCATTCTTCCCTCCTTCTCCTTTTACCTTTTTATTTTCTTTCTTCAGGCGTTAGCATCCAAGACTGCCCTTTGGTAGCTACGTGACCTTGAGAAAGTCCCTCTGCGTCTCCATCTCTTCGTTGACAAAGAGGGGACGATTACGCCCAGTGCATGAATTGTCGGGACAGGGAATGACACCATCTCTGTGATGTGCTGAGGGCTGAGATATCGCAGAGCAAGTGCCCAGTGCACATTGCTGGTCATTGTCATCACTGTGGCAAGAGGATTTACATAATCCATCCATTCCTTGCCACCAAAAGAAGTTCACTGATTTGGAGCCCTTCCCAGGGTAACAATACAAGGAGTTGTTAAGGATTAACGTTGCTCTTTTAAGATCCAGGAGGGCTCCTGGGCAGAGCAGGAAGAAACTGAAGCTGATTCTCACAGCAACGTGGGCTCATTGACCAGGAGGGCTCGTTGGGCTCCTTTTGAACTTAGAAAAGAACTCCTCTTTTAACATGGCTTTGGATAATAAAATTGAAACTTATGTACCTATGAAAAAATGAACATGAGTCTTAATCGAATAGCTTCTCTAGATTTCAGCTCTACTTCACAGGAGTGGACTACCTAGCAGGAAATGCCCACAGCCTGCTCTCCCCAGGCTGGGCAGCTCCCCTCGCTCCCCTCCCGGAATGAGGGCAGCATCCTGGTGCCAGTGGCTCAGCTGCGGACATTGGTCAGATGTGTGCTGGGGGCAGGGTGGGAAATCCCATGGTTCCGTTTAGGAATGGGGCAGTGAGGATGAAAATTTGGTAGGGAAACAGGAGGAAGGAAGCCCTGGAGAAAGGAGTAGGAACACAGGGCAGGAGTGAAGGCAGGGATTCACTGGAAAAGTATCTGAGAACTCACATAACTTCCAGGCAGCTGGAGAACCAGGCTGTGTTTAAAAATCACAGGTCAGAAGGGAATGGGTGAGTCTCAGTAGGGAACAGGGCATAGAGAATTGGAGGACAAATGGTTGTATCCATCTGCCTGCCCGAGTTTTACCAAAGATTTGTTGAGCTCCCACGACCTATCTGGAGCTCTGTTAAGCTTAAGGAATGTGTCACAGCTTCTGTGCTCAAGAAGCTTGCATTAGGAGTGGGGGGAGAAATAAATAGATACTTCTCCAAACTATGAGGTGCACATGATGATAAAGGCAAGCACAAGGGCTATGGGAAGGGGAGAAGGGGCTCCTGTCACCCCCTTGCAGATGGGAGTGACAAGGGGAAGTCTAAACTAAAACAACAGGATTTTCACTAACATTTTTGTGGGGTAAGACATACACAAGTCTTGCAGGATCATAGACTATTCTCTGCCACGTGGGACTGTCCACACATTACAGAATGTCTAACATTTCTAGCACCTGTAAACTGAATGCCAATAACTTGTCCAATCACTGTGACAACCAGAAGAACACTATACATTTCTAAAATGTCCAAAAGGGCAGTAATATTTACCTACCCACACCCTTAAATTGAGAACCTTTTGTCTAGAGGAATTAAGCTTCAGGAATGGCTTGATCAGGACTTTAGACCTATTTTCATGATTTTCTGAACTCTGCCTTCTTGTGTGTGTCAGCTTCTTCCTTAGCTTTCTTCATTGAGGCAAGTTGGTGGCAGCTGTTTCAGGAGAAAATCCGCAAACTCAGAGGCCAGAATCTGCCCCCACGTTTCCAGCAAGATTCCTGAGCTCCACCCTGACCGGGCCAAGCGAAGTCGCATATCTGCCCTGATCGATAGTTTACCTGAGATATGGAATTTTTAATGGGCTTTTTGGCCAACCACGGTCCAGACTGGAGCAGGGGCTAGGGGTAGAATCAGTCCTCCTGAAGTCTGTCGGGCATGTGTGTGAGGCCTGGATGAAAATTGGGGCATCATTAGGAAGCATTATTAGGAGGGGGAATGATGCCAGGTGGGGATCCAACAAGTGTGGGCAATAGAGAATGTGGCGTGTCCATGGAAAAGCTTCTTGGTGGGACTGTGGTGTGGGGACAGGAGAGTCGCGGGAGATGGACTCAAGGAGTAAGCAGATAACAGACCATGTAATATGATTGGTCGGATCCTCTGTTGCTCAGCCACATTTCCCACACACTCCCCGGTGGACTGGGAATGCTGCCCTGGGGACGGGAGCGTCTGGCCCTCTGAGTGACTGAGTTTCTCATTTTGAATTGGTGACTTGGCACTCTGGTTTATACATCAGTTTCTGTGATCCTGGCTAATGTTAATTGGACCCTGAAAAAATCAGCACCCTCACGGTGTGTGACAGCAGATTTTTGAGCCTGCACTACTGAGCCAGACCCGTAACAAATCTGCCAAGTTAACTGTGGCCGTGAGAGGCCTCTCCCTAGTGACCCCATGCTGCCGCATTCCACTGAACATCCGCCTCCTATAGTGTTCTGAGCCTGGTTTTTCAAGTGAAGAAACTGAGGCTCAGAGAGATTAATTGATGGTCCTGGGGCACACAGTCAATAGGCCAGGGCACCAACAGTGGAACCCACGTTTGTCTGACCACAAAAGTCTCCCATTAGTACCGTCCTAGCTCTTCTTATATTAGCAACATCTAAGAGGGTGAACATTGAAGTTCCAAAAGCCCCTTCTCATCAAAGCAATAGTCAACTATGTTCACGCAAGTTATCGTGCTAAATCATGCAAGAGCAGAGATGAACACACGTGCTCATCCATGTCTCTGCCTTATTGGTTGAGTCTTTGTCCCCTCACTCACAGCCTCTGCATGTCCTTCTCTCCTCTTTGTCCCCAGTACAATATGAACGCGATGAATCAGCAGGAAAGTGGCCTTTTCCAAAACCAAATAAGGGGCTGGGCCCTAAGAACTGCAATAAACCCCACACGGTTTTAGTGATTCAAACAAAGTGTCATCATGGTGGGGAGGGTTTCTAGGGCCACAGGCAAGAGCCTGTGTGACTCCCAAAGGAAAAGAAAGGGAAAGGCGGGCTGCCCACCTCTGTTTACTGGGAACAGTCGCTCCTCCAGCCCAAACCACATCTCCTTAATAGGGAAGAAGAGCACAGCCCTATCAGGGAGTTTTTATTCTTAGGGCCGGAAAAGAGCAAAAGATGTTTCTTTGGCCTGCAATATGTCAGCTCGGACTTTTCACTTCCTTCTCCTCTCCTGTCCCGCCACTCCACCCCCCAGTCCTGGTGTTTTTGGCCTTTCACTTGCATGGAAATTTATTTCGCATCTTGACACTGCTGAGATAATCCATAGCACCTTCTTAGGGCTGAGATGAACAGGAAGCTGCAGAAATGCAATCAAAATTTCCACTGTCTGGGCAACGGAGCTTCTGCAGAATGAAATGGAGAAATCTGGATCTTGCCTCGTGGGACCACAAAGTCTGAAAGGGATTCTGGTGTCTGGGGCAAGTCCTTAAAGTCACTGGAGCCCTGATCACAACAGAGAGGTGAAGCTGTCTTGCTGCTGGGCTTGAGGAAGGGGCCTCCTTGGGACATGGACCTGCCAGAAGCAGGGAGATAAAAAATGGTTTTCAGCTCTGAGAATCTTCAAAGTTATGAAGATGGCCATCGATGGGTTTCATTCAGCACTTGCCAGTGTTTTCTCACCTAAAAGCTTCCTGGTGTTGTTTTAAATATCTGGGAAAGAGCTCTCGTTGCAGGTGGCTGTGGCATGGATGAATGCCATTTGATGAAGACCAGCTGTTTCCAGGCCAGCCTGCCCCTGTGCTCAAGGTCCTTCATAGGTGCCCAGACAAGGTGGGGTCAGCCGCTTCCTCTCCCTTATTTGCTAATAGGGGCCCAGCCCAAGTGGATACGATGGGTGGGGTGTGTGCACGCATGGATTAGGGGGCATTGGTATCCTCCCTGAAGTCAAGTTGAAAGGTGAACCCCTGAGTTGTTAGAAACTTTTCTAAAACTTCTATGGACTTATTATGCACTGTGTGAAACTGAGCATTTTGTCTTAAATCTACCATTTTTTCAAGTGAGAGAGACCACCCTGTATGGGTTGAGTGTTTATTGTACAGAAGCACGTGTGATTTCTTCACTCTCAATGGTTTTCCCTCTCTCCCTTCACCCATCCAGACTGAGGGGTTCCTCTTCCCAAGGGCAAGTCTGTGTTCATCTGCATCCTTCAAAGCTGACTCTTCCCTGCAAGAGTAGGCAGGCCAGGAAAAAGATCCCAGCCAAGCAGAGAAGCGGTCTGTCTGGGAGTGGACATGAGGCTTCTCTGCTACCTGCTAAAAATAAACTGCAAGCACATAGGAGGTGGTAGATACCCCAAATCGATTCCCCCTTTCTTCCTGGGTGCACAGCTAGGCTACCTTTCCCTGCCTCTATCGCAGTCAGTATGGTCATGTAATAAAGTTCTTGCCAACAGAATATGAACAGAAGTGATATGGGCACAACTCTTACTAGGCATTAAGAGAATGGGCATTCCTCCTCCATGCTTTTGCTCTCTTTCCTCCATCTGGACACTTGGAACTTGCAGCAACCAAGTTTAGTCATGCAGAGGACAACAATGTCACAGAGAAATGACTTGGAAAGAACCTTGGTCTCTGAATGACCAGGCGGAGCAGAGCTTCCCACCAGCCTGGAATGCTCACCTGTAACTTATACATGAGAGAGATTGAAACATATTTTTTCTCAGCCACTGGCATGTTGGGGCCTCTTTGTGACAATAGTCTAGCCTCTGCCCTAACTAATGCACATAGAAGCTCTGCTCCTAAGCGGGCGCAGTGGCTTACGCCTATAATCCTAGCACTCTGGGAGGCTGACGCGGGCAGATTGCTCAAGGTCAGGAGTTCTAAACCAGCCTGAGCAAGAGCGAGACCCCGCCTCTACTAAAAATAGAAAGAAATTAATTGGCCAACTAAAAATATATAGAAAAAATTAACGGCGTGGTGGCACATGCCTGTAGTCCCAGTTACTAGGGAGTCTGAGGCAGGAGGACTGCTTGAGCCCAGGAATTTGAGGTTGCTGTGAGCTAGGCTGACGCCACAGCACTCTAACCTGGACAACAGAGTGAGACTCTGACTTAAAAAAAAAAAAAAAAAGAAAGAAAGCTCTGCTCCTCTTTCTCCCTGAGGATAGGGGAAGGTACAGTCACTGAACTACTGATGGCCACTGTTTGGTAGAGATTTTTGCTATTATTTTCAATGCAAAATAAATAAATAAGCTGCCTAGCAGAAAAAAGTTGCAAAGGATTTGAAAGTGCTTTGAACCATATTTATGTCTTCATTCCTTCATTCCTCAAACATTGCCCAAGCAGCTCTATGTGTAAGAGAGCAAGCAGTATGCTGCCTGCCTCCCATTCCAAACATTCTCTGCCCACACTACACCCACCATGTTTGGGGAAGCCAGCTTCCCAGGTCTTCAGGAAGCAGAATCCATAGGGATGAAATGAGAATTGCTGGTCAAATGCTTTGCAGTGTGGGCAGCAGATGGAGAACAACGAGGATGGAGTGTTTGGGTCAAGAAAAATATTTTCCATCTTTGGGTAGAATCTCATTCCTGCTCATACAGATTTGCAATTGCTTTCTTCCATTTATTCGCCATTAGATCTATTCCTGACACACAAATCTCCCTCTTACCAGAGACTGTGCTTTTCACTGTGGTTATTGTCAACGATCACTGTTTATGGGCAGCGGGAGCTAGATTTGGTCAGAAGGCTTGGGGCATGCCCTTACTCTTAACAATTCCCAGCTAGGTCATTTCACTTCTAGTTTCTGGAATTCAGGTTCTTCGCCTATAAAATGGAGATAATCTGTTCTGTCCCAATTGTCTGACATAGCTGTTGTAAAGTTGAGAAGCAAATATGAAACATAATTATAATGAGTTTTTCTGAGTCCCACCATTTATAGCCCCAGGGGCACTTGAGTGCACTAGATACCCCCAAAAGGACAGTGACACAGCCTGACATGGTGACCCTAAATGAATCACTGCCCTCTAGCTATGAGATCCTGCCTATGAATTTCCAGATCTGCAAATATTTGCTTTTATAGAGGCCTTGATAAAAGTAAAAGAACCGGCCCAGATGCCCATCAATGGATGAAAAGGTAAACAAACTGTTTTATAGATACACAGTGGAATATATTTCAGCCATAAAATGGAAGTACTGATACACACTATGGTGTGGATGAATCTCGAAAGCGTTGTGCTAAGTGAAAGAAGCCAGACACAAAAGGCCACATGTTGTTTGGTTCCATTTACATGAAATATTTGGAATAGATAAATCCATAGAGCGGTAGCACAGACTGGCGGCTGCCTAGGCTGGAAAGGGAGACACTGCTCAGTGGCCATGGAGTTTTACTTTGGAGTGATGGAAATATTTGGGGACTAGATAGAGGTGGGGTTTGCATGGCATAGTGAGTAACTAGATGCCACTGAAACGTTACTTTAAAATGGCTAATTTTATGTTCCGTGAATTTCACCTCAATAATTTTTTTACATAAAGGTAATCAATTAAACGATAGTGTTTCACAGCGGAACCTCAGAGTGGCTGCCTGTGAGCCCTGTGACAGTCATTCTGCAAGCTCTCCGAGGCGCGTCTCCTCCCTGTCCCGGCTCAGAGCCCTCAGGTGCGGCAGGCCCTCCAACGTCGTCGTTTCATTCAGTGTCATTTCGCTGTGATGTTGAGGAGGAGAGTTCGATTCCGGGCTGCAGCCACTGTGTGCGTGGCGGCGGCGCGCTGTCCCGTGTCCGCGTGGGTTTCTCGGGTGCTCTGGTTTGCTCCACATCCCAGGGCCGTGCCCGCGGGGTGGCTGGTGGCCCCTGGCCCAGCGCGACTGGGCGCCGGCGGGCGGGCGCCACGGGTGGCGCCCTCTCAGGGCTGGTTCCCGCCTTGTGCCCTGAGCTTTGAGGACAGGCTCCTGCCACCGTGACCCTGACCTGGAACAGTGTGTTGGAAAATGAACGAACGCATACGAATTATTGTCAAATAAAAATGCATCAAGCGTGCGATAATCACACGACTGCGCCACGGTAAACGGAAACGCTCAGCCAGACCATATTGGCGATTGCTTCTTTCTGAACCGGTGGGGGCGGGGATTTTTAGGGTTTGTTTTTTTCGGTACCATGGACCCCTTTGACAGTCTAATGAAGCCGATGGACCCCTTCTCAGAATAATATTTTTAAATTATTAAAATAAAATACATACGATTACAAAGAAGGCCGGGCGCGGTGGCTCAGGCCTGTAATCCTAGCTCTCTGGGAGGCCGAGGCGGGCGGATTGCTCGAGGTCAGGAGTTCGAAACCAGCCTGAGCAACAGTGAGACCCTGTCTCTACTATAAATAGAAAGAAATTAATTGGCCAACTAATATATATACAAAAAATTAGCCGGGCATGGTGGTGCATGCCTGTAGTCCCAGCTACTTGGGAGGCTGAGGCAGGAGGATTGCTTGAGCCTGGAGTTTGAGGTTGCTGAGAGCTAGGCTGACGCCAGGGCACTCACTGTAGCCTGGGCAACAAAGCGAGACTCTGTCTCAAAAACAAAACAAACAAACAAAAAAAAAAAAACCAAAGAAATCTGATTCTATTTTACATGGTTCTATTGACAAAGCCTTTGAAGCCTGTAAACCCCAAGTTCAGAATCCCTTCTGCCCTTCCATGGTGTAGAAAAGGGGGAGAGTTGTCAGTCTCTGACACTGGGATTAGGAAAACCCTTCCAATGGTTTTATGAAGTGACTGTTGAAGTCTTATTTTAAGCCAAGTCCTGTGCCACCGATTATGATGAAGACAAGAGAAGTTGTGACCTCTCCTCTCAAATAGTTATTCTCTAATTCACCTAAATACTTAATAAAACAGACAATATTCAGCTTATACAGATGGTAGTCACGTAGGCCAGGTCCAATATACTAGAATTGAGGGAGTTCAACATAAGGTAAGGATCATGTGGCCTTGGAGGAAGGGAGGGAAGAAAAATATAAGATTTATTCTGAAAGGAAGGAGAGGCAGCATATTTTTGTGAGAGGCGGGGATGGGATTGGCAGGAGGATCCTAAGGACTTCTAAAGAAAATGGCTTAAGAGAAGGGGTTGGTAAAGAGAGGCTGTGGGTTTGAGTGGGTTTAAAGTAGAGAATTATTATTAGTTAAATAAAGGAATGAAAAGGAGTCAAGAGATGTCTGTGTGTACATAAGTTGGAATGAAAAATTAAGTAGAGGGTAAACATCAAATTTCTGACAGTGCTTGTTCCTGGGGAGAGGGATGGGCGGTAAAGGGATGGAGGTTTTATCTGTAATATTTTATTTCTTTAAAAACAAAAAGAGGTTGGAGACAAATGTGACAAAATGTAAACTATGAAGAATAGAATATATATATGTTATCCTTAGTTTTTTTCTTTTCTATTTTTAGACATTTCACAAGTTTAAAATGGTAATCATTACCTTTAAAAGTTTTAATGCATTTTTACTCTGTTCTAGGTATGATTTAACATATCCAATAAATCCAAGCTACACATATTCTAAAGTTTTATTTTTACTTTGAAGAGATTGGGCTCTTCACAGTCCCCTGAGATGTGACGTGATGGCATGATGGTACCTTCTTTACATTTTTTCCTTAGTCTAGTGTGTGTTCCTGTCCCCTCCATGCCACTGTAGAGATTCCTCTCAGGACAAGTTCATGTCCAAAACTTTTCCAGCCCATTTTCATTTCTCCCTCAGGGGAACTCCTATAATACCACCCATTTTAGCATTGATTATTTGACTTTGAATTTAACTTGCCTTTCCCATAGGAATCATTAAGCTCCTTGAAGGTATACCCTCTTATATTCGGGGACGTCAATAAAAACTTCTATTCTCTATTCCCATTCCATTCCCACAACAGACATCACTAATTAACCACATGGCTTTTTCCCACTGAGCTTGGACATGGCCTCAGAATCCTTCTCAACAGAGCTCTGGGGCTGCAATCACCAATTGTATATAGATTGGTTGTGCAGATGAAACCTCTTTCTGTCCATGCCTATACTTCTTCTATCATTTCCAAAGTACCAGCATTATTCCAGGAGAGATTCAGAAGGAATGAACATCATCCCGAAAACCCCAAAATTATTACCTAAGGCAAGTCATTTTGAAGAAACCCCATAGCTCATTTTGATGATACGCTGATGGCTGATTCTACTGTTTGAAAGTGTCAAGGAAACCAGGAGACTCAGAAAAGTTGGAAAAGGATAATAGTGCAAAAGATTAACATAATCCCAAACACCTGGACTCCTGGACACTCATTCACTAGGAAAGTGTGGCTGCCAGGCTGCAGGTGAAAAGCTCAAGTCCAAAGACATTTCATCATTTCCATTAATAAGTAGAAGGACAAGCCTTTCCAAAGCTCACTAAGACCTTGGGAAAGCCCCAGGATGGAAGAGACGGGTAGAGGAATGGCTGTTGGTGTCCTTGAGAAATGGGGCAGTTGGGCTGGAGACCTGGGGAGTCCTCTAGGTGATGCTCTTGAAGTCCCACTCTGCCCCTGAGAATTGTCAGAGTCCTGAAGAAAATACGCCAACAAGCTAATCATCAAAGCTTCTTCACGATGGGATCATGAGTGGGTTTTTTCTGGCTTTGTTATGCTTTTTTCTACTTTTAAAAATTCCTATAATGGCCATGATTCATTCTCATGGTAAAAAACTGAAAGAGAAAATAAAAAGAAAGAAAGAAAATATATGTCAGTGAAATATCAATATTTTTTTTTGAGTGGTACTATTATTCTACATTTGGAATCAGAGAGAAACAGAAAAGCAGAGCATTTCATTTCACCCACCAAGAAAGTAGGAATTGGAAACTGAAAGGGAATATAAAACAGCTTCAACAGTGTGGAGACTGGTCACCTATTCACTCACTCATTCATTCATTCAGTCATGCACTCACTAGTCATTTATGGAGAGGCTACTATATGCTGGGGATACAGAGAATGAAATAGATGCACCCCTGCCTTCATGAAGCCTTCAGTCTTGGAGGGAGGTGGGAGCAGACATTTATAAAATGACCACACACAAGGATGTTAAGTTACAAGTAGGCTAAACATCTTGGAGCAGAGGCTGCAGGTGTTACCATGCAGGTGTGTGATGGCCCTGGGCTTGGGGAAGAGGAAGCCTCACTGTCAGTCCCAGCTCTGGCCTGTCTCCATCATCACTGCATTGGCCGTGGCCTGCAGCAGGGCCTCTTTCCTGCCTCCCTGTCCCCAGTCCATCCTGCTCTTCTTGTCACTGCTAACCCCGCCCCACAGCCCTGCTTTCTATACTAGCTCATATGGCACCTTTGTTGCAAACTGGTAAAAGGCAGCTCTTCCAACCCCTAATCAAGGCGCACAGCCCGGGGAGCTGAGGTCAGGCTGCATTTCAGGCCTTGTTCTCTGCTTTCCTGTTTTACCTCCATAAGTAGGCCATGTACCTCTTAAGCAGGAATTTTCATCTTTTTATGTTTTGCTTGCTATGGTGCTTAACTCAGTGCTGGGCACACGGCATAATATCTTCCTAAGGGTAGATATGACTGACTGACTGACTTGTAAATGGCAGAAGATTTCAGGCTAACCCTGTTCAGCCTCTGCACCTGCTCAGCGGTGTGGGTAAGTACTCCTGCCTCCCTAAGGCCTGCATTGCTCCATCTGCAAAGTGGGAGGAATAGTGGGGCACTGAATGCCACAGTGAGCTGGGAGGAGAGGACAAATCAGACCTTCAGTGGCTGAGGGGACACAGGATGGACACAAGTTGCGGCGGAGGAGGAGGTAACGGGGAGTCCTGTCTCACTCGAACATTCGCTGTTCACGAGTGAAGCCGAGTTTGCCACAGGAACTGAGAAGCAGTTGGGGCCCTGCCGGGGAGAGCTCACAGTGCAGCCCTTATCTCTGCAGGAGTCGCCTCCTTCCTGGGCCCCCGCCAGCTGTGGTTGACTCAGGCTCTCAGATGAAGTTTGACCCAACCACACACCACCCAACCTGAACACCACAACAGGTCTTGGATTTTCCAGGGCAGTCCTGGTTTTGAATCTCTTGTCTCACAGTCTAAACGTATGTTTAACCATGTGTTCTGCTTTGGGGCCCCCAAACCCGATCAGCTGTCTACTGGGGGCCCCAGGGGCAGGTCAGAGTGGAGCCCTTGCAATTGCCTCATTCCCCTCTGGCACCCCAGGCTGCCCTGTCTGACTTGCAGCCACCTCCCCAGGGCCCCCATTTCCTAAGGCCGCCCCCCCTTCCCTATCCCAAGACTCATCTGATCCTCATGCCAATGGCAGGCTCGCTGGGGCCCTGGGGAGGCCAGGCCCTTGCTGTGCCATTCATTGGGGACTAGCAGGGGACGTGGGGAGGGGGGTGAATGTTTGGGGGTTGATGGGTCTTTCGAAGGGGGCTACTCAGGTTGTATCAAGACAGAACTGGAAGCAGGTGGAGTGAGGAGAAGCCCCTCTTCCCTCAGCATCCTGCGTGGGTGAACAGAAACAGGAGGCAGAGGAGTGCGACAGGGTTTGGAGATGACAGAGCTGCGTCTGATGCCTGCTTTGTCACTTAGGAATGCCAACTCTTCCTCGGGGGCCACTTGCTCATCTATGAAACGGGCCAGTAAGTGGACAGGACATGTGCCGAGTGCCTGCTCGGCTGTGGCTCTTCAGGAAGCTCGTGCCGTTTCCTGGGCACAGCAACCCTGCTGTGCACCTGTGACCCACCGCTCACCGGGCCTGGGAGCCTTATCTGTCCTAGGCAGCCCTGTGCAGAGGAGATGCTTCTGGAGGGGACTCCTGAGGCTGAGCGACAGCCAGGAAAAGGGCAGGGAGGAGACTTGTGAGTAAGCAGAGGCCATGAGGTGAGAGAAGGGTCATGAAGAGAGAACTCGGGAACAGCTACAGATTTTGCAGAGTCCCTGGGAATCTGAGTCTCGAGTTAGGCAGAGTCACTCTGGTGGGACACAGCACATGCCCACCTGCTGCTGCGAACCTGAGCAACATCCTGCTGCTCCTTTAGGTCGGACTGATGCCAACCGGTGTTGATGCCAACTGATTCCCTGTGTTTCTTTACTTCCAGTTTGGCTTTACAATAGCTCTCCTGGCCTGTGGTGAGCAGCATTTGTCTCCGTCACTTGCAACCTAAACAGGTCAACAACTGGTCTCAGTGGCTCCTCTCAACCCATTTTACAGAAGAGGAGACAGGGTCAGAGAGGTTCAGTGGCCTGCCCAAGGTTATGGCTGGTAAGTATTAGAGCCAGGATTTGAACTCAGATCTGCTTGATTCCAAAGCTCCTTTCCCACCATGCCCAGGTGTTACTGCTGAGATAAAGGAAAACTAGACTGTTATAGTATACAGGGTAGGGGTGAATTCTAGCCGTGAACTGACTCTCGTCATGCAGACTCACCTTGAACTTGAAGGTAGAGGTGGGAAAATGCCAGATTGATTTGGAAGAAGAAGGAGGGAAGAGTGTCAAGTTGAAAATGTTTTCTGCTGCATCATTAGAAGAAAGGGAAAGGATGCATGTCTGATTTTTCTTAACAAAAGCGCATAGGAAGAAAACTGTTTAAGACACTGCATGCTTTAGCAAGTAAGGAGAGACACAGAGACAATTATTTCAGCTCTTGTGAAGAAATCTTTGCAAAAGAAAGGGAGAAAAGGTAGTTAATAAGCCTTTTTTTAAAGAAATCTAAAATGAGTTTCATAATTCTCCTTATAGAAGTCTTTCACTTCCTTGGTTAAATATATTTCTAGGTATTTTATTTTCTTTGTAGCTATTGTGAATGGTATTGAGCCTTTTTTTTTTTCTCTTTAAGGTCCCTATACTTTCTTTTTTTTTTTTTTCCTTTGGCATATTATAGGGGTATAGATTTTAAGGTTTCAATAAATGCCCTTCCCCCCTCCCCCCACAAGTCTGAGTTTCCAGCATGACCATCCCCCAGATGGTACGCATCTCACTCATTATGTATGTATATACTCGCCCCCTACCCCCTCCCACCTGCCCTGGTATTGAGTCTTTGATTTGACTCTCAACTTGACCATTATTAGTATATAGAAATGCTAATGACTTATGTACATCGATTTTGTATCCTGAGACTTTGATGAATTTATTTATCAATTCCAAGAAACTCTTGTTGGAATCTTTGGGTTTTTCTAGGTATAAAATCATATCATCAGGGAAGAGTGATAGTTTGACCTCCTCTTTCCTGATTTGGATACCCTTAATATTCTTTTCTTGCCTGATTGCCCTGACTAGGATTTGTAGCACTGTGTTGAATAGGAGTAGTGACAGTGGGCATCTTTGTCTTGTTCTAGCTCTTGGGGGAATGCTTTCAACTTTTCCCCATTCAGTGTGATGTTGGCTGTGGGTTTGTCATATATGGCTTTTATAATTCTGAGATATTTTCCTTCTATGCCTACTTTGTTGAAGGTTTTTAAAAGGGTGTTGGATTTTGTCAAATGCTTTTTCCACATTTAGTGAGATGATCACATGGTCTTTGTTTTTACTTTTGTTTATGTAGTGAATCACATTTATTAATTTACATATGTTAAACCAAACTTGCATCCCTAGGATGAAGCCCACTTGGTCTTGGTGGATTTTTTTTTAATGTGCTGTTGAATTCAGTTTGCTAGTATTTTATTGAGGATTTTTGCATCAACATTCATAAGGGATATTGGTCTGTAGTTTTCTTTTTTCATTGTGTCCATTCCTGGCTTTGGTATCAAGGTGATACTGGCTTTGAGAATGAATTGGGGATGATTCCCTCCTTCTCAATATTATGGAATAATTTCTGCATTATAGGTACCAGGTCTTCTTTGTAGACCTGATGGAATTTGTTTGTGAATCCATCTGGTCCGGGGCTTTTTTGTTTCTCTGGGAGGTTTTTTATTACTGATTTGATCTCATTGATCATTATTGGTCTGTTCAGGAGTTCTACTGTATTTCTTCCTGGTTGATTCTTGGGAGGTTGTGTGTTTCCAAGAACGTGTCCATTTCCTCTACGTTCTCAACTTTATGTGCATAGAGATTTACGCAGTATTCATGGATGATGTTTTGTATTTCTGCAGTATCAGTTGTAATGTCACCTTTTTAATTTTTGATTGAGCTTATTTAGATCCTTTATCTTCTGTTCTTGCTTAATCTAGCAAGAGGTCTATCTATTTTGTTTATCTTTTCAAAGAACCAACTTTTTGTTTCGTTAATCCTTTGTATTGTTTTTTGTTTAGGTGAGTGGGGGTGTGTGTCAGGTGATTTTGTTTTACTTGAGATCATACAGGTTGCATATGACAAGCTGTCAGCTTCTCAAGGCTGAGGACTTGTTTGCTTGTACCTGTACCCCACTGCCTAGGACAGGACTTAGCACATAGCAGGTGCACAATAAGTGTGCAGTGAACAAATGTGCCACCTGATTGCCCACCAGGCTCCATCAGCTTGCTGGTGGACCAAGGGCACAAATAGTCAAATCCAATGTCCATTGGTCTGGCAGCTCCTCTTGAAGGTTACCAGTCCTAAAAAAGACTTGGCTTAGAATGATTTTAAAAACAGACCTCAGAAGTGGCCAGCGAGGAAGTAGATGAACACTGTGGGTCTTTAAAGGGTTCTAGGGACCCCGTCTCTCCTTCTACCTCCCCCACTAGCTCCATTCTTGCCCACCTCTCCTAAATACTGTGACCTAGAAGAACTGACCACACTACACCCACCAAAGGTGAGTGCCAGTGGGTTCTATCCTTACATCTGGCCCTTGCTGCTAAGCCACTGCTTGTCTATGGCCATACCACCCTGACATGCCTGGCCTCCTCTGATCCTGGAAGCTAAGCAGGGTCGGGCCTGGATAGTACTGGGATGGGAGAGGCTGCTGCTGGCCACCTGCTCTGTCTGGGGGAGCCGGGTCCCACTCTAGGCGTCCCCACAGGAAGTCCTAGTAAACTCCAGAGGCCTGGGCCAGGGTCTCTTCTCATCCTCAGATAAGTGTCTAGTCCATCTAAACCAGCCTTGGCCACTCAACAGAGTCACTGTTGGAGTACTCTGGGAAAATATATTTTATGGCAAAATCTTGCTTCCTTCTGTTTTATGTATGACATTTCCCCTAAAGGAAAAAAAAAAAAGCTGGAATAACTAGTATCATTATTCTTTTCTTGCTTTTATTTTCCCCTCCAAAATCATCTGTCTTCAGAAAACAGTTTACTTTATACCTCTCAGGCTGAGTTCCACATCCAGAAGAGACTGGTCAGGGGACAGCGGTGACCTCTGGACGCCCCGCTGCGAGGGGGCTGGAAGATGCTGGCGGGGGAGTGAATGTCAGCCCCCAGGGTGTTCAGGACAGAGCTGAGCTGAGCATCTGCAGGGGGCAGGCGAGAGCAGTCCCACGGCTGTGTCTGCACCATACGCGGGACGGTGAGATGTTCAAGGCAGGCAGATGGGAGGCTCTGTCCCCTCTCTCTCCTTGCTCTGTGGGGGTAAGGGCACCCGGTTGGGTGAAAATGCCGTTGAAGTTCTGCCTTTATGGGCTGCAGATCTCATCTGTGACATGGTGGGCAGGGAGCACATAGGGTGACAGCTAGCACAAACATGCTTTAAATGGAGATTTTTTTCATCCTAAAGAGTATGGGGTCCCGTGGGACCAGAGAGAAGAGAGGCTGGGCCTATAACTCTTCGTTATCAGATTTCAACCTTCTCATTCCTCCACACGGAAAGGATTAGAGACACTAAGCTGAGGTTGCTGCTGCACACGGCAAAGACACAGATAGGAGTGGGAAAATGCATCAGTTGTCTAAACACTTTGTTCACGCCCTGTCAGATGTCTGGGCATCGGAAGACAGGTAGTGCACATTTTGATTTCTGCATGGATGCTGAGCTAAGCAATCTGAACTGGATTCTTCATTTGGGCTTAGACAAACTTTACCACAGTGTTTTGAGTTACATTTCAGACAACCCAGATTGAGGACATTTCAGTCCTGACAACCAAAAAAGTGCTGCAATAAACATGGAGTGCAGATACCTTTCCAATATACTGGTTTCTCCTCCTTTGGATATGTACCTCGCAGTGGGATGGCTGCGTCATATGGTAGTTCTCTTTGTCGTTTATGGAGGAACTTCCATACTGTTCTTCATTGTGGTTGCACAAATTTATGTTCTCACCAACAGTGTACGAGGATTCTTAAAGGGGTAACCTTTAAGGTGAGGAAAAGCCTCGGGCAGCCCGGGAAGGTGTAAACATGCTTGCCCATTGTGGTTACGGACATCCTCAGTGGCACCTGTAAGGAATGGTGGCCCAACTAGTGCCTGGGAAGCTGACCCCTCAGCCCAACACGCTTTCTCTTTGAGAAGTGAGGGGAGAGAGAATCATCTGGGGAGGAGCAAAGAGGGGGGCTGGAGGCTCACGGGCAAGAGAGGAAAAATGAGAGGGACCTATTTATCAGGTAGAACCTATTGGGTCCAGTGGGTGAGGCTGGCCTCTGGGAGGAGCCCCGATGTCCCTGCCTGGGGCAGGGAATGATGGAAGTGCCGTTCACCGCAGTGGGAAACAGGACAGCTCAGAAGAAGGGGACTGCCCGGCCCAGCGAAGGGGAAGCAGCTCTCAAAGGTCTAGTAGCAGGTGTTGCCAGGGCCCGACAGGACAGTCCCTTATTCCGGAGGCCAGGAGCACTGCCGAAGCTGACCTGCAAATAGCAGACCCCAATAGGGCTGGGTTACTAGAAGCCATCAAAAGCTTCAAGTTTAGGCCGGGCGTGGTGGCTCACGCCTGTAATCCTAGCACTTTGGGAGGCCCAGGTGGGCGGATTGCTCAAGGTCAGGAGTTCAAAACCAGCCTGAGCGAGACCCATCTCTACCAAAAATAGAAATAAATTAATTGACCAGCTAAAAATATATGTACCAAAAATTAGCCGGGCATGGTGGCGTATGCCTGTAGTCCCAGCTACTTGGGAGGCTGAGGCAGTAGGATCGCTGAGCCCCAGAGATTGAGGTTGCTGTGAGCCAGGCTGACGCCACGGCACTCACTCTAGCCTGGGCAACAAAGTGAGACTCTGTCTCAAAAAAAAAAAAAAAAAAGCTTCAAGTTTGATTTGTTTGATACTTATTTAGTGAGCACCACTGTATGTCAGCCACCGTGCTCAGGCCTGAGGAGGCCTGAGTGGCAAACAAAACTGATCTGGCTCCGCCCTTAGGAGCTTACCAGGGTTGATTAAGAAGCTTTTATTATACCCATGTGTACATATATCTCCACAGGGGTGTGGACACATGGGCACGTCCAGGCCCAGCCACTAGCGAGTGCTAAACAAACGTCAGCCTGTCCATGTCCTTTCTCATCAGGAGCGCAGGAGGAAACAGCCCCACTGAGAGGATCTTAGGCGGGGATGTGCCTTGTTTGGAAAGGAAAGCGCCACCGCTAAAAGCTTGAGTGGCTGTGCAAGACGCCTCACCGCCCTGGGCCTGTTTCCACATCTGGAATGGATGGGGCTGGCTCACTCAGGGTCCCAGCCCGCCGCGCCTCAGAATCACCTGCGGAGCTTTGAAAAGCGCAGACACCGGGCTGCACGTCTGGAGGTTTCGACTCACCACGTGCGGGCTGAGCCCTGGCCAGCTGTGTCAGCAGCAGCCTCCCCGCCCCCCACGATTCTGGCGCAGTGCGGAATGCAGGCGACCCCGGGCAACACAGTCCACCCAGCCCTCCATGGCCCGGGCTGGGAAACAGTGAGGCTGAGGGCTCAGCTGTGGCTTTCAGCTGGGGGTGGGGTGGGGTGTGCGGATCAGAAGGCCCACAGTGCAGCCAAACACCTGCGAGACAGCAGGAGTGAGCTAACAGGAAGTACCGGCTTCCTCCTCCTGGGGTCTAAGGAAATGTCAGCCCCGCCCCCGGACGCTTCTGGGACCTGCTCTCCCAAGGAGGAGCCCAGGACAGTCAGAGCCTCCTGTCTGTGTGACGCGAGGGGCTTCCCTTTGTTTGGAGCCTGGGTAAAGCAGGGACAACTGGCACCCCAAAGGGCTTCCAGAAAGACGTCCACTCCCGCGCCGCTGGCCCTCCTGCGGCTGGGAGCCGGGCGCTTCCTCTGCGCCCTGGGGAGACCCCTGTGCACTTCCGCAGCCTCCTTCTGGCGTTCCACACGCACTGCCCTCGTAGAGCCTGCTCCCGGGCCGGGTCCTCTGCACGTCCTCGGGAGCGCCGGGGCACCCCGAGCCGCCTTGCTGGCTAGGCGCCCCGGGCTGCGCGGCGCTGTGCCTGCGCAGGGGAGGCCCCGCGCGCGGCGGGAGGAGGGCGCGGGCGCGGCGGGAGGAGGGCGCGGGCGCGGCGGGAGGAGGCCCCGCGCGCGGCGGGAGGAGGGCGCGGGCGCGGCGGGAGGAGGCCCCGCGCGCGGCGGGAGGAGGGCGCGGGCGCGCCGTCTGCAGGGACCCGCGGCCGCCGCGCGGAGGGCTGCGCGCTCCCTCCGGAAGGCGGGAGGGGCCGGAGCCTCGCGCGGGAAAACCCCAGCCTGCCCTGCGGACCCGCAAGGGAGGCGCCCGAGGAGGCGGTGGTGGGGACTCAAGACGGGGGCTGAGTCGGGCGTTCTGAAGCCCAGGAGTGGGTGTTGGGAACGGAGTCCGCTCAAGCCTGCTTCGTCCCAGGAAACAGGGACCCACCCTAGGATATTTCATGGGAATCCAAGGACAGGGAGATCAGCTTCAAAAGAGCAGAAATCCGTGCGGACCTCCTTGTCTCCCTCTGTCTCTCCCAATCTCTCTGTGCCTCTGTCTCTGTCTCTCCTTCCCACTCGAGCTCTTACGATCGAGAATCGGTGCCTCTCCCGCCCACCTGCCCTGCTCTCTCTCCA
Source organism: Microcebus murinus (assembly GCF_040939455.1). Taxonomy (NCBI): domain Eukaryota; kingdom Metazoa; phylum Chordata; class Mammalia; order Primates; family Cheirogaleidae; genus Microcebus; species Microcebus murinus. The sequence continues at coordinate 52,814,473 of NC_134122.1, read as the reverse complement.
GCCCGCCTGTTTTACCCACTCTTCCCACTCCCTCTTAACTGGCCACACCATCTTTTGCTCCCACAGTTTCCTGGTTCAGAATGAATGAGAGAAATCAGATCAGCCCCTCTCAAGCCAGAGATCCGGCACGCAGCAGTGGGATGGCCTCGGAAAGAGGTCCAAGCCCCGGAGCCCTCGGCGGGGCGTGGTGTGGAAGCGAGGAGTGGCCGCTCTAGAGGTCTCTACAGCGCCGTGCGAGTGTTGAGAGAGGTGGGAACCAAGGAGGGCGGCACACCAAGCAGTCAACATTCCCATCAGGGCCGTTCTTGGTACTTAAGCCAGGTTCCCAGTGCTTGCATGATGCCTGGCAGAGGGTGCAGGTGTGCGGCCACCAGGAGCTTGGTGGTGTGCACTAATAAAAGGCTGGCAAAAGCTGCTGCGGCCTGCAGAAGACGCTTGTCTGTGACTGTTCTCTCAGCCTGGAGCTCTGCGAGCCCCTCCCTGCTGCAGCCCCGGCTGGGCAAGGCTGGTTCGTCAGCAGCGCCCTCTGCAGGCGCCCCTGGAGTGCAGCCAGGCCCAGCTCAGGGTGTGGGGACGCCTAGAGAGGGACCCGGCCGGGGTCTCTTCTCATCCCAGCTCAGGGGCCAGGGAGGCTCCCAAGTGCTATTTGACTTGGACACAGTAGTCTGTCCTAGGGGGTCATGGGAAGGAACGTGAAACAATTCCGGATTCCTGATTTTCTGTGGTAGGGGAGCGTTCCTCTGAGCTGCCTCTGATACTGCTGGCCACATCTCTGGTCAATGTTACTTCCTCCGGTCATTTTTGAAGTGCCCTTGGCCAAAGCAGCTCAGCAGGGTCATGAGGCTGCGCTAACAAAGGCTCTCCAGGGGGCAGGGGCTGAGCGCTCTCCTGCTTACACAAATGGAAAAACTGGGAGGTCATTTGACTCCTGCAAAATATCCCTCCAAGAAGACTGCTGATTTCCAGCTAACCACTAAAGACTGAAGAATGCATTCCAAGCCGGCTTTAGCAGTCTCCCCAGAAATTGCCTAGTAACTGGTGGCAGCAGCTTGGCTGTGTGAACACCACACGTTTGAATAGCTTGCTGAGTAGCTGAAAGGAAGATGACCTTGAACCACTTTGCTTGTGATTTCAGGTGCCTTTAAGACAAAGCCCATGCAAAGTGCAGACAGCAGGAGAAAGGCCTAATGCAGCCAGGTCAACTGTGAGGGTAACAGCTTCCCATGCACTGGCCAGGTCCCCCCAGGCAGCATGGGTCCCTGGGCTGTATGTTCATCCCAGGCAAGGGTCAGTGCAGCTGTGCAGGCTGGTGTTGGAAATCCCGTAATGTAAGGTAGAATGGGGCACAGGCCTTCGGGAGGTAGGGTCCCCCTCACCTTCTGGGCATCTCAGAGACTCCAGCCAGCTCCAGGAACCAGAGCGCCCCATCCCTTTGTACCCAGGCTGTGGGGACCAGCCCGAAGCCTTCCCTTACCCAAGTGTGGGCCCACACAAGGCCTGAGACAGACCATGCCCTCCCTGGCCTCTTCAGCTCCCACTGGGATCAATTTAGCCACCAGGAGGCTGGAGCTTCCTCCACCCCAGTAGTTACTTGAGGTAAACACACCAGTGTAGACAATGGCCACACAAAATTCCAATAGAGCAGATTTACTAGAATGTATATAACCATTCCCTTACTTTGTTTTTGTGTTTTGACTTTTCACCATTAATATCCTCATGGTAAATGCTATGGGCATACAGTGTCTTTTCCTTAAGATAGAATCCCCAAAGTGAAAAAACTAGGACAAAGAATATAAGAATCTTTGTGAATCTGGCCAAGTTACTCTCCAAAGTATTTGGACCACTTACAATGTCACCATCAATGTATGAGAGTAGCAGTTTCACCCGGGCTCCTCTGAGTGTTATTACTTTAAAAATATTTTTAGTAGTTAAAAATAAACAGTTGGACCTCTCATCTGAAGGGTCAACCAACAGCAGATTGAAAATACTTGGGGGAAATAACAATAAAAACAATACAACAATAAAAATAACACAACTGTAAAACAATACAGTCTAACAACATTTACATAGCATTTATATTGTATTAGCTGTTATAAGTTATCTAGAGATGATCTAAAGTATACTGGAGGATATGCTTAGTTTATACACAAATACTGCATCATTTTATATTAGGGACTTGAGCATCCCTGGATTTTGATATCAGAGGGGGTCCTCGATCCAATCCCCAAGGATACCAAGGACTGACTGTACCATCTCATCAATGTTTCAAGTTGCATTTCTTGGATTACTAGTAAGACTGAATATTTTCCCATTTTTTTATTGTTGATTACCTTTTCCCTTTCCTAAAGTATCTTTTCCTGTCCCTTGCCAATACATCTGTTGGGAGCTCAGTGGGTTTTTGTAAATATATCTGAGATTAATACTTTGTGACATTTGCTCTGCATGGGTTAAGACCTCACTTGGATGGAGAATGGGTTATTTAAATTTAAGATATTAAGATGGAGCCCTAAAGTTTTCTCCCTAAACCTGTTGTACATCCTCTGGTCCTCCCCATCTTAGTAAATGGCACCACAATTCAGCCTAGCCCTGAAGCCCAGAGTCCTTTTCAGTCCCTCCTTTTCCCTCACTCCATACATCGCACCCACCAGCCAGTCTCCCTCCTCCAGCCTTCTCCGATCACCCGGCCTAACCCTGCCTGTGCCCAGTCGCCATGCACCACATAGCTGTTTTCTTCTTAGTGACACCTGCTACAATCTGAAATCCTCTTGTTTCTTCATTCATTGCTTCTTTATGGCCTGCATCCCTCTAGATTCTAGAGCCTGACACATAAGCTCCGTGAGGTCAGGGACCTTGTCGGCCTTACCTTTCTGTCACTGCACAGTGTCTGTCCACTGCAGTGTCTGTTCTTAGTGGGAGCTCAGTAAATACGTGTGGAATGAAAAGGTGCATGAACTTTGTCCTTTTAACTTATTTATTTATGTGTTGGTTTATTTTGAGACAGGGTCTCACGCTGTCACCCAGGCTGGAGTGCAGTGGTGCAATCATAGCTCACTACAGTCTTGAACTCCTGGGCTCAAGTGATCTTCCTGCCTCAGCCTCCCAATGCACCACCACACCTGGCTAATTTTTTTTTTTTCAGAGATGGGGTCTTGCTTTGTTGCCCAGGCTGATCTCAAACTCCTGGCCTTAAGGGAACCGCCAACCTCAGCCTTTCGGAGTGCTAGGATTACAGGCTTGAGTCACCGCACCCAGCCCCTTTTAACCTACTTAAATTTGTATGAAAGAGACCACAGGGAATAGAGGGTGAGAGCATGGCTAGGGAGAGGCAGTTCTGGGTACAAAGTGGGGCTCTGCCACTTACTGTAGGAGCTGGGCAAGTGACATAACAGCCTCAGCTGACTCAGCTTTAAAAATGAGAATAATAATACCATCTTCATAAGGTTGGCAGATACATCAGATAACATGGACAAAGTCCTGAAAAACAGACTGGTTATAATAAGGCACTCAATAAATGTCAAACATGTTCAGCATTTCTTTACAATTTTTTCCCTATGATTTCTGGGCTTAGAAGTCACTCTTTTATTTTCATTAAAGCCTTAAGTAATAGTAAATTGTATTTTCTTTTTGGCATACTTTCTTTTATGGCATACTTTAAAAAATACCTTTCTAAAATGTTTATCCTTTAATTAGTTTGCAACTTATATTGGTGTATTAAATAAAGTGAACCTCTAAATGGTATTGGTACCATTTGTCGCCTAAGCTCTCCCATTAGTTATGCTTTCTTCATCACACATCTAATTTTTATATGTAATAGGGTATGTTTTCTGGCTTTCAAGTCTTTGCTCCCCCCCTTTGGGGTTGGGGCTGCACTGTCACACTGAGCAAGTCAGACGCCCAGCCTTGCCCAAGTCAGGGAAGAGTCTCACATTCTCTGCTTGCAGATTCAGAAATGTGATGTTCATTTGACACCTGCATTAGTTCTGGTTCCAATCCCCAAAAAGACTACTCACTCTTTTTGCCCTTGGGTTTCTTGAGACATCAGCACATCCTGATATCAATGTCCTCTTTTTAATTGAACCAACTTAAACAGGTTTCTGTATCTTGTGACTAAAAGAATCCAAAGGTAAACTTCACCTTTATAAAGGTCCAAGTAATATCCCCAGCCAATGAGGCTGCATTCCTGCATGCCACAGAGCTTAAAGGATGTCCCTAAGACATCGTCAGAAAGTATCTGCAAAACCCAGGAAAGCCTTCAAGACATCTGCACACCAGGCCAGACATCCACACCCTGCCGTTGTCATGATGGTGGTGGGTGCCCCAGCTCTGTTACAGATTCAAACAGATCCAAGAGGCAGGCTCTCTGAGCTGTTCAAGTTCAACAGGCTATGGCAAGACCAAAGAAATAGGGTGTATGTGAAAGTACTTGCAAGCTAAACATGAAACGTATTATTATATTACCTTGTTCCATTCCAAAAAGGATGTGAAGTACATACAAATGAGATAATAATAACAAAATTCAAAAATAATTTTTAAATATGTCTGAGGATCTAACCATGTTGTAAGGTTATTATTAAGAATATCAATATCATTTCTCAGTCTACAAAAGTGCTAAGCATAGAGATTTCTTGGTAACTGCCCTGAACCTGGATTATACTCCACTCCTTGTTTTGTCTTAAAAATCCTTGATAGTAGCTTGGTTTTGCAGAGTGTAGTTGGCTCTTGCTTTGGGGGGCATTTGTCATTTGACCCTCTTTTTCGTATCTTAAGTTTATAAGGGAAATCCTATTAAAGTAAGTGTGCTCTGGGATTTATGGTACAATTAGTTTGCTGTCCTAGAGAAGGCAAGCGGGCCGAGGGGAGGGAAAAGAAAGGCTGACAGGACAGCGAGAGCACACAGCTTGTGACTTCACTCCTCCAGGCAGAGGCAACAGTGACTCAGCCGGACGCTCCATCTAGGCAGGAAAACCGTCCAAGCTTGTGCATTTCCCATCAGCCCTGCACCTGCTGGATTCTCCTGGCTGGCATGGACTCTGTACAGTCACCTCATGTCCCCAGCACAGGACACCCTGGGGCCTTTTTCCTACTCATGCAGATGCCAAAGGGTGTGGCCATCTTCCAGCTACAGACAGAGCTAATAACGAGTCACTACCTTTCATGTGTGCAGCACTAAAAAGCGTTTCTGAATGCTTACGCACCATGAAGAGGTCTTGCACAAGCACAGGGTCAAGTCCTTTTGATTTATTCAATAAGACACAAACCAATTTAGAAAGTGAAAACTCTGACTTTTTGACATCCTTTTGGTGCTGCTCCACATTCACTGCTGGCCTGTCCCAGGTGCTCCTTGTCTTTGCTACTCATCCATGGCCCTTCTTGCAGGGAGACTCCTCTTCCCCCAACCTGTTTTCTGGGAGGTGAGACTAGGGAAGCCCACCACCATGCATGCACAGGGAACAATGAAGACTCAGAGGATGTGGTAGGAACATTGCAAATATTAAAAAACTAAGCTAGAGGTGCAGAAACATCCATCTGGCTACAATCCAGGAAACTCCTCTTGTCCCCATCCTCCTTCCTTTTAGGGGCTAACCTACTAGTGGATACTTCAGATGAGACAGATGAAGTAGTTTTACTCCTGTCACTCACCATATCCAATTCTAAACGACCCCTGCTAGCAGCAGACTGCCCATATTTATCAGGAAATGCTGGTCCTCTTGCTTTTACCACCTGGCTATTCAAACATTTAGAGCAACAATTTACATATACCCCATTAGGAGTCCTCCTCAATTCAAATGAGCTGCTGCTAGAGGAGGGCTTTTTTCCATGCCCTGGAGATTTGGTTGACAATGATTGGGTCTTCCAGGAAAGAAAAAGCAAGTAATGATGGGCTTATGTGGATGTCCAAAATTGTTCCCACTCTGTGGTTAAATGCCAAGTGAAGGCCAAGTCTACAACAGACCAAATAATTCATCTCCAAATTAAATTTTCTACAGCTATCTCTGGTCTGCAGTGTGCATGGTGATCTAGGAATTGTCAAAGTGAATTGTTCCTGCCTGGTGGATACTTTAGCGTCAGTCTTGGATTCCCTAAATCAATCGGCCTGTGGAATATCCAGATAACTCAGGCAGAAATTGATTGATTTAACACATACTTTGGTGAGTAACTATTGCCTGGTGCAGACCATGCCAGCCTTTGATCATAGGAATTCCTAAATCATTTCTCATCTGGGTCTTCCTAAGGAGACTTGGCCCTGAGAGGCTCTCTTAACCTCTTAAATCATCCTGGGTCTCTTTAGAGACTCACATTCTTCAGCTATGACTCCTCCCACCCATGTGAGACTCTCCTTTTGAAAGCCACAAAGAGAAAGGGAGTTATCTGGGGCCCCTTTCCTCCCTGAACCAGCTCCCCATGTTGAGTTTCTGAGAGCCCCTAAAGAAGCCTCTCTTGGCAGTGACTATACCCTGGGTTCTGGTTCTTTTGGCAGGAGCAGGTGTGACGACCTGAATCTGAGAATACACAAACGGGCAGACAGAGTACTTCATGGTGTTGTGGGGCTGCACGTCCTTTCCCTTTGCTGATGTTGTTTCAAGTGTTTCTATGAGGGCATTACCCTCTGTCAATGTTCCTAATGCCTTTAGTTATCTTTTGCTGTGTAAGAAACTACCCCCAAAACTTAGTGGCTTAAAACAGAAAGGATTCTTATTTCTCACAATTCTGTGAGTTGGCTGGGCTCAGCTGGGCAGTTCTTCTGCTCTGCACTGAGTTGACTGAAGTCACTCATGTGGCTGCATTTAGCTGGGGGCTTGGCTGGGGCTGGAATGCCCAACATGGTTTCACTTACATGTCTGGTGCCTCAAATGGGGTGGCTCGAGGAGTAGGGAGCTGGCTAAGCTCTCCCTCTCCCCATGGCCTCTATCTGGCTTGAGCTTATATACATGGCAACTGAAACCCCAAAAGGCTGAAAATGGACATTCTCAGGTCTTGTAAGTCATGAGCCTGTAACTGGCAGAGCATCCCCTCCTTCTCATTCTTTTAGTCAAATCAAGTCAAAAAGTTACTCCTGGTTCAAGGGAAGGGAAGGTAGATTGTGGCTCTTGATGGGGTGTGTGGTCATAGGGAGGGAGGAATTTTTGCATCATTGTTGAAAACAATTTACCACGTTAATGAAGGAAAGGAAATCAGCAAAGTGATCAAGTTTGTGTGGCTCGTATAACATACCAATTGCTATGTTTTTAATGTTAAAATTGTCCATGAGGACCCCTTGCAAGGTTTCAAGGAAAAGTGTGTAGAACTAACTCCATTTTATTGACTAAAGTATATTCTCGTTAAAATAAAAGCCCATTGAAATGAATCTATAATGACAGAAAGCAGACCAGTAGTTACCTGGAGCTGAGGATGGGGAGGGGGCTTGGAGATCTTTTGGAGGTGATGGAAACATTCTATATCTTCAATATGGTGGTGGTATACATTTGTGGTGTACATTTATTAAAATTCATTGAACTGTGCATTTTAGGGTTGGGCACAGTGGCTCACGCCTGTAATCCTAGCACTCTGGGAGGCTGAGGCAGGAGAATCGTTTGAGGTCAGTAGTTCAAGGCCAGCCTGAGCAACAGTGACAACTCGTCTCTACAAAGAGTAGAAAATTTAGCTGGGTGTAGTGATGTCTTGCACATGTAAGTCCCAGTTACTCTGGAGGCTGAGACAGGAGCATCACTTGAGCCCAGGAGTTTGAGGTTGTTGTGAGCTGTGATGACACCACTGCACTCTAGCCACAGCAACAGAACAAGACTTTGTCTCAAATAAATGAAACCCCAAAAAGCGCATTTTATTGTATATAAATTCTACCTCTATAGAGTTGATGCCAAAAAACCTAAAGTCTACCTAGTATGAATGTTCAGAAAGGCTAAGTTTGAAATGTGGTTAAATAAAGCTGGTGTTAGTGGGATACTATATTTACAAACAATAGCAAATTCCTTTGGGGAGGGAAAGGAAGCAAAGAGCTAAAGGGGATGTTTTGTTAGTCCTAAAGCAGGATGCACGTTAACCATGTCCTCCTGCTGCAATTGTACTTTAAAACATTTGCTATCATTTTCAGAATGTTGAGTAGGTGATTCTTGGTGTTCCATAGATTATTGAAGAGTGACTACATCCTGCTTCCTGGGGTGCAGGAAGGGCTGGGATCATCTCAACGCAAACAACAAAATGTGTGGGTCATTTTTACTAGACCGTTTTGGAATTAAACTGGAGCCAGCATTGGAGAAAACTAATTGGTAACCTTTCCTGATTGCCCCAGGGATTTCCTAGCTCCAGGAGTCCAGACCCTGCAAAGCAGGTCATCTGAGTAAAGTCTGCACATTATGTGGGGTCTAAACAGTGTCAAGAAGTGTCAAGGGGCTAAGGTTGGTAGATGAGTGTGTTAAGGTCTGTCTGGCAAATGCATCCCACTAGAGTCTTGCTCTGTCCTCCAGGCTAGGACACGTGGAGACAGGACCAGCGACTGCTAAGCTTTGAGATCCAGCTCTGGGGAAAGAGACTGTTTTGAAAAGACAGGAGAGAGAACAACGTTTAGATTTTCTTGAGGAGTACAGAGACTGGCCAAAAATGCCCATGGTGGAAAAGCAATATACTTCTCCAGAAATGGGAAGGGACAGGGATCCTCCCTGCAGAAAGTGAATTGAGTGTCTGGGGGGACAAGGGGATGTCACCCAAGTGGCCCTTGGTTGGGAAGGACAGCCCTTGGTCTCCTGCATTCTCTATGTACACCTAGTGGTTGGACCGGGAGCTGCAGTGTAGATCTTCTTTAAAGACTTTTTATTTTGAGACAGAGTCTTGCTCTGTCCCCCAGGCTAGGGTACAGTGGCATCATCATAGATCACTGTAACCTCAAACTCCTGGGCTCAAATGATCCTCCTGCCTCAGCCTCCCGAGTAGCTGGGACTACATGCCGATGCCACCACGCCTGGCTAATTTTTTCTATTTTTAGTAGTGACAAGATCTCGCTCTTCAGGCTGGTCTCGAACTCCTGAGCTCAAGTGATCCTCCTGCAGTGCTAGGATTACAGGCATGAGCCACCTCCCCTGGCCTAAAGACTCTTCTTTAAATGAACACACACTTGGGAAAGCAAGCGTTAAACAGAAATTACTCTTCCGTTAGAACTCACTGCGTCCACACCAGCGATGATTGCAATTTCATGCAGTCATATCAGCAAAGCACAATTATCACAGACCACTGGTTTTTGCGTTACACTGGGTAGTAATCTTAGTTTCTATCGGAATTCTACTTGAACCTTTAATTAGTAGGGTCAGGCCCAGAGCAAACCCTCTCTGGGGCCAAACTTTCCAGTGGAATAAATAAAGCACACACACCACCAAAGAAGGAGAAAGGGTCCACAACACAGCAGCTGTCCACTTCCCTTTGCAAGGGCTCACCGTGAAGGATCAGGTTTTTCCCTCGCTGTAATTTCCTCATCAGTGACTGTCCTTATCCCTTCCTCACATAATTGTAACTATTGATACTAATTTCTTGAGAAATTGTTCTGCTGAAGGAATGTTGGAAAGAATCGGATTGAATACTTACATATTAATTAGTATTAAATTATGAATTATTGACAAGGTCTTAACTTTTACCTTCCTGAAGACTTTGGATTAGGATATTTTAGTCTTAGGCTAAAGGAATAAAAATGTCTAAGGGGAGATTTCAGGCAATAGTAATCAGAAAACCCCTCCTTAACAACAATGTGGAAGGAAAAGTCTTCCTGGGATCATGTTCGAGGAAGCCAAGTGTGAGACGACCCCGCCTTACTGCTCTTGTGAGATCCAGGACAACTCTCAAACAGCAGCCCCCGGCGGCGTGGAGTGCTCAGCTACGGGCATCTCATTCTATAGCAACTACAAATGCAATTCCTGTGCCTTCCTGAACTTCCATTAACAATTCGTTTCTCCCTTTTTCTAATGTTCCTTAAGTCTCAAAATCCTCGATTTAATATTTAACTTTCTGGTCAATGTTCTTGGTTCAGGGTCTCAAGAGCCAGACCAGAGGCAGAGGCGCAGGATAAACATCTCACTTGCAGAGACGTTCACGCACGACGCCTGGTTTCCAGGGCGCTTATGAACTGTCAAGTGACTCAGAAATACTAAGGACTCATCCTGACGGAGTCCAGAGGGAACGGATGACTTCATCTGCAGCCGACCCAGGGAAGAAGGCACATCTGTCATCGCCTTGACAGTGTTCCGGCCGGCCGAGCCGAGCTCCTGGAAGCGGCAGGGTCGGGGTCAGCTCACGTCTGGCTCCTCCTGCAAGAGCGCTCTGGGCGCAGACTCGGCAGGGAGGGAAGTCAGGAGCACTCCAGGCACCTCGCCCCAAACCGACACAGGAACTGGCTGCCCCTGGGGAAACTGACTCTGAAAGATGCTTCTGGCTCCTCTTGTACCTGCATCCGAGGAAACCATGCCAGTCACCCCTCGCCTCCCCAGACGGGCCCCCCTGCAGCCCCCTGAACACCTTGTGATCGCTCATTCCTCACTTACTATCTGGACACGGTCCCCTCATGGCCGCACAAGGAGGACCAGCTGCTCTGCGGTTGCCATGAGACCCTGCGGCTGTAACTGGACACTAATGTGCACTTTGGCTTCCGTCTTCTAATCTTACTGAACACTTCTGTCTGGCTGGGAAGGCAAAATGCTTCACCTTCCAGTACTAAAATCGACAGACTGCTACTGCACCCTAAGGTGACACATCCATCAGAATTCTTAATGACAAATGAAACAATCCACAGTCCAAGATTAAGTAGCAAACCATTTATTTGAAGGATATTGGGGGGCTCACAGAGTCTCCAGGAAGGCCAGAAAATCAGGCCCGCAGGCTCTTCAGCCTGGAACAATACCCAAATCATCTTCTCCCAGCTGAGTGCAGGTGCTGCTGGCACTTTGCATACTGAGACGGGACTGCCAGGACCTCTGCCCCTGCCGCCCCTGAGTTCTTAATGACTGCTCCACTGAGCCCCTACGAAGACCAGGGGAGGATTCCTCCAAGGGTCTTCCTGTAAAGGGGCATCTGATGGGTAGGGCTCATGTCACATGCTCATGTCCTGGCTGCAAGGGATCCTGGGAAATGTAGTCTGGTTTAAAAGTCCCTAAAAATAGGAAAGGTATTTATTCAAAAGATGCTCACTGGCCACAAATGACACATATCCATTCTACATGGTCCCTCATTATAGTCACTGTGGCCTGAACACAGGCATGTCTACACTCCATCTGCTGTTAGTTGTCTTTTGCAAAGGTGAGATGGTGCAGTTAATGTGTGTATTAGTTCCCTATGGTTGCTGTAACAACAACAACAAAGTTGTTTTATTGGCTTAAAATGACAAAAATGTATTCTCTTGCAGTTCAGGAGGTCGGAATTTTAAATTCAGCTTCACTGGGCTACAATCAAGGTGCTGGCAAGCCAGCATTCCTTCTGGAGGCCCTAGGAGAATCTGTTTCCTTGGCTTTTTCCACTTCTCGAGGCTGCCTGCATTCCTTGGCTTGTGGCCCCTTCCTTGCTTCTTGCTTCTGTCCCACATCTCCTGTTACTCCCTCTGACCCTCCTGCCTCCCTCTCACAACGACTCTTGCTGTTCCTCTAGCCCTGCCCAGACAGCCCGGGGGGCCTCCTTACCTCCAGGTCCTCAACTTAATCACTATGCCTGCACAGTCCCTTTTAGCACATCAGGCAACGCAGTCACAGGTCCTGGGGATTCGGCACATGGAGATAATTAGGGCCATTATTCAGCTTGCCCCCAGGTGTCTCTGAGGAAGGGCAGCTGCTGTCTGCACAAAGGGCCTGCGAGCAGAGTGGAGTTCCTCTGGTGAATTCACCGTGGTCCAGAGTCAGTCTCCATCCTTGCCAGTATCCCAGACTCAGAGATGTTGGCTCGGGCCCAGCAGACACCCACGACATTGCTGAATAAGCTGAAATGCCAATGAGTTTGTTTATTCCTTCTCAGTGGACACCATTCCTTCCCAGAGAGGCCCGCCTGGTGTCTGAACACCTGTGTGGCCAAGTTAACAATCAGAAGTCTGCTTGCTGGACATGAGCTCAAGCCAGTGCTGGCGGAGGCTCCCAGGGGTGCTCCACCCAGGTAGCAGCTAACAACAGAGCTCACCTTTCTATGGGCCAGATTCTGCATTTTTCCCTAAGCAGAACTGGATGCAACTCCCAACCACGAGCTTTGTCCCCCTTGTGGCGTAAGCCGGGATCCCAGAATCATCTCCTCCCTCCCTCGCACTTGACGTTGAATCCATCACCAGTGCCATCTCTTCTTCCTAACTATCTCTGAAATCCAATCACGTTTGAATCTCTCTCCCACCCCCTAGTCCAAGCCGCCTAACCTGCTTCACTGGAACAGCCTCCTCGTGGGCCTTCCTGTCCCTACTTTTGGTCCCCTCCTGTCAAATTCTCTACCCTGCAGCCAGATTGACCCTTTTCAGATATAATCTGATCATGTCTCTCCCTCATTTAAAGTGGGCCTCACATTATCATTGGAGTAAAGCCCATGTGTTAGTCCAGATTCCCCAAGAAGCAGACCCCAACTTAGAATTAAACATGCAAGGGTTTTATCTGGGGAACTGTCTGGCAGAAACATGGGTGGGAATTGGAGGAGTCTGGGAGAGTCACAAACCGTGATCCAAGTCTGACCCCAAGGGAAGGGGAGGGTGAGACCTGAGGGCAGACATATCCGAGGCTGCCCTGTGGTCTCAGGAAGGTTCAGCAAAGCCACTGTGGATTTCTTAGGCCACAGCTGGCAACTGAGGAGGCCACGCCTGGAGGAAGCCTGGCTTTGGCACAAGCAGCAGGGGCCCTTGCTCCCTGGAGTTAGAGGTCCCCACCAAGTGCATTCATCTGGCCATGACACCCCAATCCTCATCACACCTGCAGCCCACGTCTCCCACTCACCTGCCCCACCGACCCAGCTTACTTTCCCATATCTAAGCCTTTGTAAATGCTGTTTTCTCTGCCTGGATTTCTCATCTTCGTGCCTCCCTGTCCCTATTCCCTTCACCCAACTACCTGAAGTCTCAGCTGAAATATCACTTCCTCTCAGGGGCAACCCCATCCCTCTACCCTGTGTCCCCATAGCCCTGGGTCTTTCTCTGTCTGTACTACTCATCTCTGTGTTTAAGGCCTGACTCCTCAGATCTTCTACTCCAGCAGGTGGGAACCATGACTATTTTATCCACTGCCATCTCTCCAAAGCCTGGCATATAGTAAGTGCTCAGTAAAATATTCACTGTTGAGCCAGCAAGGCTACCTGAAAGACAGTGCCACCCAGGACAGTCTTGTGTATGCAAAGAAAGAGTGTCACAGTTTACAGGTACTCCATGTCAACCATGGAGGCTCAGAAAAAGGAAGCACAAGGGCAAATTGGCAGAGCCCACCCAAGTACCAGCATGAGTGCAACATTATGAGCACCTAACTGCGCCACTGAACATCTACTGCATGCGAGGTGCTAGTGGTTAACCAATGAGGAGAACCTCTTAAAGTCTAATGAGGTGCTTATGGTCAGTCTAGGAGAGAGATGGTCAGTCCCGTCAGGCTATTAGAAATTCTGACTCTTCTAGCAGGCGTATGTGCATCTATGATTAAGTGTAGTGGCCATAATATTTAACTGATACGCACAGACACTGGCCAATTCAAACAGACACAAGCCATCTGGCATAGCTATGAAAAAGATTCCAGCTAAATATTTGCTGAATGAATGCAAGCAGAGAGCCATTCCATTTCCCTGGAATCATACCTCTCGCTGTACTTACTCTGAGCCACACCCACCAAAGTCCCCCCACGCCCTGCCCCTGCTTGTTGGGTTGGTTGGGCTGATGTAACTATCTGATCTTATTTGTCAGTTTAAGTGATGGCTTCATGCATCAGTCTCTTATCTGACCCAGAGCTCCTTGAGCCCCAGCAATGCTGAGTCATGGACAAGACAAGGTTTCTCAGCATTCATGACTGAGATCTGGAACCTGGGCCATGGTCACCTTCGTTAGGGCCAGGCAAACTTGTGAGCCCCCTTCCTTGTGACTCTGGACCTCTCTTTGCTGGCAGACTGCTGTCTTGATGGCTGCCATTTAGGCCTGGGAGTTGATACTTGGTTGGGGGGGAGGGTGGCCTCTCAGAAGGCAAGCTCGGGAGCAGTCTTCCAAGAAGTTGCCTCTAAAAACAACAAAAAAAGAAAAGAAAGAAAAAGAAAGAAAGAAAGAAAGAAAGAAAGAAAGAAAGAAAGAAAGAAAGAAAGAAAGAGAAATTTAAAAATCAACAAAAAATAAAAGAAACAAAAAACCAAGAAGTTGCCTCTGATAGTTGAGTCATGGGGGAAGGGTAATTACCAGGGCATTACAAATTGGTGACAGAATTGGTATGGATCTCAATAGCAGACCTAGGGCAGATAGCTGGGGGCTGCCAACCAGAGACTTGATTATCAGTATAAGAATTAAGCAAGCAGGTGCTGACAGCTGGGAGTCTGGAAGTGGTAGGAAATGGAAAAACTGGTGTCCTGTGTGTTCATTCTCAGGTGTGCTGAAGATGCAGTAGTTTCTGCAGCTGTGAGCATTAAAGGTACCATTTGCGTCAGTCTAACAGGTGCCAGGAACACGCCCCCCACCCGGCCCCTTCCTAATTACCTGTCACTTCTGCATCAAGTTCTCCAAAATGAATTTTTGTTCAACATGTCCTAATCCTAGCTGTTCCAGACATGGGTAGGATAATAATTGATTCTTAAATTTTTTGACCTCAGCTTTTACCAAGCACCATCAAAGCAGAAGGTACCATACAAAGCCTTAAAATTAGCTATCGTTTGGCAGCCAGGCTATGCTTGGAGAACAGCCGCAGTTGTTACAGCTGCATGTTGTGTGTGTTTATGTTTGTGTGAGTTTGGAGTTCAAGGAGGCCCAGATAGTAGGGAAGGAGAGGCAAAGCCCGGGCTCTCATTTGGAACATTCTATCCCATGAGAGAAGATTTATCCGAAGAGGGAAGATTTCTCCCAAGAGCTCAGTGCAATGAGTGAAAGCAATTTAGAAGGCTGCCAGGCCCAGGGGAGACCCAAAGCATCAGAAGTAGGAGACTGAGGGTCCTGAATGGGAAACAGAAGTTAGAATTGAGGGGAGGGCTCCTGGGAAACACTACATTTCAGAACCCAAGATAGAGCCCACCCAGGGCTCATGGTTATGCAAGAGAAAAAGGAATCTGTTGTCTAATTGAATTGTTAAAATGTATGGAATTCCTTAATGGCACCTTCACAGCATAGACTGATATGGGAAAAGAACTAACTGGGTAAAGCTACACCCACTGGCATGGAAAGATTGGCCACTGCATAGTTTAAGAAGTACGTCTCAGAGCAATACAGATAACATAATCTTTTTCATTTAAAAACTATATTTATATATGTGTAGAAAATGCATGTAAGGATATATACCAAATTGTTAATGATGGGTATTTCTGGGAACGGGGTTAGAGGTAATGGATTTGGGGAGATGGATAGGTGGAGGAGTTTGATAACTTATTTTTACTTTATACATTTGTGAAATGTTATATATTCTGCATGTAATTGTATATATTTTATAGAATGAGCATTTATTGTTTTAAGAAAATAATAAGCAATAGAAGTGGCAAAAAAAATGTATGGAATTCCTGCAGGGATGCTTCCCATTTGGAGTGTCCAACTTACATGAGAACTATGAGATTGAGTGAATGGCACCAGAGGACACAAGTCCAATGGAAAGTTTCTTTAAGTGTGCTTTAAGGGTCATCTGCCTGAGAAGTCAATGAAGTCAAATGTTTGCCAAAAACAAAAGGCAGAGTCATGGCCCATTCCCTGGGCCTACTGACTCAGAACCCCCCCCCCCCCCCCCGCAGGTGGGGCCTGGGCGCCTACTCTTGGACTGGTGACTCTTAAAGCTTAGGAAGTCCAAATGCTGCTCATAGGTCACACAATCAAGTGAGGAAGCAGAGATGGTGGCTTCCTCTGCCTCCCACACAATTTTCAACGTTTTAGGAAGTGCCATAGAGGAAGGCAAAGTAGACGAACGCATTTTTCTTTGGCCTCCTACCATTTTGTTTTTCATTTTTAAATTTTATTTTCATTTTGAGCACTCAAAATGTGAGAAGAAAAAGGGCATCCTTTTTTGTTTTTCACCTGCGTGGGCCTGGAGTGCCCTGTGAAAGGTGCCCTGCCCCGTCTTGCCCCATTCTCACAGCCTGCTTTTCAGCAGGGCCCCTGACTCCCTCAGGGGGTCACCGCCAAGAACCCCTGGAGAATATGCTGTTTCCTGATTCAGCTGGGTCTCCAGGTCTGAACACCCAAGATCAGCATCTAAAATTAGGGGCTGGGCAGGCTTACTTGAACGGGAAAAGAGCCAAGAGCCGGAGGACTCCTTGGATTTCCAAAGATCTGAACAAAGGAGCTGAACGCCCTCTAGTGGGCGAGAATATGCTTCCCAGCCCTGCTTAAGGGCCTGGCTCAGGCCTGCCTCTGAGCCCACCCACCCATCAGGCAGTAACCAAAGGGTGAGCCCCTGGAAACACCACTCAAGATCCCTGACTAAGGGTAAAAAGTGGAAAAAATGTGCTGTTGTGTTTTACTAATTTCAATGTGATTTTAGGATACATTGCCATAATGCATAATGTTCTAATAATGATTGCCTTCTGTAATCTCAGTGAGATTAAGGCAACTACAGGTAATTCACACACATATAACATGTAACCTGTTAAGATATCCAAGCACCTCGGACTCCACACCAAGAATTCCGTCTGGGAAGGTTGGTCTCTGGGGAGAGGCAACTAGCTTTGGGACAGGCATTCAGGAGCTGTAAAAGAGGAAAGAGACACCTTGCAAATGAGGATATTTGGCTGAATCACTCTAGGCACTATCTGAGAGGTGTTTCTGCTGGCCAGATTGTCCTCTCACCTGAAGTTATCAACTCAGTTACCCCTCAATCCTACTGTACATATTTTGAGAAAGAAAATACACAAATGAACAGTAAAGTGCCTACTTAATAGGGTTTGAAAGAAGTAGATTGTGCCTAAAAGACACCAGACTTCTCCAGAAAAGGATACAAGAACAACAACAACAAAAACTACAGACCAATATCCCTTATGAACATACATGCAAATATTCTAAACAAAATACTAGCAAACTGAATTCAACACATCAAAAAAATAATTCACCACAATCAAGTGGGTTTCATCTCAGGGATGCCATGATGGCACAACATACACAAATCAATAAATGTGATTCACCACATAAATAGAATGAAAGACAAAAACCATATGATCATCTCAGTAGATGCAGAAAAAGCATTTGATAAAATCCACTATCCCTTCATAATAAAAACCCTTAAAAAACTAGGCATGGAAGGAACATACCTCAAAATAATAAAACGCATATATGAAAAAAGCCCACGGTCAATCATACTGAGTGGGGAAAAGTTGAAAGCATTCCCTCTAAGGACTGGAACCAGACAGAGATGCCCACGTTCACCACTTCTATTCAATATAGTACTAGAAGTCCTAGCCAAAGCAATCAAGTAAGTGGAAGAAATAAAAGGCATCCGAATAGAAAAAATGGAGGTCAAACTATCCCTGTGTGCCAATGGTATGACCCTACATCTGGAAAAACCTAAAGATTCCTCCAAAAGACTCCTAGAATTGATAAATAAATTCAGTAAACTCTCAGGTTACAAAATTAATGTACACAAATCAATAGCGTTTCTATACTATTATATATATAGTAACAGCCAACCTGAGAATCAGATCAAGAACTCAATACAGGCCGGGCGCTGTGGCTCACGCCTCTAATCCTAGCTCTTGGGAGGCCGAGGCGGGCGGATTGCTCAAGGTCAGGAGTTCAAAACCAGCCTGAGCAAGAGCGAGACCCCGTCTCTACTATAAATAGAAAGAAATTAATTGGCCAACTGATATATATATATAAAATTAGCCGGGCATGGTGGCGCATGCCTGTAGTCCCAGCTACTCGGGAGGCTGAGGCAGAAGGATCACTGGAGCCCAGGAGTTTGAGGTTGCTGTGAGCTAGGCTGACGCCACGGCACTCACTCTAGCCTGGACAACAAAGCGAGACTCTGTCTCAAAAAAAAAAAAAAAAAAAAAAAAAAAAACTTTAAAAAAAAAAAAAAAAAAAAAGAACTCAATACAATTTATAAAAATGCAAAAAAGTAAAATAAAATATCTAGGAATATATTTAACCAAGGAGGTGAAAGATCTCACAAGGAGAACCATAAAAAATACTGATGAAAGAAATCGCTGATGACACAAACAAATGGAAAAACATCCCATGCTTGTGGAGTAGAAGAATCAATATTTTTTAAATGTCCATACTGCCCAAAGTGATTTATAGATTCAATGCAATCCCCATCAAAATAACAACATCATTTTTCACAGAACTAGAAAAAACAATACTGAATTTCACATGAAATAAAAAAAGAGCCCAAATAACCAAAGTAATCCTAAGTAAAAAGAACAAAACTAGAGGCATCAATCACATTACCTGACTTCAAATTATAGTATAGGGTAAGTAATCAAAATAGCATGGTATTGGTATAAAAATAGACACATAGATCAATGGAACAGAATAGATAACCCAGAAATAAAACCAAATACCTATAACCAACTGATCTTTGCCAAAGCAGACAAAAACATACACTGGGGAAAAGATGCTATATTCAACAAATGGTGCTGGGAAAATTAGATAGCCACATACAGAAGAATGAAACTGGATCCCTATCTCTTACCATACACAAAAATTAACTCAAGATTGATTAAAGACTTAAACGTAAGACCTGATACCAGAAAATTCTAGAAGAAAACTTAGGCAAAACTCTTCTGGACATTGGTCTGGGCAAAGAATTTATGACTAAGACCTCAAAACAAATACAACAAAATAAATAAATGGGACTTAATTAACCAAAAATTTCTGCATAGCAAAAGAAATAACTAATAGAGTAAATAGACAACCTACAGAATTGAAGAAAATATTCACAAACTATACATCCAACAAAGGACTAATATCCAGAATCTATAAGGAACTCAAATCAGCAAGAAAAAATACAAAAACAAAAACAAATAACCCCATTTAAAAAAGACATGAACAGACATTTTTCAAAAGAAGATCTACAAATGGCCAATAAACATATGAAAAAATGTTCAACATCCTTAATCATCAGGGAAATGCAAATTAAAACAATTAAAACCACAATGAGATATTACCTTACCTCTGTCAGAATGGCCATTATTAAAAAGTCAAAAAACAATAGATGTTGGCATGGAAATAGTAAGAAGGGAATGCTTATTCACTGTTGGTAGGAATGTAAATTAGTACAACCTTTATGGAAAGCAGTATGGAGATTCCTCAGCTAAAAGTAGACCTACCATTCAATCCAGCAATCCCACTACTGGGTATCTACCCAAAGGAAAATAAGTCATTATATCAAAAAGACACATGCACTTGTATGTTTATTGCCCCACAATTCACAATTGCAAAGAGATGGAATCAGCCTAAGTGCCCAGCAACTGAAGAGTGGATAAAGAAAATGTGGTATATATAATATTAATATATACTATGGAGTACTACTCAGCCATAAAAAGAATGAAATAATGTCTTTTTTAGCAACTTGCATGGAACTGGAAGCTATAATCCTAAGTGAAGTATCTCAGGAATGGAAAAACAAAGACCACATGCTCTCATTTATGAGTGGGAGCTGAGTGATGGGTATACATGGTCACACAGATTGGTATAAGGGACTTTGGAGACTCAGAAAGGGGGAGGGGGAGGGATTAAAAACTACCTACTGGGTACTACGATGTTTCCCCGAAAATAAAACAGGGTCTTATATATTTCCTCAAGAAGACACGCTAGGGCTTATTTTCAGGGGGTGTGTTATTTTTTGTAAGTACGGTACTACAATCTACATTTATTCAAATATAGTTAACTCGTCTTCTTCTGGAACATCATCATAACTCTCCAAACCCCGAATTCCATCCTGAATTTCTTGCAACTTTATTTCCTTTAGAACCATTGGCCCCAATCTCTCATGTCGAGCAATGAAGCTCTCATGGGGCAGATGAGAAGGGCTGCTCGTCTTCTTTACCGCTCCACGACGAAATGCATGGGTTGTGCAGATGTGCTGCATAGCCACGCCCAACACTAAGTCTATTTTCGGGGTAGGGCTTATATTGTGCAAATGCTTAGAAATCCTGCTAGGACTTGTTTTATGGGTAGGTCTTATTTTTGGGGAAACACAGTATGTATACTATTTGGGTGATGGGTTCACTTAAAGCCTGACTTAGTAACTATACAATTCATCCGTGTTCCAAGAAACTACTCATACTCCCTAAATCCATTGAAATAAAAAAAATTTTAAGAAAAGACTCCAGGCTTTTAATAAAAGCTTAAAAAATAAAAGTGCACATCACCTCACACCCATTAGGATGGCTACTATGAAAGAAAGGGAAGAAAGGAAGGAAAGAAGGAAGGAAGGAGTCAGTAAGGATGGAGATATTGGAACACTTGTTCATGGTCGTGGTAATGTAGAATGGTACAGCTGCTATGAAAAGCAGTATGACGGTTCCTCAAAAAATTAACAAAGGAATTACTACATACCACAATTCTACTTCTGGGCATATAACTACACGAATTGAAAGCAGGGCCTCAAAGAAATATTTACACATCCATTTTCACAGCACATGATTCACAGCAGCCAAAGGGTGGAAGCAACCAAAGTGTCTATCAACAGATGAATGGATAACTCAAATGTGGTCTGTATGTACAACGATCTATAATTCAGCCTTTAAAAAAATGAAATTCGGACACATCCTGCAGCATGGATGAACTTTGGGACATTATTCTAAGTAAAATAAGCCAGACACAAAAAGACAAATATTGTATGATTCCATTTATATGACATATTTAGTCATCAAAATCCCAGAAAAGGATAGTAGGATGGTGGCTGCTGGGGGCTAGGAACAGGGGAATAGGAGTTATTGTTTAATGTGTAGGGAGTTTTAGTTTTGCAAGATGACAAAGTTCTGGAGAGCTTCGAGCGATAATGACGTGTCAATGCAGGTTCACCAAGTGTAACAAATGCACGGCTGTGGCGGGGATGTCAACAGTCAGGGAGGCTGTGGCCCTGTGGGGCAGGGCGCATAGAGGAACTCACCACACTTTGCACTCACTTTTGCTATGAACCTAAAAGTGCCCCCCCAAAATAAAGTTCAATAATAATGATCAAGGCTGGGTGTGACCGTTTCATGCCTGTAATCTGAGCATTTTGGGAGGCAAAGGCAAGAGGATCACTTGAAATCAGGAGTTCGAGACCAGCCTGAGCAAAAGTGAGACCTTGTCTCTACAAAAAACACAAAAATTAGCCAGGCCTGGTGGGGAGTGCCTGTAGTCCCTGCTATTCAGAAGGCTGAGGCAGGAGTTTCCATAAGCCCAGGAGTGGTGGCTGCAGTGAGCTATGATGACGCCATTACATTCTTGCCCAGGCAACAGAGTGAGACTCTGTCTCAAAAATTAATGAATAAATGAATAATAATTTCTGGAGATGGATGGTGGTGATAGTTGCACAACAATGTGAATGTACTTAATACTATTGAAAACTGCATACTTAAAAATGGTTAAGATGGTAAATTTAATGTGTATTTTACCATAATTAAAAATTAAAAATAAAGTATAAAAACAAAAGGCAGATGGAGATGATGGGCTAGAATGGGACAGTAATCTAGGAACCAGAGAGTACTGTACATTTAGAAATGTCATAAAACGAAGTTATAGTAATTTTTTAAATGTATTTTAAAAGTATTTTATTTATTTACTTTCTTTTTCTTTGGAAAGTGTACAGCCTTTGCAAAAAAAATATTATCTTAACAAACATTTACTTTAAATTTCAAAACCAATTTTATTTTTACTTTTTGTAGAGATGGGGGCTCTCTATGTTGCCCAGGCTGGTCTTGAACTCCTGGCCACAAGCACTCCCCTCCCCCCCCTCAGCCTCCCAAAGTGCTGGGATTACAGGCTTGAGCCACTGAACCCAGTGTAAAAACAAATTTAAATAAAAGTTCACAGAAAATAATGCTTCGTGAGACAGGCAAGTGGGGAGAAAGCAGACACAAACATTTTAGGGCCTTTGTTCCGAAGGAACATCACTGAGGTCTGAAGGGGACAGTCGGGATGGAGGGAGGCTGGCTCAAACCAGGGAATTGGCCCTCCCCTAGGATCCAGGTGAATCACAGTTGCTATTCTGAATCATCCAGCTAGGAAAGTGGTTATTTTTAGGCCGGAGAATTGTGATGAAGGAAGATGATGAAGCCAGTGTTTTGTTCCTTCCATCCCTAAGAACCTTTGGACCACCATTCGTCCTTGAAATCATTAGGTGCGTGCAGAAGAGGACCCCAAAAATCGGAAAAAGTTGTGGAAATGTCAGACGCAGGTCTGACATCGTTTGCTTTTCGCTTTTCAGCAGCGAGGAAATCTGGAGGGAAGTTCCCATCCATGCCCAGCGCTTTGCATGGTCCCACACAGAAAGCCCTGAAGGGTGGCACACAGGAAGAGCATGTGTGCAGCTGCCGGAGGCAGGGAGGCCAGGTGGCCACGGCCTGGCGGGACCCACGTGTCCAGATGGGGCAAACCCCCAGAGCAAGGCCCAAGGTCAGTGTGCTGTTGAGGGCAAACCAGAGGCAGTAGTTAAAGCCGTGAAAAGAGTTCCATTCAGGACTATTGCGACAGGGGAAAGGGACCTTGACACAGAACTGGGCTCAACTGAGAACACAACATGAGCAAGCCGGACTTTATTGCCAAAGAGCAGGGGGGTCGGGTAGAAACTTACTAAGAGTTAATTATTAAAGCATCAGGTGCAGGGGGATTCTAGCTAAACCGACTCAGAATATGGAAACAAACATGCGATGCAGTTTCTCCCACTATAAGCTCTCAAGGCCCTTCTGACACCAGACGTTGTGGGGTTGTGGGTCCCACCCATCAAGCAAGTGATCAGTTATGCAGTGGACACCAGCTCAGTGTCCTACAATTGAACTCAATTCTGAAAACTATCTACCTGGAAATAGTGTTTTTATGGAGGCTGCATTACATACACAGGATTGAGGACATCAGCGGCCACTGGTCATGGACTTGACCTTCAGCCCCTTCCTCCTCCCCAGCGGTTGGGCGCGGGGCTGGAAGTCTCAACCCTCTAACCTGCCCTGGTCTTCTGGTGACCGGCCCCAGCCTGAGGCCGCCCAGGGGCTGCCGGCCACCAGTCAGCTGCCAGCAGGCCGCAGCGCTCCCTCAGTGAGGGCAGAACCTGCGGGAGTGAGGGGGCAAGGGAGGACGTGACCCAAAACGCCGAGAAAAGAGAATGTACACGCAGCAAATGTCCCGGCGCCCCCTGGTGCCACCAGGCCCAAAGGTGACAGGCCCGACCCCATCTCGCGTCATGGCCTGTCCCCGTGTCAGGCAGATCCGGCCAAACGCGCGGCGCGACGAGGCCCGGCCAGGCCCCTCCGCGCCCGGTGCCTTCCCCCGCGCGCCCGGGCTCGGGTGCTGAGGCCCCGCGGGAGCGCGGCGCGGGCGCGGGCGCGGGCGCGGGCGGCGGGGCGGGGCGGGGCGGGGCGGCCGGCCGGGGCGGGGCGGGGCCTGCGCCGGCGCCGGCCTGCCGGGCGCTCCGCCAGCGGCGAGAACTGTGCGGGCCGCGGCGGAGCAGGTGAGCGCGGGCCGGGCCTGTAGCCCGCGGCGCGAAGGCCGCTGGGGCTGCGGCCTGCGGGCCGGCCCTTGCCCGCTCGGGCTGCGGCCCTGCGTGCGCCGCGCTCCCGGCCTCTGCGGCCGAGCGGGGAGGTCGGGGCGGCGGGGGCGCCGGCCGGAACTGCGGCTGGGAGGGGCGCCGCGCAGCCCCCGGGCCTGCGCCCGGCCCCAGCCGCTCCTCGCGCCCCCGCCGGAGACCCCGCCAGAGCTGGGGCGCCGTGCGAGCTGTTGGAGGGCCGGTGCATTGAAAGGCACAGTGCACGTGGGGCTGGGGGCGTGTGGCCGGGGCACTTTTCCTTTCCTCCTGCTGGGGACCTCAGTTGCGCCCAGTCCGTCGGCCTGCCGCGGGCCGGGCATGCTTTGCGGCGGAGGGGGAGAGCCAGGGTCGCCCGCGCCTGTGAGGGGCAGGGCCCGGCCAGGCCGGCTTGCCTGACTGGCGGGTTTGTTGTTTTATCAGGCACTGCACAGCTGTGAGGGAAAGCCCAGAATCAAGCTTTTGAAGCTGAAGGAAACTGAAACTGAAGCTAGCGTGGACCCCGAATTTTATTGACGAAGAAACAGCCCACAGAGCTAAAGTGACTTTGCCCAAGGTCGCCCAGGTAGGATATAGCGGAGCCGGCGGAGACCCCGGTGTCCTGGCCTCTTGTTCTGCTGTCCATACCTTGGACCAGACCTCAGCCCTTTGCTAGTTAGATAAAATGCCCCTGTCTGTTGGCTTAGTAAGTCTTCCCTTGTTACTTCAGTTCGTGAAAGCTGTGGCGAAGTGTGATTGGTGAAGCAGCTCCGTCCCCACTCACTGGTGGAGAACTGGGAGCATCCCCGGCAGACAACTGCAGAGGGGCCTGACCCATTGCTGTGGGCTAAGAAACTTCCAGTATGGAGGCCCCTTGCACCTACATAGTCCCTTCTGTAGACACCTGAGCCTCAAGAGCTTCAGCCAAGACCTTTGGCAGTAATTAAAGGCTTTGGATAAGCTGCTTCCGCTATGCTGAATGTGGCTGTGGGAGAGTGTGACCGCCCAGCTGGTGAGGGGCCTGGGGGCCTGGCCCCAGCTCAGAGCTGTGCCCTCAGCTGCCGGACATGGCAGGCAGGCTGTCTGGGATCGGCCTTGCCTTCCAGGGTGTAGGGCTGGAGTGAGGGCTTGGGGGAGTGTTGCATCCGAGTGGAATGGATGTTGTTTCAGATTTTGAGGGAAAACTGCATCCTCTGGTGTTGAAGTGACTGAGTGCCAAGTCTTGAGTACAAAACTTGTTCATGTGTGCGGAGTGAATGACCTGTTTTTATTTGAAAATGGAAGGAAGGAGGAGTATGAGGATGAGGAAGGGCCTGGCCAGAGTCTGCTGCTTGGAGTGCCTGGAAGCATGGTGCATATAGCTGTGCCTGTCCCCCCACCCCCATAGCCCCACTGCCCACGATTTGCCAAATGAGAGACTCTTAACCTACCTTGGCCTTTCTGTTATTGATGTTAGTAACAACATAACATACCTTGTTTATGAGTTACTCATATACAATCAAAACCTATTTTGTGCACTAGTTATCACAGTTATCTTAAGAATTTCAATAACACTAGGCCGGGCACTGTGGTTCACTCCTGTAATCTTAGCACTTTGGGAGGCCAAAGCAGGAGGATTGCTTGAACTCAGGAGTTCGAGCCCAGCCTGAGCAAGAGTGAGACCCTGTCTCTACTATAAATAGAAAGAAATTAGCCAAACAACTAAAAACAGAAAGAAAAAAAAAAAAGCTGGGCATGGTGGCGCATGCCTGTAGTCCCAGCACTCTGGGAGACTAAGGCAGGAGGCTCGCTTGAGCCCAGGAGTTTGAGGTGGCTGTGAGCTAGGCAGATGCCATGGCACTCTAGCCCAGGGAACTGAGACTCTGTCTCAAAAAAAAAAAAAAAAAAGAATTTTAATAACAATAAAGTAGTTATTTTATTTATTTATTTATTTGTTTATTTATTTATTTATTTTGAGACAGGGTCTTGCTCCGTTGCCCAGGCTAGAGTGCAGTGGTGTCATCATAGCTTACTGCAACCTCAAACTCCTGGGCTCAAGCGATCCTTTTGTCTCAGCCTCCCAAGTAGCTGGGACTACAGGTGTGAGCCACCACACCCAGCTAATTTTTCTATTTTTGTAGAAGTGAGGTCTGGCTATATTGCTCAGTTTGGTCTTGAACTCCTTGCCTCAAGCCATCCTCCCCCTTGAGCTCCCAAAGTGCTAGGATTTGAAGTAGTTATTATACTCAGTTTCCCCAGGGAAACTGAAGTTTAGAGGGTTAAGCAGCTGGTCCAGTTGTGTGGTTTCCATGCCTTTGAGCACCAGGATTTGAACATAGTGGGCTATGTCATCTTTATGTTTTGAGTTTTTGCACAGGAGGCTTGCCACATTCACCAGCCAGCCCCATCAGTGCCCCCTTTCTGGGCACTGATGCCCAGAAAGTTTCTGCAGGGTCTTCAGGAGCAACTTCCTGACAAACAAAAAAGATTTTTATTTTTTCCAAAGGAACGGAAACAATATGTGTAGGTCACATGCACGTTTCTGATGAAACATTTGGCTTTGGCTGTTTTTCAGCTGTTGCTTTGACTTTTGGACACTGTTTAGTTGGAAACCGACAAGACAGCAAATGTTCCTGCAAGTATTCCCACCTGTTCCTGGGCTGCTGCAGCTGGGGGCAAGGCTGGTAGGCTGAAAGTCAGGCTTGCCCAGGAGGAATGTTCTGGCTGGATCTGACATGGGGTCAAGCCTGGAGGTGATCTGGCCACCATGTTAATGTCTGGGGGAAAGAATGATTTCAAATCAGTCCTCAGGAAAGACCAAACGTCAACAGGGGAGATGATTGTTTTATAGCCTTTCATTGTCTAGGAAGATGGGTTGCTTGTTCGTCTTTGCTAAAATTCTAGAGCAAGGGAAGAAAAATTTAAAGGGTGCTCCCCTTTCTGCTATACCTTAACCAGAAACATCCTGGCTTTTTCTTTCTAAATAAAAGCATTACATGTTCATTCTAGAAAATAAAGGAAATATTAAGTTATCCATTAGCCTTCAGCACAGAGAGAACCACTCTTAACATGAATTTCCTTCCAGGGCTCCACTCTATGCACATATGTATCTGCGAAAACAGTAGAGGTAGGAAACTGTAGATGGAGTTTTTGCATCCTGTTTTTTCTGTGGATGTTATGCCTTCAGACTTTTCCCTTCATTGAGTATCGGAAAACCGGATTTGATGGGTGTGTAGAGAGAGCATTCGAATGCGCCATTATTTATCTTAGCATTCCCACAGCGGGACACTTTCCCACCCTCCCATTTGGCCCAGAAAAGCAGGGCCCTGTCTCCTTCCCCAGCCCACGTGTGGGCACCTGCCCCGTGGAGCTGCACACACACCAGACAAGCAGCAGCGGAGTGGGCGCTGGGGTGGGAGTTGTGGGCAGGGGGACAGGAGTGAGAATTTATTGGGTTTTTAAGGTTGGCAGATGATCTGGTGAGTGAGTGATTAAGAGGCATTTCTAGACACACCTGCCCGTGGCAAAAGTACATGCCTTGTATATAAATATGCGTGTGTTCCCAGAAAGCCCACATGGGGTGCGGGGGGCTGCCTGTCTGTGTGGCCTTCGCAGGTGCCAAGGGAGCAGGGAAGAGCTCCTTGGTGGGCAGTTTGGAGACCTGAGTTTTAACGGTAGCTTTCGGTCTTGGGACTGTAACGGATTCCATTTGCCCCTCCGGACTGTAGTTACTCATAAAAGAAGAGCTGACAAGGTGGCCTGCAAGATTCCTGCCAGCTCTGACAGTGTCCTGTGGAAGTGCCCTTTCATTTGACAGAACATTCACGTGGTCCAGTGCCCTGGGCTGGGGCGGATGGAAACAGGACCTCTCCCTGGGGCCCGGCCTTTGAGGCCAGCTGGTGTATCTGGTGCTTCATCAGATTAGTAACTTTTCCGGAGGTGTGTCGACAGGCTTCCGTATCCCCTCTCCTGGTGTCCCTCCTCTATTTTGTCTTCTTTACAACTACCATTTATTGAGCACCTACTATGTGCTGGACACTTTATGTATTATCCCTAGCTTTTACAATAATCTTGTAAGGTTTGCCTGTTTTGCTTTTTACAGAAGAGAAAATGGGCTGTGTCAGATTAAATTGTCCAAGGCCATGTAGCCAGGGAGTATGTGGTTCAACTCGAACCTCTGGCTTGCAGCTTCTCATTTAAAAAAACAAAACAAAACAACCAATTTCTGGGCCTTCCTAAGGGTGGCATGCTAGGGGCTCCCTGCCTCTTTCCCCCAAACTGCCCTTTCCCAGGCTCTTTCAGGAAATGAGAGAACTCTGCCTGGGCCCTGGATGCTTCTGCCTAGGAAAGGCTTACTGGAGGTAAATCTAGAGCTTGGTTCTGGAGGCCCCATCAGCTGGTTCCTGGGGCCTGTGGTCTGGGAGCATGGGGTGGTATTTCTGGGCTTCTTCTTGGGACTCAGGCCCCAGCTCTGGCTGAGGCCTCCTCCCTGTGTTGGGAGAACCGTGCAGTCGGCGGTGTGCATCACGATTGGGCTGAGCTGGGTGGACAGATCGTGGTCAGCTGGGCCAAGTCCGTGGTCAGGTCCCTGGGCTGGGGGAGAGGTGGGCACGAAGCTGTGGGAATTTCTCAGGGTATCATCTGACCTTAGCAACCCTTCCTGATTTCAAGGGTAGACTCTGGGACTTCCCAGGAGTCATGCAAGGGCTATGAGGTAGCCACATGACCATTGAAAATGACGTGTTTAAAGCCAATGCTGCCCTCTTTGCAAGCAGGGGGCATTGTTCATTTAGCCTGCCGGGAGACAGAAACCAAGTGTCTGAGAGCCAGACCTTTCCCTGCACCCCCAAGTGTTTGTGGTAAGCACCCTAACTCCCAGTCTGCTTTGTTCCATCTTTTTCCATGAGGCATTAGGGTTTGCTATGGCATTTTAAAATCTGTTTCCTACCTAGTTCTGCTGGCCTTAAATGTTAAGGCCAAAACTTTTACTTTTCTCTGAAACGAAAAGGAGGTGGAGGAAATTGGCTCACCGGGATTTCAGAATGATTGTGAGAACTGCTGACATAAGCACCACTGTGGAGATTCTCTAGGTCAAGCTCCTTGGTTTGGCTAATTCAGCCTTTAGACCCCATTCAGCTGATGAGTGGGCCTGTGCAGTGGCTGCTTCTGAGGTTCGATGTTTGCGTCCTGACCCAGGCAGCTGTGAGCCACAGTGCTTCCTTCTGGGAGAGGTTTCCAGAACGTAGTCTGCACACTGGACGCCTAATGCCCCTCTGCATTTTCCTGCCACTGCCTCAGAGAATGGGGGGAGCAGGGGGTGGGAGACGGGAGAGCCGATTGCTGTCGTGTGTCTCCGATGGGATTTGACACTAACAGTGGGAGCATTGCCCAGCCCCACCCCCACCCGCCTGTGAGTCAGCCTCCCGCGGGAGTTCTTTGCGTCAGGGCACTCCGGTGTGGACAGACCTCGAGCCAGGTTGTTGATCTGCACACATTGGCCCAGGGATTTTTCCCTCCAAGGATTTCAGAGCCCAGTCAGGCGTCAGCACTGGCTTAGGTCTCTCGTAAAGCAGGCTCTTTGGAATTGGAAAGGGAAGCAAAGTGCATCGCGGCGCCTCTGTTTTCCTTCAGGAGCCGGGTCACTCAGAGGGCTGAGGAACAAATGCAAAAGTGGCTTCATCAAGTTCCTGCTGTCCCCCCAGGCCAATGAGGGGTATTCCAGAGGGCAGGAGTAAGAAAAACCTGTCTACATGTTGATGCTCATTATGTCCCTTTAAAAAATTAATAGCCTGAAAACTACAGACACAGTCCATATTTATTACGGAAACTTGAGACATGCAGAAAACATTAAGAAAATTTAAATCACCCACAATCCCACCATCCAAAGATAATCACCTTTAATGTTTTGTGGTATTTCTTGCAAGTCCTGTATGCACATACATTTTATAGGAAAATTCAGATGATAAAGTGTGTGAAGTTTTATGTTCTGTTCAATTTAACATTAGGTGTTATTCCATGTTATTAAATATTCCTTGAAATAAGATTTTTAGGAGTCCTATAATAGTCCCCATCAGACAGTTATAGTATAGGGGCCGGGCGTGGTGGCGCACACCTGTAATCCTAGCACTCGGGAGGCCAAGGCGAGAGGATCGCTTGAGGTCAGGAGTTTGAGACCAGCCTGAACAAGAGCGAAAGACCACATCTCTACTAAAAATAGAAAAAATTAGCCGGGCATGGTGGCGCATGCCTTTAGTCCCAGCTACTTGGGAAGCTGAGGCAGAAGGATCGCTTGAGCCCAGGAGCTTGAGGTTGCTGTGAGCTAGGCTGATGCCATGGTACTGTAGCCCGGGCAACAGAGACTCTATGTATGTATAAATAAATAAATTTTAGTCATGTTCACTTTTTTTTTTTTTAACAGTTATGTATAATTAAAACACTTTTTTTTTGAGACAGAGTCTCACTCTGCTGCCCAGGCTAGAGTGCTGTGGCATCAGCCTAGCTCACAGCAACCTCAAACTCCTGGGCTCAAGCGATCCTCCTGCCTCAGCCTCCTGAGTAGCTGGGACTACAGGCATGTACCACCATGCCTGGCTAATTTTTTCTATATATTTTTAGTTGGCCAATTAATTTCTTTCTATTTTTAGTAGAGACGGGTCTCGGTCTTGCTCAGGCTGGTCTCGAACTCCTGACCTTGAGCGATCCGCCCACATCGGCCTCCCAGAGTGCTAGGATTACAGGCGTGAGCCACCTTGCCCTGCCTAATTATAACACATTTTTATGCAAACATTTTATTATTTTCTTAGGATAAATTCTGAGAAGTAGCATTTCAGGACAAAAGGTATGACTATTTTTAAAGCATTTTATTTTTACTGCTTTCAGTAAGGTCAGTCCAGTTTGTCCCAGTTTTTCCACACCCTGCTCCACAGTGGGCATTGTTTAGGGACTTTTTCTGCCTGAGAGCTCTGTTCTCCCCATGGAGCTTTGCTCATCTGAGAATCATCCACTCCTCCTCCTCCCCGCTTGCTCTCGGAGCAGACGGGGGATTCGGGGGCAAGGGCTGTTGATGCTCTCACTCTCCCATTCTGCAATCAAGTAGTGCTGAGCAGGGGGTGGGTAGGGAAGGACACTTCCCTTACTAAGCAAGTGGCCTGGTTCTTGTGACTGCAAAGCAGGGGCAGCCCCAGGGACAGTCTAACAGGGGCCAGAGAACCAGCGAGGGTCCGTCTGGACATTCAGATCCCCCAGGCATTTGGTGAGGATGGGGCTCGGGGATCTGCATGTTTGATGAGCAGCCTAGCATGGTGTTAACACAGAAACAGACCACCTGGTTCCAAGGGTAACCTTGAGCCAACCACTTTTTAAACCTCATTCCTTATCTATAAAATGGGGAAGAACAGTAGCACCCAGCTCCTAGGGTTATGGTGTCTAGTGCCTGGACAGGCTCTGCAGGTGGTGTTCTGCTACCCCCCCCTCAGTAGCCTGGGCCACTTTGAGAAACAGTGGTCCGGGCATTCAGCATTTCCCCATTTCTAAGTCGTGCCTCCCACCCGTCAGCCCCACCGGGCTAGGAGGGTTGTGATTAGATGGTGCCCTTGCTGTGACCACCGAGACCAGCTTGTCCCTGCTTGCTACGTTGTCCCTGCTTTCTTGGAATCCTGGCCGCACTGTCACGGGCACAGCTTCAGAGCGGCTTTGGGGGGATTTTAAAAGTAGAGTAAGGGAAGGCATCTGCTCAGAGAGCAATTGTTTTCTGGTGAAAAGCCATACGTATGAATTACGTTCTGTGGGTTAAAAAGCATATTTTGTGGTTTTCTGATGTTTCTTCCTGAAAAGCCATCAGGTCCTGATGAGACCAGGCCTGGGCACAGGGTAGGAGGTCAGTGAGTGTGGATGATGGTGACAGCAGTTGCCAGGTGTCTCTCTCTGTCTAGCACAGTGTCACGTGGAAGGGTCCTTCTTTGGGCTCACTCTCCCTGGTGCACCTGTCACAGACCTCAGGGAAACTGCGAGACAGAAATGGTCTCCAGGGAGCGTCTTGTTAGCTGTTGGCAACTGAGTGGAGAAACAAAAATTGGAAGGACTCCTTCTGCTTGATCCTGGGTTCTCTGCTTCCCTGTCCTCCCCTTCCTGTTGCTCCCTTTCTCCTTTAAAGAGGGAGTTTTGCCCCATTTATGCATTTTCCTCATGCATTGCTGTTTGGGAGTCTAGGAGAGGAGGCATCACTGCAGCTGTTGTAGGTCTGAAGGGTGAACTTGCCCTCTCTCCTCGGGCTGCACCTGTGACGTTCTCAGTTCCAGGGCTCTGAGATCTGCATCTCCAGTCACTGCGGAGATAAGTCACAGGTGCTCCAGAGGCGTGGGAAGAACAGAAGGAGGAAGATAGTAACATCGTTATTAATTCACACCCAAAACAAACATGCTAGAAAACAGAGCCACCTATAGCTTCATACCCATCTAGGGCACTACTTCAGATGGAATATTGTCGTGTAGCTTGAGAAAACGCAGCCAGCTGTTTGTCTCGGTGCCCGTCTTTGAGTGGCAGTGAGGGCACCAGGGCCAGAGCGGGCGGTAAGGGGAGCTCCTGGGTGCACATAGCTACTTGGGATTTGTCCAGTGTGGCCAGGCCTTGCAGGGGAGGACCTCAAAGTTTCCTCTCCCAGATCTCCACCTGATGGCTTCTTTCCTTTATGTAACGTGTTTCCCCGAAAATAAGACCTACCCATAAAATAAGCCCTAGCAGGATTTCTAAGCATTTGCACAGTAGAAGCCCTACCCCAAAAATAAGACCTAGTGTTGGGCATGGCTACGCAGCACATCTGCACGACCCATGCATTTCGTCGTGGGGCGGTAAAGAAGACGAGCAGCCCTTCTCATCTGCCCCTTGAGAGCTCTATTGCTCTACATGAGAGATTGGGGCCAATGATTCTAAAGGAAATAGAGTCCCAAGAAATTCAGGATGGAATGCGGGGTTTGGAGAGTTATGATGATGTTCCAGAACAAGACGACTTAACTATATTTGAATAAATGTAGATTGTAGTACTGTACTTACAAAAAATAACACATCCCCTGAAAATAAGCCCTAAAGTGTCTTCTTGAGGAAAAATAAATATAAGACCCTGTCTTATTTTTGGGGAAACGCGGTAGATGAAGGAACTAAAGCTCGGAGCTTCCAAGGCCTGGCAGTGCACTGGGGCTGTGAGGCTGTGTCTCCTCAAACAGGGCTCTGGGCCCTGCTGGCTTCCGGGGCCGGGAGGAGCAGCTCTGCTCTTGTGCAGGGGATCCAAGAGGGAGAGGCCCACGCCCCGTCAGGTCCATTCTGTTCACGTCCTCCTGGTCGGAAGCCTTCGCTGCTGTCCTCTGCTGATTAAGCTCTCAGTCCTCGGTCAGGCACCCAGACCCCTGGATCGGTCCCCAGGGACCAGCCACATCCAGTTGCTCAGTATTGACAGGAGGGGCCACGTGGTGTCCCCAGCTCACACATTCACTTTAGTGGTCGCCTCTTTCCAGAGGGACCCGCCTCTTCCATCTCTGCCTGTCAGTGTATTCCTGACCTTTGAGGCCCATTTCACGTCCCTCTGACTCCTCCAGCCCGGAAACATCTAATCCCGACAGCCAATAGACTCTCCCTGCGACTCCAGGGTGCGGTGTCCTCCTCCTCCTGCCTCTTATCTCACTTCACTTCCTGCTGCTGCTACTCCTGTATTATCTGTCCTAAACAGAAGGTTCTTGATTGCTTGAAATCCCTGTGCAGTGGAGGGGAGAGCCTTTTGTAGCAGGTCCGAGTCAGGAGGGAACAGGCAGGCTCTGCTGTAATTGGGGGTGCAGGAGACGTCCCATGAGAGCAGTCCAGGCCACAGCCAGAGCCCTGTCTTCATCCAGTAAGGGTGGCAGCCACAGCCCTGCGATGCGGAAGGAAACTGACGAACTTGGAAGGAACCTGCCTGCTTGGTTTAGAAATCACATGAATTCCAGGAGTGACTGACTTGGAGACAGACTTTTAGCAGAGAGCAGTCCTGGTCATCCGTGCCTGGGGTGTGCCACTCAGCCCTCAGGGTCCCTCGGAAGTTACTGATGACTCAGCTGCTGTCCCTGTCCAGGATGTCCAGAGGAACAGTCAGATCCGCCAGGGGTTGTCCGACGTTCTTCCCGGCCCCCAAACCTTCCGTGTGTGTGGACTTGGGCTGTGCTGGGTTCCATGTGGAGCCGCTGTGTAGCAGCCCCACTGGGCATGTCTCGGAGGGGTGGCCTCCCTCCTCTGGTTCCTTCTGCACTGGTCTCCCTCTGCGTCCCCCTCGGTGGCACTTCCCACCCCACACACCTGCTTGCACCACAGATGGCCTCGCCTGCTCCTGTGGCTTTGGCCGCCACTTCTAAACTCCTCAGACCTGGGTGTTCACACACCTCCTTGAGAGCTCCCCCTTTTCTTTTTAGAGATGGGGTCTTACTACGTTGCTCAGGTTGTTCTCGAACCCTTGGCCTCAAGCGACCTTCCCACCTCAGCCTCCCAAAGTGCTAGGATTGCAGGCGTGTGCAGGATTGTGCCTGGCTAAGCTTCCTCCTTCTGAACCCATAGACACTCAGTGGGTTCCTGGGTTAAATTCACGTTCTTTCCCCTGAAACTTTTTGCTCCCATCCTCCCCTTCTTAGTACTCGCCTGGCCGTCATCCTAGACGCTGTTCTTATTCTGTCCCTCACATCAGGCCCTGTCACTTTCCTCCCAATTGTCCTGGGCTCCGTCCCCTCAGTCATACCCTCCTGCTGTTGCCTGGGCCTCCTCACCTCCCACAGCAGGCTGGAGCAGGGGCCCTGTCACCCACCCTTTTTGGTCACGAGCAGACTGACATCTGCAAACACAGATCTGATCTTGAGTGTCACGATTGTCCCCGGATGACGGACACCTCCTTCACGTGGTGCATGAGACCCTCTTACCTCCACAGCCCCAGCCAGCCCCGCCCGGACCCCTCACTGGGGTGTCCCTGTGCCCCTGCCTCCTCTCCCATCTGGAAACCTGTCTCCATCAAATGTCTTCTCTAGAAAACAGTCCTGATCGCTGAGATTTTGGTGCCTTCTTTATGCTTCTGTTCCTCCTGTTGAACACCTCGATTATATAGTCTGTCACATTAGATCGTTTTTGTTTTATTTTTTAGGACAAGGGTGTTTCTCACTCATTTTGTATCCCCACAGCCCAGCATGATTTTTGGTGTGCAAGAGGTGTGCAAGATTGTTGATTGAATGAATGAGCACACTGACATTTTGGAGTGGCCCTGACTTTTCTGGCTGGGTGTTTCACCTGCCGTGGCATGAGTCTTCCTCAGGCCAGTCCCACGCAAGGCCTCAGTGGTGGCTCTAGGGGACTCTTGCTTTACAGCAGCTGTTTGGCGTGCATGTCTTGGGAGTTGGCTGTGGGGCAGGACCTGTGTCCAGGTCTTCGTGCCACCTGCAGTCGCCCTCAGCCCTCGCCGCCGTCCCGCAGGAAAGCAGAACGAGTTCCTGTGCCCCTTTCTCTAGGTGCCTCCCGAGGCAGGGCCATGCTCACGTTCATGGCCTCTGACAGCGAGGAGGAAGTGTGCGACGAGCGGACGTCCCTGATGTCGGCCGAGAGCCCCTCGCCACGCTCCTGCCAGGAGGGCGGGCAGGGCCCGGAGGACGGAGACAGCACTGCCCAGTGGGTAGGTCCCAGCACCGGGCGTGGGGGAGGCTTGAAACAGGCCCTGGGTTCCTGTGCCTGGCAGGTGAAGACCGGACGCTCCCGATGTGGGAGGGAAGAGGAGGGGAGGTAAAGGCGGGGATTGGCCAAAGGGGTGGGTCTGCCACCTGCACGGGCTTTGTGGTAGACTCTGCACGTGATGGTGGGGACGGATCTGGCAGTGGGCTGAATGGCGCGCTCGCCCCCGCCTTCTTGGATTTATCTTTCCAGTGCAGGTCACGGGAGAGTAAGCTTGGCTGCCTCGATGCTGGGGCAGGTAGCACAGAGGCAGAGAGGGGAGGAGGAGAGGCTGCCGGAGGGGAAACGTGTTTTGGCAGATGGCCAGACACGGTAACCGTGAGATGAGTGCCTAATTCACGTTTGACTTTTGAGCTGGGGGTGGGTGGGCTGCACTGCCTTCTGCCCTCTGCAGCCCCCAGGGCCGGAGAGAGTTGCGTTAGGGAGAGTGGGGCATCCTTGGGCAAAACTACATCTGAATTTGCCTGTATCTCGTTCTCTGTTGTGCCCATTATAGAATTTAAAGACCTTCACGTGGACTGTTTTCTTACAGCCAGCCTGAATGCCCTTTGCTGAAATTTGAGCTCGTTTCTCTGAGAACAGAGCCGTGGCCCTGGAGCTCAGAGTGAAAGCTCACCAGCTCAAGGCCACTGCTCAGCCTTTTCTTGATAGTTTCTTATTTTATCTCCAGGAGGTTTTGTGCATTTGTGCATTTTAGTTGTTTCAATTCCTGTTGATGAACAGTTTTCCTTTCATTTCTCAGCTGAATGCCTACATTGGGGCTCTCTCTACAACCGATACTGAAGTGATTGTCACTTTTGGTTTTTGTTTCATTTGGCTTTTCCTGTGGCTGCTAGCCTCATTAACAAGGCAGCTAACGACCCTGAATCGCCACACTTCCAAAACAAATTTTTGTTTGTGCTAGCGACTGGCAGACATCCTGCCCCCCCCCCACTCTCTCTGCCCTTCCCGGAGCCCATGTCATCCAGGTGTGGGACAGCCATCAGCCTCTCTAGTTCAGGGCTATAAATCGACATGCTTGATGTTGTGGGGCAAAAGGTTCAAAGTAATTTCTTCCTCTCCAAATTCCTGGAGTCTTATTCACACTCCAAGAGAGTCCCCGTGTGTGTTGACTGTTCTAGTAAGTGGTTTTTAATCTGTTCCCCCCATCACCTGGCCTGTCTCCTCCCAGACCAGTGTGGCCATGGGAACAGAGTTGAGTGCCATCCCGATTCCCCGTACTTAGGAAGGGGAAAGGTCTTTTGATATGCTCCGAATTCATTAGCCATAGCAGTGGGCCTGCAGACTGCCCTCTTCCCAGCTGTGCAGCCTCCTTCCCTCATTTGCAGTGGTTGGCCCAACCCTAAACCTTTTCCACTGTTGTCCTCATACACTTTTCCACTGTCCTAAAAATTCTAGCACTCCCATATCTAAACTGTAGCTCATAGGCGGTTTCCTATGTCTGGAAAACATTCAAACTTCTCGTGTCCGGCTCCAAAAATCCACACACTACATCAGTAGGCCACTGTGGGGGGCATTCCATGACCTTCATGACGTGGTTTCCCACAGAGAATCCAGGATAGTGAGGAGGACGGTGAGGAGGACCCTGACCGCTATGTCAGCAGCGGGGTCCCCGGGCGGCCACCGGGCCTGGAGGAAGAGCTGACCCTCAAATATGGAGCAAAGCATGTGATCATGCTGTTCGTGCCTGTCACGCTGTGCATGATTGTGGTGGTGGCCACCATCAAGTCCGTGCGCTTCTACACGGAGAAGAACGGACAGCTGTGAGTTGGGGCCCTGGGTGGCGCAGGACAGGGTGGGGCTGGGTTGAGGGTGGCTGCCTCTGTTGGTACCTGCAGCTCCACACCAGTGGCAGTAGAGAGCAGGGTTGAAGAGCTGCCAGGTTCACCGCCTGGGCCACTGCCTCCTGGCCATGTGACCTGCCTGGGCACGTGCCTAGCTGCTCTCTGTCTCAGTCTCCTGGTCTTTATAATGGGTTTAGGAGTGGGATTACTGGGAGAATTAAGTGAGTTAATACAAGTAAAGGGCTTAGAACAGTGCCTGCCGCAGTTGAGCGCTCAGGCCCACTGGATCTTACTACAGAAGGAAGCTGAGCTCGATGGTGCAAGCGCCAGGTCCTGGGCACAGCTGTGCCATCAGTCACCGCGTGACCACAAGCAAGTCACTTCCTCTCTGGACCTCGGCTCCCTTGAATGTAAAACAAGGTGGTTGGTTGGACCACATGATTTCTTAGCTCACTCCCAGCCGGGGGAGGAAGGTTTATAAAGCCCTTTGTTTGTTTTAGTAAAATGCATGCAGAAGCAGCACAGAAAAACGAGAAGCCCCCCCACTCCCTCCCCCTGCCATGGTTGTCACTGCTCAGCACCTTCTCTCAACTTTTTTTTTTTTAAGTTAGGGACTTTTTGTTTCGTTTTGTGTGTATTCATTTGTTTTTTGGTTCTTGAAAGGAGTAGAGCAAGAAGCCCCCGCCCTCAGGAAGCTTAGCGTCTGCAGGGACTCAGAGCAGCGCAGGTGAAAGCGTTGAGAGGCCTTAGCCAGCACTTTGCTCCTGCAGTCCAGGCTGGGAAGAGGGAGGTATCAGTCGATTGCTTTCTGTCTCTGCCTCCTGAGTTCCCGGGCTGCGAGTGCAGCTGACGGCCCTGCCGGTGGGGGTGGGAGGCAACAGGTGGCCGGGGCCTGGGCTGGGTGGGGCTGATGGAGACGCGGGTGTGGGGAATGAGAAGTGGGTGGGCAGAGAGAAGCACCTAGGGGGTTAGTCTGAGTGGGGGTGGGGAGGTCATCCTGCCCACATCCCTGCTGCTGCATGAGGCCAGTCTCGAGGCTGAGAGCCACAGGTATGTGGTTAGTGCCAGGACACGGGCTGGCAGACAAGGACCACTCGTGGGCATGGTTGCCTGCGCTGCCAGGGCAGCGTGTGGCTGTGCAGGGGCAGCCTGGTGTTCCCAGGCACCTCCCCACACGGTCAAGGGGTGGTCAGGGTGGGGGCCTTTCAGGAGCAGGCGCAGGCGGGGACCCAGAGTGCCAGCCCTGCGCCTCCTCCCTCAGCATCTACACGCCATTCACTGAGGACACACCCTCGGTGAGCCAGCGCCTCCTCAACTCCGTGCTGAACACGCTCATCATGATCAGCGTCATCGTGGTCATGACCATCTTCCTGGTGGTGCTGTACAAGTACCGCTGCTACAAGGTGAGGCCCGGCCACGCCCTCCGCCCACCACCTCCTGTCCGCCCCTCGCTGCCGCTGGCAGGGCCCGTTCCACAGCTACCTTTTTTAAAGACTTGGAGTTCCTTTTTTTTGTGAAATAAACTCTGATTTTTGGCCGGGTGCTGTGCCTCACACCTGTAATCCTAGCACTCTGGGAGGCAGAGGCGGGAGGACCGTTTGAGCTCAGGAGTTTAAGACCAGCATGAGCAAGAGCGAGACCCTGTCTCTACTAAAAATAGAAAGAAATTAGCTGGACAACTAAAAACATGTAGAAAAAATTAGCCGGGCATGGGGGTGCATGCCTCTAGTCCCAGCCACTCGGGAGATTGAGGCAGGAGGATCGCTTGAGCCCAGGAGTTTGAGGTTGCTGTGAGCTAGGCTGATGCCACTGCACTCTAGCCCAGGCAACTCTGTCTCAAAAAAAAAAAAAAAAAAACAACCTCTGAGTTTTGGTACTCTTTCTCACCCTAGCCCCAGCACAGATGACCTAATACTATTGTCTGTTAAACGTGCACAGAATGCTACTCAACTGAGCTCCTCACTGCAACATTCTGTGTGTCACTTCTCACATTCAGAAGTTTAATTTGATTTTGCTTCTCTTTCTGAAGCTCTATTTTATGTTCTTCTCACCCCAATACTCCCCCTCCAGATTTATTTTTCCATTTCCCTACTGGACAGGCAGGTATAGCGGCTATGCCGAGGTCTTCCAGCCCCGGGAGACATCTGGATTCGGCCCACCTGCAGCTACTGAGTAGAGGAAGAGCCCATCTCACCTGCCCTAATCACAGGCACCATCTTGTCTCCAAAGATGCCATAAACTTTTAGGCGTTGATTTTAGGCTTTCCTCCTAAGGAAGGCTTTGAACCACTAAAGACTGACAGAAAGTTAAGCTAGACATCACCCCAATTTCAAATTGTTTGCACATAGGCACGGCACAGTGCTTTTTGTTTAAGTAGCTGCCATTCCTGGAGCAGGTAGATGGAGGTGTGGGGTGCCCTGGCTAGAGGCACGGCAGAGACGGTGCAGTGAGGGAGCCGCGCTGTGGTCCCGGTGTCCCCGGAGGCTGAGGCTGGAGGATCACTTGAGCCCAGGAGTGAGTCTCAGTCTGGGCATTGAGAGATCCTGTCTATAATAATAATAAATTATTTTTTTTTGAGACAGAGTCTTGTTCTGTCACCCTGACATCATCATAGCACAGCGCATCCTCCAACTTTTGGGCTCCAGCAATCCTCTCGCCTCGGCCACCCAAGTAGCTGGGACTACAGGTGTGCACCCCTACACCCAGCTAGTTTTTTTCTATTTTTGGGAGAGATGGGGTCTTGTTCTTGTTCAGGCTGGTCTTGAACTCCTGACTTCA
This sequence comes from Microcebus murinus, assembly GCF_040939455.1. Lineage (NCBI taxonomy): Eukaryota > Metazoa > Chordata > Mammalia > Primates > Cheirogaleidae > Microcebus > Microcebus murinus. Next base: position 52,774,425 of record NC_134122.1, on the reverse strand, counting down.
AGCAATCCTCCTGTCTCAGCCTGCCAGAATGTTGAAATTATAGGTGTGAGCCATCATGCCCAGCCTCTAAAAAATAATAATGGTAAAATAAGTAACATTTACTTGTGTAAATTAAGCAGGGTTTTAACATTGCAGTGAGGAGGTTGGTGGATGGTGGGAAGCAGGGTAGAAGGCAGCTGGTTTGGAGCAGAAGAAACAGCACGTGTAGGAACAATCTAGGGGTAGCGCAGCAAATGTGGGCAGCTGCCACCACTGTGGGCAGTAGGGCCGCAGCCGTCCAGGAAGGTTTACCTGGGGGCTCCAAGGCACTCGGGCAAAAGATGGCGGTGGCCTGGACAGCCAGGCGGGCTAAGAGGATCAGCACGTGCCCTTTCGGCTGTGCACACAGCTGAGGCGGCTCTTTCACCGCAGGTAGACAGGTCCCCACTGCGGTCCCAGTGGGCTGGGCTAGTGACTGGTGGGCTGGTGCTCGAGGTGAAGCTGCCCCAAGTAGACCAGGTGTCTGCTGAGGTCCCAGTGGTCTTTGGGGGTGAGGCTGGTAGGAGATGATGTCACCCTCCCAGGCTTGGCCAGCGGGGGAGGAACCAGCCTTCCTGGGTTGTCTCTGTTGAAAATAGCCCCTCAAGAGGCCTCCCTGCCCAGTGCATCTAAAATAGCACGCCCGCGAGTCTCCTGTCACCGCATCTGCCAGCGCGGTTTTCTCTGTAGCGTCTTCACCACCTGCTGTACTTGTTTACCTGTCCTCCACCTCCCGCACCCCGAACTCAGTGCTGCAGAGGCTTCTCTAGCTTTCTTTCCCGAGCCCGGAACGGTGCCTGGCGCGTAGGAGATGCCCAGCGTGTCCGTTCTAAGTGAACGGGTAGAGTAGGGAGGGGGAGCACGGGGCTGCGTCAGCAGACCCGCCGGGTCTTGTCTCCGTCACGGCAGGGGCCTGACGGGAACTTGAATTTCTGCCATCCTTGGTGTAAGACGGCTGCAGGCTGCCATCCAGCGTGGTCAGGGAGTAGCCTGGCCAAGAAAGACTTTGGGGCTTGGGTATGAGTCCCAGGGGCCTGGGGGCCTTGTGATTTGGGGAGCTTGGGACACCTTGTGACACTCCTGTCTGTTCTGTTGTCCAGTTCATCCACGGCTGGCTGATCATGTCCTCCCTGATGTTGCTGTTCCTCTTCACCTACATCTACCTCGGGTGAGTGGCAGCTGTATGCAGCAGGGGCGCCCTGGGGACCCTCTCCCTGCGGCACGGGTGGATATGAAGGGCCTGCACAGGGAAGGGCGGCCGCTGAGCCACAGCCCTCCCGTGCGTTGGCTGTTCCAAGGGCCCCAGCCTCAAGCCCCTCTTTTTCAGCCTTGACACAGTGAGGGGCTCCATGGTGGGCCTCGCATCTCTTTCTAGTTCCTGATTTGAAACAAGCAAAGCCATCATGGATGAGGTTCTCTGAATCCTGTAGGGGGGCAGAAACACCTCAAAATTCACAGTCCCATCTTTGGTCTAGGCCTCAGTACTTCCTAGTTTACGGGAATGATCGTCTGTTCTGTTGCCCCTTGATTTGGGATATTAGCCTGACCCAGGGGCCCACAGACATTGGAGGGACAAGGAAAAAGCACTTTTCCAAGGACCTTTTCCACGTGCAAAGGGTCTTCCAGGTTGTACCAGCACATGTTTATGTAAACCATACAAAGCATGAGTCTTTGGTTTACTTTCCATCTTGTTCTAGAAAAAATGGTTAGCTGTAGGGCCAGTGGACGTAGGGGAAGGGAACATTAGTAAGAAAGACTGGGCTGGGACCGAAAGGTGTTAAACCGTCAGGGTGTCGCATCTCCACTGAGTCTCCCGCCCACGGGCACAACCTTGGTCTTGCAGGGAAGTGCTCAAGACCTACAACGTGGCCATGGACTACCCCACGCTTGTGCTGACCGTCTGGAACTTTGGGGCGGTGGGCATGGTATGCATCCACTGGAAGGGGCCTCTCATGCTGCAGCAGGCCTACCTCATCGCAATCAGCGCGCTCATGGCCCTGGTGTTCATCAAGTACCTCCCGGAGTGGTCCGCCTGGGTCATCTTGGGCGCCATCTCTGTGTACGGTAGGTGGGCAGCAAGCCTGGTGGTGGGGGTGACATCCAGGGCCATGTCGTCCTCACTGCTGCACAAGGAGGCTAGGTGCTGCAAAGCTCACCCCTTCCTGGGGAGGCCTGGGTGGTCTCCCTTCTGAGAGGTTCTCCTTTGTAAAGCACAGGAGGCCTCATAGCCTGTTGGTGTTCTACAAGTAAAACATGGCGGTCACTGACCTCCTTATTTTCCATTATTATCGGCGTGCCGACTGAGCATATGTACTGTTAAGCAACTGATACACTAAGTTATCTTTCTTTAGAACAATTCTAAGTCCTTTGGGCACAGTACCTGTACATAACCCCAAATGTTAGCTGCTATTTAATTAATATTAGCAAGATTACCATTGGCAGCATTACTGCTTCCATTTCAAGGATAAGGAATTTGGAAGTGGGACTGAGCACGTCCTCTGGGTCCCAGGCACACAGCCTCCCCTGCTTGCAGTTACCCTTTCAGGCCCTGCTCTGGGCTCCGGCCGTGCGGACTCTGGAGGGTCTGGGATGCCAGCCCGGTGTCACGGCACGTCCTGAGAGCCCCACCCTGGGGCTCCCAGTGCGACAGGACTGGCTCCTCCTTCAGGGGCTGCTTGGGAATAAATGTCTTTCTTTAATGTGACAAGGATGTCTTTGTTTTCCCAGATCTTGTCGCTGTACTGTGTCCCAAAGGGCCGCTGAGAATGCTGGTGGAAACTGCCCAGGAGAGAAACGAGCCCATATTCCCTGCCCTGATATACTCATGTGAGTGGGCTGCCATGTCTCTGCCTGACCATGGGGTCAGCACGTGGTCTGTGGTGGGGACAAGGGACTGTTTCCTGGCCGTGGCTTTCAGTGTATAGGGATTTGGATTTATGTACGCGCTCAACACAGTGTGCATCAGGTCCCTGCTTTGGGACAGGCGCTGTGCTAGGCATTGGCGTCCAGCAGGAAACAAGACCCACGTGGTCCCGGGCTCACAGTGCTGCGGCTGTGATGCGCTACGTCTGCTGTGGGCGGGGCTCACTTAAGCAGAGAGCCTGAATTTCTGGGCCCATGTTGGGGAAGTAGCTGTTCATTGGTTGCAGTGTTTCAGTTTTGCAAGATGGAGAAGCTCAGGAGCTCTGTTTCACAACAGTGTGAATATATTAATACTGAGTGCTACTAAACTGTATACTTAAAAATTATTGAGATGATACATTTTATGTTTTTTACAATTTAAAATTTTTCACAATTTAAAAAACAACACAATTAGTTCCCTAGACTGTCGGCTGATATTATTAACCTTGTTGCAGTTACGTGTGGAGCGGGGCGGAAAGAGACTGGCCAAGGCACTGTCTGCCCAGACCTGGCCAGTGCATCTGGGCCCCTCCCCCAACAGCCTCCAACCACGGACAGTGAACAGATAACCCACAGGATGGCAGGATGGAGGGTCCCATGCAGGCGTCCTGGGGACACAGGCTGGCCACCTCCCCCAGGCCCTGCAGGCAGCTACTGTCAGCACCACTGGAGTCGTAACCCTTTCCTCCCCCACAGCTGCCATGGTGTGGACAGTGGGCATGGCCAAGCTGGACCCCTCCTCTCAGGGAGCCCTGCAGCTCCCCTATGACCCTGAGATGGGTAAGTATTGGGGGCCTGACAGCCTCTCATCACTGGGGCCGCTTCTCACCTGCACTCAGCCTGGCCTCTCTGCAGGGCACGAGTTCAGGAGGGAAGTGTGACATGTCATCCACAAACTAGCCCTCCTGGCTGCTCCTAGAGGTGTTCAAGGGTGGGAATGTCGGTCCCCTGCCAGCCTCCAGTGCTTCATTGCTGCTGGGCGTGGCTGGCCGTGGCTGGGAGTGAGGGTGGGGGAACCCTGAGGTCAGACAGTGGCGCTCAGGGGGACCCTTCCTGGATCTTTCTTCCCCAGAGACCAGGCAGCCCTCTGACCAGCTTTTGTCTCTCTCCTTTGCCCTCTGCTCGTGGCAATGATGGTCATCTTCTCTTCCTGGACACCCAGAAGAAGACTCCTATGACAGCTTGGGGGAGCCCTCATACCCCGAAGTCTTTGAGGCCCCCCTGCCTGGCTACCCAGGGGAGGAGCTGGAGGAAGAGGAGGAAAGTAAGGTGCCCGTGTTCACGTGGTCTGCTTTGCCCAGGGCTGGGGTGGAGGGTGGAGGCTCCGCGGGGCCTGGGTAGAGAAGCCGTGAGGGGCGAGGCCCCTTTTCACGTTAGAGGCATCTTTGCAAAGACAAGGAGAAGCCTACAGAGCTGGAGTCTTGTTGCCCAGCCCTCTGGGCTTCTGCACCCAGGCTAAACCGTGCGGTCAGGCGACGTGTGTTGAGTGCCGACTGAGCACCTGTGAGGTCGGGTGAGGCCGGGCCTGGTGGGGCTCACGGTGTGACGGGCATAGGCACTAATCACACATACCTTAAAAGCCGGCGAGGACTTTGAGGGGGGCCGCCGGGAGAGGGTGGGATGCGGCTTCCACGGGGTGGAGAAGGTTACGTAGCTTCTGAGCTCTGGAGGTTGAGTCACAGCGTCACTAGAAGAGGAGGGCACAGGGCGCTTTCCAGATGGCAGATGGTCGGAGCTGAGACCTAAGCAGACCAGAGGTGTGGGAGGGGCTTGAAGACAGACCTGGAGACATCTGAGGTATTATTTCCCAGGTAATTAAAACAGCCATTCTGTTAGGACACAATCACAGACCACGGGCTGCGTGCCAGGTGGCACCTGGGACACGCAGGTGCTGTGGTATATGACACCTCAAGAAGGGCCTGTGGGAGCAGCCAGGTGCTATGAAGTATTCCAGTGACACAAGACGGCTGTGTTTGGGAAGGATCAACCTGAGGCGGGACTTGAAGGATGAGGCCAAGGAGGGCATCTGTCCCAGTGCCGACTGGCGCCTGCAGCTCGCGCCTGGCACTGGCTACCGCGGTCAGTGCAGACCCCATGGGGTGGGAGGCCTGGTCATAGGACTGGCTCCCTCCAGACACCAGCTGCGAGTTCTCAGGGTCCATGGGCCACCCACTCTTCTGACCAACTGGCTACAAATGTGGGGCTCCCACGACGCCCTCAGGTTCAGTCATTTGCTACAAAGGATCACAGCACTCGGGAAATCACCGTCCTTCCAATCACAGTTTTATTATACGGAGTGCAACTCAGGGCTAGCCGAATGAAACAGGGCGAGGTCCAGAAGGGTCCTGACCATGCCTTTCCTGTGTCCTCTCGTGGTGGGACAGGGCACGCCACCCTCCTGACGTGTGGCTGTGCTCACCTAGCTTCAGGTCCAGCGTTTCATTGGCGTTTCGTTGCGTAGATAGGATGGACCAGTGTTTGCCGCCTGATTGAGCCTCATCCCCTGCGCCCACCCTAGGTCTGCGGCCCAAAGCTTCAACCGTCTGATCGCAGGGTTGGTCCTTCTGGTGACCAGCCCCCAGTGTGAGTCATCTCATCTTTTAGCATAGTCGCAGGTGTGATCCAAGGGGCTCATGAATAACAAAACACTCCTGTTACACAGGAAATTCCAAGGATTTAGTCCCCTGGTAACCAGGGCCAGAGGCAGATCAAATTCAGCAGCCTTTGCTTTGCAAAGGTCAACTTACACCCGAACCTTCAGAGCTCTGTGGCTGCTGGGTGTGGGCCGTGGTCATCGCCGCAGTGGAGGAGGGCATCGGGTCTTAGGGTGTGTTGTTGTCTTGGAAGAGCTCGTATTTTATCTAGGGGTGGTGGGGAACCGTCAGTGTTTGTAAGCAGGAAGATCACAGGAGAAGAGCTGCGTTCCTGACGGAGCCTGCTGGGGCACCAGGAGGGAGGGAAGCAAGGTGGCAGCAGAGGACGGGGAGAGGAGGTGGGGGGCTGGCTGGCAGGACTGCGCCAGTGTCCAGTGTCAGGGGTCCCCGTGGAAGGTGGTGCTGCTCACAGAGACTCGGGAGGGGCTGCAGGGTGCCCAGGTGGATGTCCAGTGGACCCGACGGGGGGAGGAGCTCAGCATGTACATGTTGTCAAAGCTGGGGGCCCGAGAAGCGCAGGTAGCCAGGGAGGGTCCGGGGCGCTGACGGGAAGGGAGGACCCTGGGGAGTAGCCAGAGGCAGACCCGGGCCCAGACAGGCAGGTAGCAGCAGGGCTGCGAGCGTCCCCCGTTGGCGTGTGGTGGCTTGGCCAGAGAGCAGAGGTTAGCAGACAGGGGACCTGGTGCCTGTAGATTTCCAAAGTGACCAGGAGGTGATATCCCGGGGTTCATTTGAGAGTCCTGATTTTAAAAGAAGAGCGATCAGGGAGGGGAAAGAGCCAAGCGAGAGCAGGACAGCAGGAGCAGCGTGGCAGCGAGGGACTGGAAGGGAGGAGGACGGATGGCTGGCCAGGCACAGGGCGAGATGCTGCCGGGAGCAGGAGGGACACCTACTTGGGGCCTCGGAGGGGACAGGGAGGGTGGGCCTCCTTGGTTTGCCTTCTCGCATACCACATTGATTGTCGACAGCCAGCAGAGTTACCCTGTGTGGGGCCATTGTACTGAAGAAAACAAACTCAAAAGCATTTTAGAGGCTTTGATTTACTTACAGGGATAGGTGTACGACTTACGATTGCAGTTACCTGCTTGCAAGGGGAAAGGATCCTAGGACCTCTTTTTTCGTGTTCATACATGCTCTTCAAAGGAGAGTAATTAAATTTCCTAGAAAATATCCATCATCCAGACCTGCACTCAGTGGCACAGCAGCCCCTCAGCCCCAGGCAATGCATTTTTATTTGGCCTTCTCTTTGCTCAGCTAAGCGCCCAGCACCAGTTTGACCTGAGTGTCAGGGCAGCCAGCTTCTCTGTGCCGGCTCGTAAGGCACCCAGTCTGCAGGTCCCCCCTTCCCGCTGGCGGTGGCTGTTTGGAGGCAGCCTGTCCTGCAGTCCGGGCGGGCTGGGCCGGGCGGGTGGCTGCCCACCTGGCCCTGCATGCCTTCGGGCTGGCGCAGTGCCGGGGCCTCCTGGGCTGGTGGTGTCCTCCTTTTCCTGGTCTGTGCAGCGTCCTCAGCAATGGTCCGCTTCCTCTGCCCACGCAGGGGGCGTGAAGCTCGGCCTCGGGGACTTCATCTTCTACAGCGTGCTGGTGGGCAAGGCGGCGGCGACGGGCAGTGGGGACTGGAACACCACGCTGGCCTGCTTCGTGGCCATCCTCATCGTGAGTGTCTGGGTGCTCCCGCACGGCCCCCACGGGGGCCCCCAAGGTCTGCATGGGGGCCAGGGTCTCTGAGGATTCACATTTGTTCCCCTCCGAGGGGCGCGAGCAGCGAGGGGGCTGAGGACTGGCCAGGCTCACAGGAGGTGTGGTCGCCGGGCCGCAGCCTGTGAGGACCCTGGCTCTGACCCCACCGAGCTGCACGCACACCGTGCCTCGGGCCGCTGCCAGCCTGTGGGCGAGTCGCATTGTACCTGGGAGGGGCTGTGGTTGCCTCAGATTTGGAGAAGAGGAAATGGCTTCAGGGCCTTGACCGTGGCGCAGAGCTGGCGAGGGCCGAGCTGTGACTGGCAGAGCTGCGGTTAGGGCTCGGTCTCTCGCTCTGGAGCTGTGTGCTTCCCTCCTCCGTGCCACCTGGACACCACAGGGTCCTGACCCAGGGTCGCCGCGGGGTTGGGGAGCAGACCCATCACTGTGAACCCCAGCAGTGGAATTTAGAGGCCCTTGTACTGACTTCACGTGGCCAGATGCACATCGTGGGGGAGACGTCCTATGATGATTTCATCTCGGAGTTTTTCTGTTAGAGGACGTGGAGTCTCTGGGCGTTACGTACGCCACGTCCTGTACCTCTCGGAACACCCTGGTGTCACCTGGCAGGGCACATGATTAAGGTTGATGCTCCAGTGTTTTGAGGACTTCGTTTCTGCCCACGTGTGTTGTCAGGGATGGGATAGTAGACCCCAGGCTCCTCACCATCAGACTGTCTTTTTTTTTTTATGATTTTTTTTTTGAGATCCTATCTATCTACCTAACAGTACCATTTCTTGAGAAGAATACTGATAAGGAGGATGCCTAGGGGAGAGAATACATGATTTTGGTTATAATACATGCGAGTAGCCTATTATATATAAAAGATGCCCAGTTAATACAATCTTATTTACTTATATAAATCTGTGATTCATGAGATAAATCATTGCTGTGGATATAAAGTATGAGTTGTCATCGAATAGATATACTCAAACCACAGGACTGCGTCATATAGAGATGGAGACAAAGATAGGAAGAGAGAGGGAGAGAAAGAGAATGAATGTGCTGTAACTGTCAGGTTTTAGCGTGAAAATGTCTGTTCTTGGCACGCCCATGCCTGAAGAATGACCGGGCACGCCAGAGTTAGGCAAGCATGAAAATGAGGTTTATTGAGAAGGGAAAGATAGAGTTACAGAGCAAGATATAAGTTTAAAGAGCATGAGACATATGCCACATGACGACTGGACCCATTGTCACAGCTAAAGGAGAGCCAAAGGAAGGGCACAAAAGAAAAGGCCCATCAGACCATCTACCTGAGCCCTGCTGTCCCATGGATGGGGCAGACCACTGGCCCCACCCTGGACCACTGCCTGCATCAGCCAGGTCAGGGCAGGATGGGCAACCCCGTGCCTGCGTCCCAGGGGCAGGTCTGTGCCTCTTCCCTTTGCTTCCTTTGCTGTCAGCCCCTGAGAAGCCCGCTGGCATTTCAGTTGAGGCCATCTGGTTCACCATGAGTGCATGTTCCCTGAGGGCATCCCGCCCTCCCGTGTGGCCGTGGAGCCAGCTGGGGAGGCGGTGGGGCTGGCAGAGCATGGCCCAGGATCAGGGAGGCTGCTGCTGGCTCAGTTGTGAACAGGCGGGCTGTCGTGGGGTGGAACACCTGCCCTCAGCACCTCTCGGAAAATAAAGGGGTTCCAGTGCAGTTGTCCAACTGGGCCCCAAACAAGCTCCTGAGCCCAGGGACTAGACCATCACTAACTGCCCCCTCCCTTACTGGGGGTCACCAGCCTCAGCCTCCCCTCCTGTCCTGCAGGGCTTGTGTCTGACCCTCCTGCTGCTTGCTGTGTTCAAGAAAGCGCTGCCCGCCCTCCCCATCTCCATCACGTTCGGGCTCGTCTTCTACTTCTCCACGGACAACCTGGTGCGCCCCTTCATGGACACCTTGGCCTCCCACCAGCTCTACATCTGAGACGCGGGCGCCGCGGGCCGGGAGCCGCCGGGAATCTTCACTGGACGCAGCTGTATAGTTTTACACTCTAGTGCCATATATTTTTGAGACTTTTCTTTCCTTAAAAAAAAAAAAGAAAGAAGTATCGTTTACTTTGTGAAGAGGAAGCAGAACCAGCTTTTCGGTGCTAGCTGTTCTGTCCTGAGACTCTGCCTGCCGCTCGCAGGCGCCACCTCGAGGCGCTGGCTGGACAGGAGGGAGTGTCCAGACAGCCGGGAGGGTCCGGGCGCGGGCAGCGGGAAGGCGCCGCTCTCGCCGGGTCTGGAGCCGGCCCCAGGCCCGGGCGAGCGTGGGCGGACGTGTGCGTTTGTCCGGCGCCTGGAGCGTGTGCTGGGGAACGTGCCCCGCGCCTGGTGGCTCTGGCTGGGGAAGAGAAGCCAGCTCCCTCTGAGGAAGGTGCCCAACGCGCTGTGTCTGGTGTCATTGTTATCTTGTTACCTTTAGAAACCGAGTCCTCGTTAAGGCAGCCACGCTGCTGGGAAGTGGCTTCATGTCAATATCAATAAATAGACGAGTCCTGTGGAACGCTGGCCCCTGGTCTGTTCATACAGTCGGCCCCTCGCCCGGCCTGCCCGCGCTGCCGGGGCCAGCTGCGCTGTGGGGCCCAGGGCACGGGCGATTTGCCTGTCGGAAGGACAGAGGCTTTAACAGTCTCGCCTTTCTACACTCATTGCTGTAACTAGAAAGTTTCCTAAGCAAAGACGTTGGGAGAGCGGGAGCCTGAGGTCCGTGGGCTCTGGCTGCAAGGCTGCGGCGCCGGGCGGGCCCCTGGGCTCAGCGGTGCAGGGTGTCAGGCACACCCCAGTGCGGCTACCAAATGTGGAGAGGTCTTTCAGGAATGTCCACCCTCTGCGGGAACCTCTTGCCAGGGAGTGTGTGCTTGGGAATTCTCCTTTCCCGCCGTGGCCGCTGCCTGGGTGCTGCAATGGGGGAGTAGACAGGCTGGCTTTGCCTGTGTCACTCCGGTTGCAGAGGGTCTCAGTGATGCCTCCGGGTGGGGCCTCCAGCCCACTGGGGCCATGCAGAGCGGCAGGCGGACAGCCGGGAAACGCGTGTGCTCTCCAGTTCAGACTGGGAGCCCCGCCTCCTTGTTCCAGGAATAGCATGAGAGCTGAGAAACTGGCTGCTTATTAGGAGAGGAATGAGAATTGTGCGCCTTGACGTTTGGCAGGCGCTTGCTTTCCCTGGGGCTGTGTGGCGTGAGTGCTGGCGCACGCACGACTGACTAACGCAAGTCAGAGGTGCAGGAGCCCTGGCTGCCCGCAGGGAGCAGTTAAAGACATGGCACCTCATAGTGAAAGTTCGCAAGAGGTTAAAGGGGGGGAAACTGTGAAAAGCCCATTGTATTTGGCAGTGAGGGCAGTGTTTATCTTCAGAAGAGCAGCGTTGGGCGTTTCCAAGGATGAGATTGGGGCAGCATGGTGACTAGTTATGCTGAAAGAGGCCTTTGTCAAAGGCCTGGCAGGAGTCACGTTCAGAGGAACAAACAGAAGTGGGAGAGCCCATATTCAACTAGATAGACAGCGAGGAAGGGAGAAGTGCTCATCGCTAAGCAGGCCCCAGGATTCAGTGTTAAGCCTGGGACGACAAGGACTGAGGGAAGCCTCGGAAGAGCCTTTGGAGAGAAAGGGGTACTCGAGATTCTGCCTCGAGGTGCCTGAGGACCTGGGAGACTAATGAACCCAGAACAGAAGGGGAAAAGAGGAAAACTGAGAGGATTTTTTAAAGCTACAATTCGGACATGATGAAAAAGAATAGAGAACTGGGGTGCACATCCTTATGTCTCCCCCATGTAACCAACTATCCCAATCCTGCTGCCTCTGTCCCCTGTTCTGAAGTCAGTTTGTATCCTTCCCATCTGTGATTAGTTTCATCTTGCATATTGGCATATTTTTTTAACTTTACAGAAATGATACCGTATTGTACATATTTAATAATTTTTAAAAATAATAATTACCTTCTGGAGATTTTCGTGTGTATGAGTGTAGCTTTGGTTCAGTTCTTTTAGCTGTTGTATTCCATTGTAGGATATTCCACTTTAGATCCATACATTACTGATGAACATGTATGGTTTTTGCGTGTTTCCACATTACAACTATGCTGAAGTAAGCATCCTGTGACGTTGTATGGATTCGGAGGAGTGCTGGAAGTCCCCTAACTGGCTGGATGGTCCCAGTTGCTCCCCAAGCACTTGTATCTGTGTGTTTTCCCATCAGCAATCTGAGAGTTCCCCCTTTCTCCCAATTCTGCCAACACTTGGTATTCTCAGATTTTCCACTTTGTGTAATTGGATGGATGTTATCCCCTTTCAGTGGTAGTTTGCACTGAGGGTAAGCATCTTTCATATGTGTGTTGGCTGTGCAAATTTCCTTGTCTGTTATTTGTTCATATTCTTGGCCCATTTTTTATTTGGCTTATTTGTCTTTTACTTTGGGATATTTAAGGCTCTTGAAATATATATTTTGGAGATACGGTAATCTTTGAACAACTACTGATATGTGCGTTGCAAGTATCTGGTGGGAGTGGCTTGCCTCCTCCCCTCCTCAGGAGTCTCTTGCTGTGCCAAAGTAATTTTAAAATGTTAATGTTGTCAAATGTATCAGGCTTTGGCCTTGATGGTTTATGCCTTTGAATCTTCTTTAAGAGATCCTTCCCTCCCATTGAGGTTTTCTAAAAGCTTAAATTTTTATTTTCATAATTAGATTTTTAATTCATTTGAAATTTTTTTTAGTAATAGTATTTAGTAGGGACCTAATTTTGTTTTTCTGTATCTGTAGCCAGTTGTCCCAGCACTGTTTATTGAGCAGTTTCTCCTCCTTTCCCCCGTCTGTAGAACTCTCCAGACGTACCCATACCAAGTTTCTGTAATGGGTAGATGGGCTCCTGGGCTCACTACTGGTACTTGCTCTCCCAGGCCAATGCCTCGCCAGGTGGTTGAAGCAGAGAAACGTGGGTGTTGAAGAGGGAAGATGGGACCTCTCCTGAGAGCTTCTGTTCCTGGGATTCTAGAGCCAGAGAGTATGTAAATCGAAAAATGTACCAAATCTCCTAAAATGGTATAAAGCTACAAAATTACAGTAGTGTGGAATTGTTGTAGGTATAAACATACGTATCTACTGAATAAAAAGTCTTAGAGTGAAGCCCAGTGTACCTCTTCTCTCCCCTCCCTGCCCTCTCCAGCACTACAGTTGGGAAGGACGCGGAGTGTGCAGGGAAGCTTATCCATGCCGCTCAAATTGTGTGTTCCTCTTGTTCCCTTCACAGGCTTCCTTGGCTGCTTATTGTGGCCTGGGGCTCATGACTGCAGTGCCTAGTGCTGTGTCCCCTTTGTAAGGACCTCAAGGTGGGACAGACCCACTGCCCTGAGTAGCCTCATGGGCTCTGGAATCTGCCAGCATTCAGATCCTGGTTCTGCCAGCTACTTACCATGTGATCTGAAGATATCTTAAACTCTGAGAATAAGGATTAGGTCCAACTGTATGTAACACAAATGGCAGTGTTTAAACAAGATGGTTTATTGTTCATTCACAAGCATAGGCTGCTTGGAGAGGGCATGATAGTTCATGGTATCAGGGTCTGGGTGCTTGTCTTCTTGCTTTGATGTCCTTAGTATGTGGCTTTCACCTCATGGCCCAAGCTGGCTACCAGGTTCCAGCCATCACGTCACACTCCTTCCAGCATGAGAGGAAGATAGAAAAGGATGCAATTCCTCCTCTTAAAAAAAAAAAAACCCACTTCCCAAAGTTGCATACTCATTTCTGCTTATATCCAATTGGCTGTTAGTCACATGGCCATACCTAGCTAAGACTAGGAGACTATGAAATATCTCTATTTCCAAGTGACCACATGTCCCCTTAAAGAGGATAAGGAAGTATGCAGTTATGGCATCTCTTCTGGTTCACCAACATAAAGTTACCAAAACAGTGAGAAAATGGAGTCACGAGGGATAGTGTGAACCACACGCCGATGTCTTCAAAGAAGGTAAAGATGTGTCCTGGGAGTCAGAGATGACAGCAGGGGGCTAAGGTGGACTGCCAGCCTGGAGGCAAGACAACAGGGGCGGGGGAGGTGGCCCTGCAGTCAGAGTGGCCGGTGAGTCCAGAGCTGCTGAGCCCCCCAGCCCTGTGCAGAGAGCCTGCCAGGGGCTCACAGTGACGCGGATCGAAAGATAACCGCGCTGCCTGATGTGGAAACTCCCCTGTGGCTGGTCTGTGACTGGTGATGTGTTTTATGTTCACGTGAGCTGAATGGGGAAGCAGGGTCCTGGCGTCACCTGAGAGGGAAGGGCCATGTAAATTACCACCTTTCTTTCAGCTACTCAGGAAGGACACTGAATTTCTGGACAGCTTCAAATGATGGTGGGAAGGAAGGGTCAGTGTGAATAAATGGCCAGAGGTGCATGGGGAAGCTTTGAGGAAATTGGCCAGCAGGTGTCTGGGGGCCGGCAGGAGATACTTGTCAGGTAAGGAGGGGAACATGGGACACTTTAGGAAGTGCCTCAAGGCAGTGGCTGTGGACTTCCTGGAGATTAAGATGACAGGCCCTTCCCCAGGGCCAACCTTGTGCCAGCCTCGTCCTGAGTTCATTTGGTAACACATTTAATTCTCATAACACTGGAAAGTAGGAATTGTTCTTATTTCCATTTTACAGATGAAGAACCTGAGGCATGGAGGAGCTAAACGGCTTGCCCAAGATCAAGCAGGGAGTAAGCAGAGTGGTTGGTACACAAATCCATGACATCTGGTTTATAAAATATGTGCTCTAATGCATACAAACAGATGCTCCCTACAGTGTGTACTTGATAGAAAGTGCAGGCTGCCACTTTCCCGTCAAGTTCACTCAAAGCCACCCAGTAGAAATGGGTGGAGCAAAGAATTTCTCTCAACTAACAGGAGGCGTTTCAAACATTCAGAGCAAATATTTAAAATATATATATTTCAGCATTAAAGGAGATAGCAGAGAGGAAGCGGCAACATTGCCTGAAATTATATTAATATGTTTAAAAAATGAAGACGCATCCAGGGAAGGTACAGCAGTGCCGAGAGAGGCTGTGTAGGCGTGGAGGTATGGCAGAGGACCTCAAAACAAGACCGCAGAGCAGAACTGATGGGACAGCGCGCAGAGTGGCTCTGACAATATCGGGAAGCATATCCACGCTAAAATGCAGTCAGATCACATCGGCAGGAGAACTACACAAGAGAAACAACATAAGCTCTGTATAACATGGTCTGCCAATGGTAGGGACACCAGAGAAAAACGGAAAAGACCAAAAATAGAGAAACCTAATCAGGGAATTAACAAAAAGATCTACTTTAATGTCAACATGGATATTTACTGGGTGCAAAGAGAATTCTACTAAGAGGCCATTCTCAAAGGAAGAACCTTGAAGCACCTCCATTCACCTGTTAAAAGTTTTCTTCAAGTCAACTTTATTAAGCTAGAATTTGCAAACAATAAAGTGCTCTCTTCTGTGTACAGCTTAGATGTGTTTGGCCAATGTATTTTCCCATGTAACCACACCACAATTGAAGTCTTGAACATTTGTGACCTCAAAAATTTCCCTGTGCCCCTTTGTCGTCCATTCCCTCCCCACCTCCAGCAACCGGCAACTGCCAATTTGCTTGCTGTTACTATAGATCAGTTTTGTCTTTTCTAGGATTTTATGTAAATATAATTATACAGTATAGTAGGCTGAGTAATGACACCTTGAAGATGTTCATGTCCTAATCCCTGGAACCTGTGAATGTTACCTTATGTGGCTGAACTGTGTCCCTCAAAAATTCATATGTTGGATCCCTTACCCTCAGTACCTCAGAATGTGACTGTATTTGGAGGCAAGGACTTTAAAGAGGTAAGTAAGGTAAAATGAGATCATATGGGTGGACCTTAATCCAATATGACTTTTGTCTTATTAGAAGAGAGGATTAGGAAACACACACAGGAAAGACCATGTGAAAAGCCAGCCTTCTGCAAGCCAAGAAGAGAGACCCCAGAAGAAACGAACCCTACACACACACCTTGATCTTGAACTTCCAGCCTCCAGAGCTGTAAGGAAATAAATTTTTGTTTTAATTCCCTAGTCTGCGGTACTTTGGTATGGCAACTCTAGCAAACTAATACATGTGGCAAAGGGACTTTGCAGATGTGATTTAATTAAAGTGATTTAAAGGATCTTGAGATGTGAAGATGATCCTGAATTGTCCGGGTGGGCCAGGGTAATCACAAGACTCCTAGTAAGAGGGAGGCAGAAGAATCAGAGCAGTAGGAGATGGGGTGTTGGAAGAGGTAAACTGGAGTGATGTGAGGAAGGGGCCACAGGCCAAGGAATACACATGGCCTCTAGGAGCTGAAAAGGCCTGCAGCCTCCAGAAGTGGTAAGTGGAGGTACAGTCATGTCATGTCAGACTTCTGACCTCTAGAACTGTTGTAAGAATAAATTTGTGGTACTTTAGGCGCTCCATTCATTTGTGGGGATTTGTTACAGCAGCTATAGGAAACTAATACATGCAGTATATATTCGCTTGTGTGTGGCTTCTTTAATTTAGTGGCATGCTTTTGAGATT
This sequence comes from Microcebus murinus, assembly GCF_040939455.1. NCBI lineage: Eukaryota > Metazoa > Chordata > Mammalia > Primates > Cheirogaleidae > Microcebus > Microcebus murinus. The sequence goes on along the minus strand of NC_134122.1, from coordinate 52,758,601 downwards.
CATCCGTGTTGCATGTATCAATAGTTTATTCTTATTTATTGCTGCATAGTATTCCATTGTATGGATATGATGCAATGTGTTTTATCTCTTCATCTGTTGGACATTTGGATTATTTCCAATTTGGGACTGTTATGAATAAAGCATGTCCCAGTCTTTGTGTGGACATGGTTTCATTTCTTTTGGATAAATGGCAAGGGCATATGGTAGGTATATGCGTAACTGGTCACAAACTGCCAGACTTTTCCAAAATGATTGTACTATTTTACATTTCCACCAGCAGTGTATGAGTGTTCCAGTTCTACATTTGGTATTAGTAGTCTGATTTTAACCATTCTTGTGTGTGTGAAATGGTATCTCTTTGTGGTTTTGATTTGCATTTCCCTAATGATGATTAATGATGAGCTGGTCATGTGCTTATTGGTCATTTAGATATCTTTCTTTTGTTACATCTTATTAAATTTTTTTTATTAGCTTTAACATCCAAAAATGTAATATGGAATCTAAAAAAGTATCTTAAATTACACAAAAAGTAACCCACATTAAAATTTTAAAAACAAGCCCAAAGCACCCCCAGAGAAACGGATTAAAACTTAAAGAGGCTGCCGGGTGTCCGCCAGCTGGCTGCTCGAAGCCGGCAAAGCTGTCGTCCCTCCGAGCCTGGTCGGCGCCCGCGGTGGAGCGGCCAGCCCTCAGGACACATCGGTCGTGGCTTGACTCCCTAAAGCACGTCCACTGGCTGGAGGCACACGAAGTTCACCCTGAACACCGTGCCCACCGGCGCGGCAGTGCTGCCCTGGCGCCTGCCTTGGGCAGGTCCTGCGTGCGCTCCCTGGGCTCGGTCCGGACCACGTCCCGTGAGCCGCTGGCGCAGCTTCCCTCGGGAGCCCGCCCTGAAGCCCGGGATGAGCGCCTTCTCGGGACGCGTGCCCTTGCTGGCCATCCTGAACACCCGGGCAGCAAATACCTGCTTCCTTGTGAGGGCCAGATTCTTCTTCGGCTGCTGCTGGGCAGGGAGCTTGGTCTGTGCGGCCCCGGGGGCGCGCGGGCGGCGCGGACGACCGCTGGGCTGTGGTGGCCGTCCCAGGCGCTATGGGAGCTGCAGGCGCGGCGCGGCGGCTCGGCCGCGTTGTGCACGGGCGCCCTCTGCTGGCGGCAGCGTGGGCTCGGCCATCGGCCCCTCCGTGGCCGGCTGGCCCGCAGGCGGGCTCCCCAGGAAGCCGGGGCTGGGGGCGCCTCGGGGCTAGGGACGGAACAGAAGGAACCGCACTGGGCGTGGAGCGCGGCGCGGGCTCGGTGTTCGGGGACCGAGTTTCTGTGTGGACACCAGGCCGGCCGCGTAGTCCGGGTGGCGTTTTCAACAGCCGTCTCTTCCTTGGCTGGTTTTCCCACTCCCTCTGCGTCTAGCGTCTTCCTTCTCCTCTGTGCCGCTCGGCTGGCACCGACCAGATCCGGCTCAGAAGGAGCGAGCAGCTTCACGGCCCTTTCTCTCTGCAGCGGAGTCCTTGAAGCGGCTCGGCCCGTTCCCAGCGGAGCTGCGGACGCCGGCGTCGCGGGCTTCTGCCGGGCGCCCGCTTGGGGCGCCGCTGCGCGGGCCGCCTGTCCCCCGGGTGCAGAGGGGCGCTCCGCCCGCAGCGTGGCGCTCTTGCGTTTCCGCTTCAAGTGCAAATGCTTCACGCGGGGCGTGAGGGGTCCACGAGGGTCGCGGGCATTTCTAGTCAAGTCCTGGCACTCTAGCATGGCGGGCCCTTCGCACTCGCGTCTCTGAGTTCTCCCGAGGCATGTCGAACATTGGGATTCTGCCCCTCAGGGTCCAGGTTAAGCGACCCCGGGCCGGGAAAGGACTTCAGAATGTCCGCGACCGTGAGCCCACGGGTCCGAGTCGAGGGAGGCGCGGGCCGATCGCGGGGAGGGCGCCCTTCGGCCCGGCCGCTGGGCCCGGAGCCGCGGCTGCGCGTCTCCGCCCACGGGAGGCCGCGGAAGCAGAGGCGCGTGTTGTCGGTGGCCGCGCCGGCCGAGAGCACGGTCGCCGTGCGGGGCGGCGCCCACAGCTCGTCTGTGGTCCCCAACGTCTGCAGTCGTGGCCCGTGTCGCTCTGCCGCACGGACGCCAGGACGGGGAAGCCGCGCGCCACCGCCAAGCCGGCGTCCTCTGAAGACACCTGCTCTGGGCAAGGACTCCGGTCAACATGGCCGCAGAGGCCGGAAGATTCCCTCATGAGAGTGACTTTAAAAACTATTTTAAAAATGAAGAGAACATTTATTCTTGAACAGAAGGCCTCTCAGAGGAAATACAGTTGTGCCCAGGTTCTATTTTGCAAATAAGCTATGCATTTAAATTTTCTCCCAAGGGACGCCACCCTCAGGGCTGGAGACGCAGGCATTTGTCTCACTAAATGAAAGTGGTGGGCTTGAAAACTCAAACCTGGAGAAGTATCTTAGAGTGTCTCCCAGTAGGTAGAGAAGGGCCCCTCATCCACGGGGACAGGGGGAGGTTATGACAGGAAGTAAGAGTGAGGCTCTCCCTGGGCCCTGGGGAGTAGAGATGAGGCAAGGCAGGCCATCTCCCCTCGTCTCCCCGTGCCCCCCATTTGGAACTTGGAGGGAAGTTGCTTCTCAGGTTCAGCAACAGCACCTGATCCCGCACCACTGTTCAAAGGGAGTTTGGTGGTGTTGGATGGTGGTCAGGGATTACTGTCTCTGAGCCTTGGGACAGCATGAAGCTTCTCATCGTTCCTGAGGGAGTATGAGGTAGGCCCCCAAGTGGAGAGCCAACAGTCCTTCCATGGGGCCTGCTGTGGGCAAGGTGAGGTGTCCACTGGGCCAGCGGTCTGTCACTGAGAGCTGGGGAGGCCAGGCTGACTTATGAGCACCTGTCCCACCAAGCCAACAGACCCAGGCTCTGAGTTCTGCCCCAGGCCTGCTGCCACCAGCCAGAAGTAGACAGCCAGGAGACCACTCACCACCCACTACCCGTCTACCCTCTTCTACCCCCGTCTACCCACTCCACCCCCAGGCCACGAGGCAAGCCACATCCTCCCTCTAGTAAGCCAGAACAGACTTGGAGGGGAGCTGGGAAGCTGAACACACAGATGGATAAAACAAACGTAGTAGAATATTAACTTAATATTTGGGGAATTAGGGTGAATTCTTTGCACTATTCCTGCAGCTTTTCTGTGAGTTCGAAATTATCAAAATAGTTTTAAATTTCAATAATATTCTCATATTAAAACATTGAGGTTTTTTATTTTTATTTTGTTCTACTCCAGCATAACTTATTCTGACAATTGACAGTCTGGTTTTTGAAATGCTGTGTTCTCTGGGCCTTGATGACATCTCACTCTCCTGATTCTGAGAATGTTGGATTTTGTCTAAGCCCTGCGATCTTGGAAAGTCCCTTCCCCCCATGCTTTGTGTTCTAGAAAACTTACTGCAAAGAACTGCCTTCCCAAAGGACTTAATTAAGACTCATAGACGCCCCCTTGTTTACCATGCTGAGGGCACACACATACAGACCCTTCAAATCCACATTCTTGGCCTCCCAAATGGTTAGCTGAGCAGCTTTTCCCCACTCATCAGTTGGAACAAAATGGGTTAAGCATCTCTCCTTCCTGAGAGAACTGTCAGGAGGAGGCTGCCCCACGGTAAAACATTCTCTGATCTACTGTCCAATCCTGCCTCCATTCAATCCTACTTCCTCATACCTGCTGTTGTCTTGTTTACTCCCTTATTAAAACCCTGTTTGCCCAGCTCTTGGGAGCTGGCAAATCTTAAGTCACAACTTCCCTCTACTGAAGGGCTCCCCTTCCTGCCCTGCCCTTGCAATAATCTTTTTAAATAAAGTCTCTCTTTATTTTCATTTGACAATTTACTCCTACTTTTCTTCCCTCCTCCTGATCCTTCCTTGGTCATTTTCCAGCTTCTTCCCTACCTTTACCCTAAATGTAGGGGCTTTTCAGGACTGAGTTCTGATTCACTTCTCTGCTTGCTTCTCCATGCCCCCCCCTCCCCCCCGCCATGTGACTGGGTCCATTCTGGTGGCTTTTACATGCAGGTTGCCTTCCCAAACATTAATCCCTCCTTACCAACGGAACCCTGATGCGCTCAGGGTGTTCTCATGCACATTTAACATTACTCATCTCTTGGGCTCTTGGGCATGTAGGGCTGACCTTAAAACTCACTTCTGCCCAGTGAGTGATAAGCAGAACTCTAGTTGGTGCATCTTCTAGAAAAGCAATTGTTTTCCTGATTTTAAAAGTGGTGAGGGACATGCTTAGTTGCGATCTGCCTTTTGCCTTATTCTTTTTTCCTTGAGTGGGACCCAGATGTGATGCTTTGAAATGTCACAGCCACTTTGTGAACATGAGGGTGAAAGCCACAGGCAAAGCATGTATGGCCAAGAAGGAAACCACAGGGAGGCTGGGGACTTGATGACTTCCTTAAGCAGCTGCCTACACTTCTTATGTTGGAAAAATAAACCACTATCTGGTTAAACCACTGTAGTTGGGTTTCTAGTGCATGCAGCCAAATGCAAACCTACCTAACTTCCAAATATGTATTTGTATTCCAGACATCTCTGTTTACTTGATACCTCCCCCACTTAGGTATCTTAAAACTTACTCCTCTTCTTCTCTCCCACCAATCCCCCATATCTGCTGCTCCAGTGTTTACCACACACTAAGTAGTTTCCTTGGAATTCTTAGAAAGAGAGCTGTACTTAATAAAATATCTTGGCATCAAGTGGGAGGTGAACCCCTGAGGGCACATGTCAGAAAATTACAGGAATAGGCGGGGTGCGGTGGCTCACTAGCACTCTGGGAGGCCGAGTCAGGCGGATTGTTCAAGGTCAGGAGTTGGAAACCAGCCTGAGCAAGAGCAACCCCGTCTCTACTAAAAATAGAAAGAAATTAATTGACCAACTAAAAATATATATAAAAAATTAGCCAAGCATGGTGGTGCATGCCTGTAGTCCCAGCTACTGGGGAGGCTGAGGCAGAAGGATTGCTTATGCCCAGGAATTTGAGGTTGCTGTGAGCTAGGCTGACTAACGCCACTCTAGCCCAGGCAACAGAGCGAGACTCTCAAAAAAAAAAAGAAAGAAAATTAAAGGAATAGATACAGTGCTTTATAATGGAACAGGATTTTGAGGGTAGGGGAAAGCAAGGAAGGGAAAATGTTTCTTTTAGCTGGATAATGCAATATTTTCACATATGTTGCCAGGTAGATAAACTGGAAGCAGAATTCATCCTTTTTTCTCTTGCGACAAAGCAGCCCTTTTCTCCGTCCTTGCATTCCTCACTTGCTTTTGGTGGTTCTATTTTTTTTTTTTTTTTTTTTTTTTTGAGACAGAGTCTCACTGTGTTGCCCAGGCTAGAGTGCTGTGGCGTCAGCCTAGCTCACAGCAACCTCAAACTCCTGGGTTCAAGCAATCCTCCTGCCTCAGCTTCCTGAGTAGCTGGGACTACAGGCATGTGCCACTATACCCGGCTAATTTTTTCTATATATATTTTTAGTTGTCCAGCTAATTTCTTTCTATTTTTAGTAGAGACGGGGTCTTCCTCTTCTCCAGCTAGTCTTTAACTCCTGAGCTCAAACAATCCACTTGCCTTGGCCTCCCAGGCCTCCCAGAGTGCTAGGATTATAGGCGTGAGCCACCACACCCAGCCCCTTTGGGTGGTTCTTAAGCAATGGCAACAGAATCCTCCAGAGCTTCATCCTTGGTAGGAATAGCCTGAATCTCATAGTGGTGGTTTACTCCAACACAGCCTCATCACAAATTCCAACACAAGCTATAAACTTTCACCCCTGTATGGGGAGCTGCTCTCTCATCCCCCTGCCCCAACAGGACATAGTGCACAGTCACTATTCCCTCTGAGGGGTTGTTCTTGGTACCAGTACTGCCTTCATTTCCTTAGGAGTAGAGAGCAACTTAGACCGCCTCAGGGAAACAGAAGATTATCATGCACCTGACTCTTTTTTTTCCTGTTTATAACTCATGCCTTTTAAGAAAGGTAAGTACTGTTTGGTTGTTTTTCTTCTATTGAGCACAGGGTGTGGTTATGCAAGGAGAGCTGAATGACTCTGTATAATAATACTGGGAAAGGAATTTGGCATCCACTTGATGGGGAAGGAAAAGGAGCCAGTGGGAGGTCCATGGCCGCACTCTGTGATATAACCTCACCTCCAGAGCCCCCCAGTCTTTTGATCACATCAACCCAACCCTGAAATAGTGAATATGCACAGATGACTTACAGAAGTCAGGGATGTGGATTTGATTCTCATCCATCCTGGTTAGCATTCCTGTGCATGTCCTTTTAGTCTAAATATTTGTGTCTTTATTTAGATCTTGGAAATTTTCTCCTCTTATTTATTTCCTGTTTTCTCTTTTTGGGATTCCTTCAAGACTGGTGTTAGATTCCTCAAATTGTTCCTTGTTCTCTCTTAACTTCTCTCCTGCTCTCTCCATCCCTTTGTCTTTTTACCTTTATATATCCTAGAATTTAGCCTTTCAAGATTTTGTTTTTTGGCAATCTTTTTTTTTTAAAAAACAAAAACCCAAAACTCTTCATCTCCACCTGCTCCTTTCTCATAGCTGTTATTTTCAATGGAGGTAATTATCTTCTCAGATCTCATTGAGAAACTAATAAATGTTCTTAAAGTGTTGTATTTGATGAACCATCTCAGTTTTCTCCAGAGTCTGTTTATCTGTTCATCTTGAGCCCTTTTTTTCTTTGAATACTTACTCTACACTGGCTGAGGATCCTTGCTTGGCTGCCCACATTCATGTATGATGAACTAGAATAGGTGTCTGGAGTGACTTTTCTTTGCAGAAGTAAGTCTGGTGCCAGGTTAGAGTATCATCCTGCCACCCACTTGGGGGTGGGGCCCACTTTCCCCACCCCCAAGCGTTCTGTGTTATTCATCTGACCCGTGTTTTATTCTGGTCCACTAAACTCACTGCAGTTATAGCTAATGGTTTGAGTGGCCTTGTCATAGCTTTTAAGAACTGTTAAAGTACCATGTGGATCACCTTTATTACTATTCAAATCACTAGTTTGGGAATAATGTGTTTTAAATCTTTCACTTTATAAATGTGAGAAGCAGAACCACAGAAGTGAATTGACCAGATAGTCATGGCTATTGGTATTTGAATATAAATCAGCTTTCTAGGCACCAAACTCCCGTACATTTTATTATATTACCTTTTTCTTTTGTTAGGAAACTGTGACCATAAGGGAACATCATATAGATATGCTTTAGGAAGATACATTTTCTTAGTTTAAGAAGATGGTAATTAGTAAGGGTGACATTGGTTAAACTGAGATAAATCTTAATTTGAGCTCCAATTGGCCTAAACAGTCAAGAGTTTATCATCTCACAAGACAAGAAGTGGAGTAGGATGGTTCTGGGTTTGGTTTATCCAGCAGTTCAATAACATCATATTTGACTCCCCACCCCCCCATTCTTTCCATTTTTTCTCTCTGGTATTTTCACCTGCACAAAGCCAGGTGCAGGGGGAGAGACAGAATCTTCCTGTGTCATTTTTTAAGGTCGATGAAAACCAATCTTAGAATCCCCGGGGCAGATTTCCCACTGAATCTCATTGGCCAGGATTGTGTCACATCCCCATGCCTAAACCAATCACTGGCAATGGGTCTGGGAGTGTCCTGGCAGGCGTAGACCAATCAGAACTTAACCCTGAGTCTCATGGGGAGGGGTAGATGCCGTCATGAAACCAGAGTTCGTTAGTGTGGAAGAAATGGGACCGGAGCAGGGAAGGCTCTAGATAACTAACAGTGTTGCTACAATAATGTTCTTTTTTTTTTTTTTTTCAGACAGAGTCTCACTTTGTTGCCCAGGCTAGAGTGAGTGCCATGGCGTCAGCCTGGCTCACAGCAACCTCAAACTCCTGGGCTCAGCGATCCTACTGCCTCAGCCTCCCGAGTAGCTGGGACTACAGGCATGCGCCACCATGCCCGGCTAATTTTTTGTGTATATATTTTTAGTTGGTCAATTAATTTATTTCTATTTTTGGTAGAGACTGGGTCTCGCTCAGGCTGGTTTCGAACTCCTGACCTCGAGCAATCCGCCCGCCTCGGCCTCCCAAAGTGCTAGGATTACAGGCGTGAGCCACCGCGCCTGGCCTACAATAATGTTCTTAACTTAAGTTGATTAAGTTAAGTAACATTAACTTAAGTTAATGAATTTAACTTAAGTTCCATTTTGCCTATTGATAGAAAATATAATCTTAATTACTGGTATACTCATTTTTATTACTCATCCTCTTCTTCCTTCTATCTGAACTCCTGGCCTGTGTAGTATCGGGACATAGGGGAGGAGTGGGGGAGGACATGTGGTACTGGATTAGCACCTTTCTACTTTGTTTTCTTTTTTTAATAAATTTTTTAATTGTGGTAAAAAATACATAAAATTTACCATTGTAACCATTTTTAAGTGTACAGATAAATGAAATCCTATGGCTGTTGAACAACTTCCCATTTTCTCCTTCCCTGAGCCCCTGACAACCATCATTCTGTGATTTTGACTGCTCTAGATACCTCATATAAGTGGAAAAAGACAGTATTTATCTTGTTGTGACTGGCCTATTTCAGTTAGCATAATGTCCTCAAAGTTCATCCATGTTGTAACATGTGTTGGGATTTCCTTCTTTTTTAAGGCTGAATAATATGTACGTACCACATTTTACCACATGTACGTACATGTATGTACGTACCACATTGTATGTACATACCATATGTATGTATGTACCACATTGAATTGTATGTACATACCACATTTTCTTTATTCATCTGTTAATGGACATTTGGATTGCTTCTACTCCTTGGCTATTGTGGATAATGATCCTATGAATATGGTTGTGCAAATATCCCTTTGAAATCCTCCTTTCAATTTAGACATAGACCTAGAGGTGGGATTCTTGAGTCATACAATAATTTTTAATTTTTTTTTTTTTTTTTTTTTTTTTTTTTTTTTTTTTTTTTGAGACAGAGTCTCACTTTGTTGCCTAGGCTAGAGTGAGTGCCGTGGCGTCAGCCTAGCTCACAGCAACCTCAAACTCCTGGGCTCAAGCGATCCTCCTGCCTCAGCCTCCCGAGTAGCTGGGACTACAGGCATGCGCCACCATGCCCGGCTAATTTTTTCTATATATATTAGTTGGCCAATTAGTTTCTTTCTATTTATAGTAGAGACGGGGTCTCGCTCTTGCTCAGGCTGGTTTTGAACTCCCGACCTCGAGCAATCCGCCCGCCTCGGCCTCCCAGAGAGCTAGGATTACAGGCGTGAGCCACCGCGCCCGGCCTAATTTTTAATTTTTTGAGGAACCTCCACACTGTTTTTCATAGTGGCTATACCATTTTACATTCTCATCAACAGTACACAAGGGTTCCAATTTCTCTAAATCCTTGCCAACATTTGTTATTTTTTGGTTTTTTGATAGTGACCCTCCTAATGGGTGTGAGGTGGTATCTCATTGTTTTCTTGATTTGCATTTGATTTTGAGCATCTTTTCATATGCTTTTAGTCCATATTTCCTTGGGAGAAATATCTATTGAAGTCCTTTGATTATTTTTTTTTTTTTTTTTTTTTGAGACAGAGTCTCGCTTTGTTGTCCAGGCTAGAGTGAGTGCCGTGGCGTCAGCCTAGCTCACAGCAACCTCAAACTCCTGGGCTCGAGTGATCCTTCTGCCTCAGCCTCCCGAGTAGCTGGGACTACAGGCATGCGCCACTATGCCCGGCTAATTTTATATATATATCAGTTGGCCAATTAATTTCTTTCTATTTATAGTAGAGACGGGGTCTCGCTCTTGCTCAGGCTGGTTTTGAACTCCTGACCTTGAGCAATCCGCCCGCCTCGGCCTCCCAAGAGCTAGGATTACAGGCGTGAGCCACAGCGCCCGGCCTCCTTTGATTATTTTTAATTGAGTTTTTTATTGTTGAGTTGTAGCAGTTCTTTATATGTTAACCCCTTATCAGATATATGATTTGCAAATATTTTCTCCCATTCCATAGGTTGCCTTTTCACTGAAGAGATTGTTTCTTCTGATGCACAGTTTTTAAGTCTGATAAACTCTCATTTGTCTATTTTTGTCTTTGTCACCTGTATTTTTGATGTCATATCTAAGAACTCATTGCCAAATCCAATGTCATAAAGCTTTTCTATGTTTTCTTCTAGGAGTTTTATAGTTTGAGGTCTTATGTTTAGGTCTTTAATCCATTTTGAGTTAATTTTTGTATATTGTGTAAATCTAGGTCCCACTTCATTCTTTTGCAGGTGGATATTTAGTTTTCCCAGCAACATTCGTTAAAGGAAACTGTTCTTTCCCCCACTGACTGCTCTTGTCACTCTTGTTGAAGATCATTTGATCATATATGCAAGATTTATTTTTGGGATCTCCATTTTGTTTCATTTATCTATCATATCTGTCTTTATGGCAGTACCACACTATATTGATTACTATAGCTTTGTAATATGTTTTGAAATCAGGACGTGTGAGGCCTCCAACTTTGATCTCTTTTCACGATTGTTTTGGCTATTTAGGGTCTCTTGAGTTTCCATATGAACTTTAGGACAGTTTTTTTGTTTCTCCAAAAAAATGTTATTGGGATTTTGATAGGGATTGCATTAAATTTGTAGGTCATTTTGGGTATAGACATTTTATCAATATTAAGTCATCTAATTTATGAACACAGGACATCTTTCTATTTATTTGTATCTTCTTTAATTTCTTTTAGCAGTGTTTTATAGTTTTTAATGTACGAGTCAGTCTTTTATCTCCTTGGTTAAGCTTATTCCTAAATATTTTATTTTTTTTGAAGCTATTGTAAATGGGTTTTTTTACTTAATTTCCTTTCTTGATTATTCGTTATTAGTCTACCTTAATTATGACTGAGATGATCAGTACCCTTTGGACCCACACAACATCCCCTTTCCCGCCTAGGCCACCTCCAAGTTTCTCCCTCCCTGTCCTTCTCTGGTTTCTGTGCCCATCTCAGAAGTGCAGGAAGGGCTGCAGCTTTCTAGGACCACAGAAAACTTGGAGAAGTCTTGGGTCCTCTACCTGGACCTCCATGCAGTCCTTTCTACTCCTGAGCACCTGTGTGTCATGGCAGGACAAGGACCTCTGAGAGCCTGTGGTCCCCAGGGTCCCAGGCAGGAAGGGGCATGTCCCTTCTATTATCTGGGGTTCTACTACCCCCTTAAAAGTAAGCTGGTGAGGGAAAAGAGGGAGCCTGGGGGGCCCTGGGCTCTTCTCTGAGACCCAATGCCAGCACCTCATCCTGTTGATCTCATCTTGCACTCTTCTCTTGCCCACAACCTGGAGAGAGTTTTGCAAATCTCGTTCCTGATTGGAGGCACTGACTCAGCTTATGTTCTTACCTAGTTTTTCTGTCTCACATCTAAAGTCCAGCTGTTTTAAATGTCAAAGGAAAAAAGTTGGAAGGCTTTACTGTTTCTGCCGGGAAGCTTCCTCTTGGAGCAAAGGCCACCTGGGCTGCTGCTCAGCCTGAATGTGGGTGAGTCAGGATGAAAAGGAGGGCGGGAACACAGTCCTTCCTTCACTAGGTCACAGGTGGGCATTGACCTCTCGGGGCAGCCCCCTGGCCTGCGGTCCCTCTGTCTTGCGCTCATCACTTCCCATGGATCAGAGGAGCTGATGGAGGAGAACCCTGAATCAGGGTTAGTTCTTAGCTTGAATTCTGCAGCAATGGTTCTCAAAGTGTGGTCCTGGGGGCCCATCAGGTCAAAACCATTTCATAATAATACTACAGCGTTGCCTCTTCATTCTCTATCACAAGTGTACACTGGAGTTTTCCAGAAGCTGCATGATCAAATACAGAAGCAGACAAGAGCAGATATGAGAACCCAGCTGTCTCCTATTAAGCCATTCTATTTATTCTGTTGAAGAGAATTGCCACAATGTAAAAAAAAGAAAAAGCCACTCTTCATGAATTGTTTTTGTTTTGCAGAAATATAGCTATTTTCATAAACCTATGTTATTTATGCTAACATGAAATGTTTAATTTTGTTATTTTAAAAGAAACTGATACATCATTTTAAAAAATCTTCTGAATTGTAATTTCCAAATACAATGGAACATAACAAAAGGTCTTTAGGGCCCTCAGTAATTTTACTGTTCCTGAGACCAGAAAGTTTGAGGACCGCCGCCGTCTCCAGGATGGCTGCTGCTTTTTCCTGGTGGCAGAAGCCACTGTCCTTCAGTTTACCATCCTTCAGCCGCTTTCCCTCCCCGCGTGCGGGCTCCTGCATCGCCAGGAATGTCCCCTGCCGGCGGCTCGGCGCCAGCTGGCCACACGAGGGCAGCCCTGCGCCCCGCGGGCCCTCGAGCCGGGCGCTCCCCGCCGGCGGGGCACGACCAGGGCCGCGCCTGCGGGAGGCCCGGGTCCCGCCTCTCCGGGCGCCGGGAGAGGCCCAGGCCGAGCGAGTGACCTTTACTTCCGGGTCGTGCGGATGAGCGTAGAGTCCCACTGGCCAGATCTCGGCTCAAACCCGGACGTGGGGCACCCTGCCCGGCGGAACGGGGGAGCACGCGGCTCTCGTGCCGCTGAGCGGCGGGGAGAGGGAGGCAGCCCCTCTTATTTAGTCTTGGAAGGTGAGGTAAAGGGCAGATGAGAAATTTTACCCAAAAGTAGGGGCTCCTTTTTTTAAACAATCAGAACAGGTCATGAACGTCTCTGGCAATGGAAAACAAGCCTTGCAGTCATTTAATGCAGAGATAATATCTCACTTCCTGTTAGCCAATTAGATTCTCAACAACCCAAAAGCGACCCGGCATGAATGAGCTGTCTCAAATGTTGGACAGTAGAAAGGGCGGGAGCTCTGAAGTCACAAGACAGGGGTTCAAGTCCTGATCTGTGTCTTTCCTTCTCACTGTAATGCCAACTGCACGTTGGTTTTTTTACCCCAGATATTTATTATGGTGTTGCGTCAACTCAGTGATACATAGAAAGTCAGCAGTCTCTGCTAAAGTATGGCCTGCTGGCTAAGAAGAGTTAGCTGTGTGACCTTGGGCCAGCTGCTTAACCTCTCTGAAGTTTTAGTTTTCTCAACTGTAAAAAAGGGATAATAATGTCACGGGGTTGCTGTGAGAATTATGTGATACAATAATATTAAGTATCTAAAGTGCTTAATTCAGTGCCTGACTTATAGTAAGCGCTCAATAAACAGTGGCTATAAACATCACTGCATTTGAAATTCACAGCTTTTTCAACGTCCCAGAGTCAGATAGAATCTCAGATTTTATTTGATGTTTTCAAAGTATGTTCAAAATACCTTCTCCCCTCAAGATGTTCCAAGATAAAGGGTTCTGTGGCCAAGTATGATGGGAGGTTTAAAATTCAGAGTTGTATATTAAAGGCTCAGTGGGGCCACAGAATAAAGAAACCTGTTGAACTTTGACTATTCCAACCTTTGTCAAACTGATTTGACTGCAGAACCTTCCAGGTTCCAACATGTCCTGGCCATCTGCCCAATGCAGACATCTGTCCTATGATGCCTCCCCTAAGTGATCTTGTGCACTCTGCTTAAACATCCAGAAACATAGCTCAGTCACCATGAACAATCATAGCACTAATACATAACATTTTGCTATATGCCAGGTACTATGATAAGCAAGTGTCATGCATTATCTTATTTAATTCTTATAACAACACTAATAAGTAGAGAGTTATCATCTCCTTTTATGGGTGAAGAAACTGGGGCTTAGAAGAGCTAAGTAACTTGCCCACAGTTATATGGCAAGAAAGTGCCAGAATGCAAATTCAGGTTGGTCCAACTCTGGAGCCCAGCATTCCCCATCACTTGCACACCTCCTGCAACCCACTGTGTCACCCCTCACTATTGGAAAGTCCTTCCTTGTATTGAGCTGAAATCCAATCCAATTCCAGTCACTTCCTTTCTTCCAGGTGCACATGCGTCAGTTTCAATTCTAAATATCTTTTGTTTGTCATTGTCATCCATTGTGTTCTTTTTCTCTTGATGTGCTCAAGCACTTCTGCGTTCTGTTTGGACTAAAAGTCTCAAAAACTGAACATAATTCTGTCTATTCCACTATGATGGTTGTATTTGTAGGAAGTCATACATTATCAAAACACATGATATAAGAACTGAATTTTTTAGAGGAGAAAAAAGACAGGATTAGAAGATAAAAAGTTTTAGATGTACAATAACATTATTTTGTAACTGTACATCTAACTCCTATATATTTTAATAACAAAGCTATTTTTTTTTATTTTTTTATTTTTTTTTTGAGACAGAGTCTCACTTTGTTGTCCAGGCTAGAGTGAGTGCCGTGGTGTCAGCCTAGCTCACAGCAACCTCAAACTCCTGGGCTCAAGCAATCCTGCTGCCTCAGCCTCCCGAGTAGCTGGGACTACAGGCATGCGCCACCATGCCCGGCTAATTTTTTCTATATGTATTAGTTGGCCAATTAATTTCTTTCTATTTATAGTAGAGACGGGGTCTCGCTCTTGCTCAGGCTGGTTTCGAACTCCTGACCTCGAGCAATCCACCCGCCTCGGCCTCCCAGAGTGCTAGGATTACAGGCGAGAGCCACCGCGCCCGGCCAACAAAGCTATTTTTCATAGCTCTAGTAGTATTGCTATAAAACCTAAACATCAGCCAGGTATGGTGGGTCACACTTGTAATCTCAGCACTTTGGGAGGCCGAGGCAGGAGAATCGCTTGAGGCCAGGAGTTCAAGACCAGCCTGGGTAACATAGTGAGACCCCATCTCTACAAAAAATTTCTAAATTAGCTGAGTTTGGTGGGTGTGCCTGTAGTCCCAGCTATTTGGGAAGCTGAGGCAGGAGGATTGCTTGAGCCAAGGAGATTGCTGTGAGCTATGATTCTGGCTCTAGATGTTTACCTGAAACACAAGTAAAAATATTAAGTAGAACAGGAACCTGCTCCTGCTACTGGAGTCCAAACTCTGGATTGGAGGTGGCCATTCAAGGAATATTAACCACCTGTATTTATAACTTGGTGCACAATTTTATCCTTCAATATATATGAGTATAATTGAAGGACTTTGTCAAATGCCTTTTGAACTCAAGATGGCCTAGATATATGTGGTGTTGCCCGCTTGACCAGCCTAGTGGTTTGTTTTTTTCTTTTCAGAAAATGGGTTTGTTTTTTTCTCCAATCCAAGTACTAACCAGGATCAACCCTGCTTAGCTTGTGAGATCAGATGAGATCGGGTGCGTTCAGGTGGTATGGCTATAGACTTTTTTCTATTTGGAAAAACAATACATGCCTATCATGGCAAAATGCAGGAAAGTACTTAATAGATTAGGTACTTTGATGAGATGACCAATAATTAACGATGTTTCCAATAATTAACAATGACCAATAATTTAATAACTACTATTAAGGCTTAAGCAGATTTCTTCCACCTTTTTTCTGTGCTGTTATTCTTCACATCACAAAGTATAGGTTGTGTTACTTACATCCTGCTTTCTTGTTTTAATTCTTTAAACAATTTTTTAATTGACAAAAAGTGTATATCTTTATCATTTACAACATGTTTTGAAATATGTATACATTGTGGAATGGCTAAATTGAGTTAATTAACATGCATTACTTCACATATGTATCATTTTTTGTAGTGAGAACACAAAATATACTCTTAGCAATTTTCAAGAATACAATATGTTATTAACTGTGGTCACCATGTTGTACAATTGATCTCTTGAACTTATTCCTCTTATCTAACTGAAATTTTGTATCCTTTGGCCACTCCACTGCCCCCCTGCCCCACAAGCCCCTGGCAACCATCATGCTACTCTCTGCTTCTATGAGTTTGATTCTTTAGGATTCCACATATAAGTGAGATCATGGAGTATCTGTCTTTCTGTGCCTGACATTTCCCTTAACATAATGTCCTCCAGGTTCATTTATGTTGTCTCACATGACAGGGCTTTTCTTAAAAGGCTGAATAGTATTCCGGTGTGTACATATAGCACATTTTCTTTATTCATTCATCCATTGATGGACACTTGAGTCCATATCTTGGCTATTGTGAATAGTGCTGCAATGAACATGGGCATGCAAGTATCTCTTTGACAGCCTGATTTCATTTCTTTTGGACATATACCCAATAGTGGGATTATTGGACCATATGGTAGTTCTATTTTTAATGTTTTACACCTTTTTTTACAGTATTTCCTAAGTATTTTCTTACATCATTGAATACTCCTTGAAAACAATTTTGAAAGCTGTACAATACTTTGTATCAATGGTTAATAATTTGCACTGCCATTCACCTTCTGCCATACTTTTAGATTGTATCTTAATTTTTTGCTTTTATAAATAAGGCTGTGATGAACATCTTTTTTGTGAAAAATAACTTTGTCCATAATTTGTATTGTTTCCTTAAGACAAACATCTTGAAGAAGTATTATTAGGTCTAAGAATATGAACATTGTTAAGCTCACTCTTTCAAAAGAGGAAATAAAGTTAGGAAATAGACTACGTGCTGGCTCTTAGTGGTCAGTTCTTTCCCCTCTGAATGTTAGAGGCCACCCATTTCATCCTCTCTTTTAGCCATTCATCCCACATTAGCGTCAAATTCACCAGAATATATTTTTTAGACTTCAATTTCTTAGCCTTTTTAAAAATCGGAAAGACATTGCCTGCCTCTTCAGTCTTCCAGCAGTGCTTCTCTTCACTAAGTTTCCTCAGAGATGAAGTTAGCTTATCTGTGAGCTCCCTCAGCACTCTTGGATATAATTTATATGGGCCAGAAGTGAGCCCTCCTGGGGTGGCAAGGTGCATTCCTACGACCTTCTTCCATACTTGATGCTTCAATTCCTCTTCCAAATGTTGTTCCTCGGCTTCCCACCCTGATTAGCATTCTCCTTAATAAGAGAAACCAAAGGAGTATGTGGCAGAGACTGTTAGCAATGGGGCAAAATGCATGCTGTCCTCTGCTTCCTGGGCAGCTGGAGGACATCTCCCAGGTCCCCTGAGGCTGGCTGTGGCCTCGTGATTGAGGTCCAGCCGATGGAGCATGGGCAGAAGTGATGCGTGCCACTGCCAGCCTGGCCATTAACCACCCCCCGCTAGAGTGGAGATGACAGCCAGGGCAGCCTTGCAAGCCACGTGATGGAGATGCCAGAGCTTTTGTCAGTCGGTGTGAAGAGGAACACCCTGCTGACCCATCACCCACCCACAGCTGTATTTGATCGTGGACCTGTTTTCCCTTTTCTCTCTGTGGGATCATTTGCAATCATAACCTCATTTGGTTCTGCCTGAGCAGACTTGCCTTTAGTCGTAGCTCATGAGATCAAGCATGCCTAACTCCCCCCAACTATCTTGAGATCCTCCTCCCTAATTCTTGGCACAAAGTCATGCTGTCCTGCACCCCGGATGGCAGCAAGCGTCTCTCACTGCCACCTTGCACAGAGATCCCCCTCGCTGTGCAGCGTCAGACCCAGAGCGGTGCTTCTCTTCATCAGTTTCTCTGCTTTCTGAGAAATGGAACTGTCATTTTGGCAAGAATTTAGCAGAAATTGTATCTAAATTTTAACGGAGTACCAAAAAACCATTTATAGCCACAGTTGTCTGCCACATAATGAAGGTGGTTCTTGCAGAATGGAACATCTACTGCAGCTTGGTGAGTTTGGGTGGCTGAGGTTTGGCAGAGGGAATGAAGATAAATGACTCTGCAGAATCCAGTGGGAAGAGTGTGGAGCTCTAGAGGAGAGCCAGAGGGGAAGGGCTGAGGGGGAGAGGCGGGAGGATGACCGCTTCATGAGGGGAAGGAACCAGTCTGCACAAATCCTCATGGGCTGAGCGAGCTGAAGCGCTTTTGAGGACAGAGGTGTCTGCTGTGTGATGGGAAGCGCTCGTGCAGAGGCCGAGTTTGGCAGATGCAAAGACTCGGGACCTGGGGTGACTCCACGTGAGCCTAGTCCTGCCTCCTGCCTGGGGCCTTCCCTGAGAACCGGCCAGACTTTAAACTTCCCCATGGTAGAGAATAGAAGTTTGAACCAGTCTTATCTAGGGAGACTCCACTGACGTCTCTCTGAGTAACATAATAAATGTAGCCATTAGTAAAATACTACTATTGATAATATCATAAAATAAAATTAAGAATTAAGTAGATAGGTCAGGAATTTTGCCCTTTGCAACACCGAGGCGCAGAGAGATAGCATTATGTACCTCAGGGTGTGTGCTGGCCGCGCTCGGCTCTGCTCTCAGGTCCTCTGGCTCCTTTCCCTTGTCCTCGCTCCTCACCTGGGCGGCCAGAACAGTGTCACAGCCCAGCCACGGGGTAGCCCCTCACCACCGGCTGCTCCTGGCCAGCGAGGGCTCAGCTCCTGCCTGA
This sequence comes from Microcebus murinus, assembly GCF_040939455.1. NCBI lineage: Eukaryota > Metazoa > Chordata > Mammalia > Primates > Cheirogaleidae > Microcebus > Microcebus murinus. The sequence goes on along the minus strand of NC_134122.1, from coordinate 52,740,238 downwards.
GCAGCTCCTCAGGGCCTTTGGGCTTATCTGTGACTGTCCTGTACAGCAGGAGTGAGGAGGACGTTCCTACCACCTAGGAGACACAGTTTTCCTAGTGAGGGGAAGCATGTGAGAAATAAGTTCATTAATAAGTTCCTTGGTGGAACATAAAGATATTTTATGTAATGTCAGAAGGTTTTCTTTGTTCCCATCAAAGATTTAGGCCCCAAACAAGATGGATGAACGAAAGGTGGAGAGCCACTGGAGCCACCGGAGCCAGAGGGGAAGAGTGTGTTGGTCTGACCCACTGTTCTCCTCTTTTCCAGATAAGGACGTGTGTTTGTGTGTTGACTGGAGAGGGGAGGAGGTTTCCTGAGTGCAAAGTGCCAAAGCGCAAACCCTGAGATAAAAAGTCATAAATAGACCCAGAGCCTGACCCAGAGCCAGGCTCAGTGTCCTTGAGCTGGTCGGATTTGCAGGCCAGGTCCCAGGTTTGGGGGAGGGGGTGCTGGGCTAAGCAGCTGCTGTGGAAATTTCCATGGGCTGCCCAGCAGCTCTCTTGGGACGCTCTGCTATCTGCATGGCACGGAGGGATGTGCCATGTCATGGGTTATGAAAGAGGCACAAGACATGGTCCCAGCCCACAAGGAGCTAAGCCCCTAGAGAAAAGCCTCAGGAATGCTTGCCAGGGAAGCAAGTGAACAAACAAGTTGGAAAATCTTAAAGTTGTAAATAAGGTCAAGGCATGGAACCAGTCAAGAACAAGTCAATATCACCTTCCAACTATTAATATTAGAACCCATTTCGCCTTTTAAGGAAAATGTTGAAAATATAAACTTCACATCAAGAGAAAAGCTGATTTTATTAATTTACTAATAAAAGGGTGACAGACAATATATTATTTTTAAAAAAGAAAACAAAACTTTTTACAATTTATTACTACTTGCCAGAGTTTGATGTACTCTTAAGAATTCAGGTTAAAATTACAAAATCATCTTTACTATAAAAAATCAATGAGAAATTATCTAAAGACATCCAGTTCCATGTCTTGGTAATTGTTACCAAAAGCTTTAGAGTGTGTAATTTTATAAAATCAGATGTTGCAACCATCCCAGGAAATGGAGGTGTGTTTTCCCCCCAATAAGCTTCAGGTCTGTGTGTGTGTGTGTGTGTGTGTGTACAAGCGTGTACACACATGTGCATGTGCAGTGTGTGAACCTACAAGGCTCACCACAATGCTGCCTTCCCAAGGCACCGGTTAGGGTGCCTTTGCTTGAAAGTAAGAGAAACCATGAGGAGGATTTGTTAGTTCACATGGCTGAGAAGTTAAATGAAATGTTTTAATCAGGGCTCCAACTCCGTTTCTGCCCTATCTGCTTTAGTGGGCCAGATTCCTTTTCAAGCTGGCTTAGTCATGGTTGCAAGATGGCTGTGAACAGCAACCCAGCTACATCTAGTCTGGGGGAGAGAGAAACTATTGCAGCTCATGGCCATTGCACAGAATTCCTGAGCTTCCTTCTGGCTGGACCATTCACTGTGGACCACTTGCTGTGAGCCTGCCACGTGCTCATCAGCTCAGGCTCAAAAACCTATCACCTTGGCAGGTGGGTTGGGACTGGCTTACATTATGGGGGCCAGCCGTTACCACTCAGATTGATGGTGGCTACACAGTGAGGAGGGGAAGAGGTGTTAGAGAGACATTCTCAATGTCTACCACACTTTGGTAGCAATTAAAAATATTTTTTTTTAATTTAAGGGCACTATGGGAGATATAAAGATATGTACTTTACAATGTATTAGGTATAAAAAGACAAGTGACAAATAACAATACACTATTAGATGTAATGTGGGAAAGAGGCACACAAATGCTAAACAAAGGACTATAAAGTAAGGCAAGGAGACAGATTGCTTCTGGTCCAGGTGGCCAGACAGGCGTCACATAGCGAGTTAGGTGTAGAGAATGAGTGGGACTGTAATGATTATAGGTGAAAAGGGAGGCAGAGGAGCTTTAAGAGTCAAGCCCCAGAGGCAGAAAGCCAAGAACTGGAGAGAGAGGGCAGCCCAGGTTAGCTGGAGCTCAAGTTCTAGAAGCTGCAGCTAGGGCAAGAAAGGTTAGCCCAATACAAAGAGATACCAGGGTTGAGATGATACCCAAGGAACTCGGATGAACAAAGTCAGGCGCAGTGTGATGGCATCTTATTTTGTCCTGTGAAGAAAACAGGGCTGAGCCCCCATTTGCCTGATAAGCGGGAGTTCGTTATCTCCTCCCTGGGGCTCCCAGCTCCTCCACTGTCCCCAAACCCAAAGGTGTGCGCAGGCCAAAGAGGGAGCGGGTCAGTCGCACTTTCACACTCAGGCAGAGGCCACAGGTCTCTAGTCAGACTGGTGGCCAACACACGTCCCCAGGACTCTGTGGCTCCTCAGGGAGGACAGTCCCATTCATGCCACCTTGGGCTTGGCCAAGAGTGTTGCTAGGGTCCAAGGCCATGACTTCAGAGCCCTGCTCTTTGGTTAAATCATAGCTCCCCACCCGCCAAGTCACGAGCTGTCCCAGGGACTCTGGGCAAGAGGGAGCGTGGGTATCCTTGCTGTGCTGTTATGCTATAGGTATACGTAGGTTTCCGTCCACGGTTCCTGGCTCCTAATTCCCACAGCCCTTGGCACAGTGACTTGCTACAATGTTGGTGTGCTAGACCTCAGGAAACAGAATCTCTCTGACCTTTGCCTGCCCTCCCCCTTCACCTGTCCCAAGGCAGGAGTCTAAATCTCCCCCACCTTTTTTAATTTTTTACTTTTTTAATTTAGCGTGGTGATGGTGGGGTCTTCTGGTGAGGACTGGAAAACCTGCTAGATAAATTCTAAAAGCCATAACACTTCCCACCTTTCCAATTGTGAGTCGTAAGAGCCTCATTCCAGAGAGGGTCCCACGCCATAGCCTGGTGGCCAGTCACATTTTGATGGTTGCTCATATAAACCCAGGAGGGCCGGATGCAGAGGGCTTGCAGAGAGCTGCACACATGGAGGGGCGCGGAGGGCGGTGCACACGGAGGGCACGGCAGCCCGCACCCCTCCCTTGCACCCGCCCTGTGCCTGTCTCCATCTGCACCCTTTACCATAGACTTAGGTGTTTCCCCGAGTCTGCGAGCTGCTACAGCAAATTAATTGAGCCCAAGGAGAGGTTTGTGGGACCCCCAACTTGAAGCCAGTCAGTCAGAAGTTCACGAGGCCTGACTTGCCACTAGTGTCTGAGGAGGGCGGTTTTGGGGGCTGAGCTCCCAACCTGTGGGATCTGACACTGTCCCCAGTGTGGGCACAGTGTGGGAGCTGACTTGGAGGACACCCAGCTGGCGTCTGCACAGAACTGATTGCTCACTAGGTAGCGGGGAGGACCCTCCCCAACATTTGGTCACAGAAGTCTTCTATGTTGGTGATTGCTGTGGTGTGAGAGCAGAGGAAAACCCAGTCTGAGTGTTTTCCAGGAACACTTGCAGATGCAGAGCTCCTGTCCTCTGCGCTTCCCTGGGACCCACGCACCAGGAGCAGGAGCGTTTCCTTGTCAGCTGCCCCCACCCGCCACCCGTCCGGCCATCTGCCCTGCTTCTGTGGACTCCCCTTGCGTGCCCTTTCCTGGCCATGCACACTCTCCTGGGGGTCTGGGGTGGAGGCACCTATCTGAAATGCCTTATCATGACCAGGGACACCATCTGACACCTCTCTCATTGGTGCAAGGAAAGAAAATGATACACAAAGCACCAGTGGGATATTCTGCTCTACCAAGACTTGTGGGTTCACCACGTCTCAGCCTCTTCCAGGGATTGCTTATTTCACCCGGGGAGCCAGGCCCTCCTGTGCTCTTTTGTTACAAATTCACATTGGCATTTAACCTCCTTGGTCATTGGCCAGATCTCTGCCCTTGGTGTGTCCTCGTGTGTAAGTTGAAGTTCTTTCCCTTGCAGCCACTCCAACTCTGCCTTGGTGGCATTTCCTGCCCACAAGGGGCCCTGAAACAAGTCTCACTCTCTGTGTTGGACACCCAGCCCCTTTCTTCCCTAAATTGTCCCCCACAGCCGCGCTCTCCTAACCCTGGTTCTGTGTATGTCACACAAAAAAGCAGGCAAGAGATTGACACAGAATCAGGCTCAGCTCACGGTTTCCAGCTTCTAGCATGTGTGCTGCTTCTCTAATTTACAAACTTAGGGCCCAAATCTGGAAATTACTCCAAAACTTATGTGAATTAAAACATACACAATATTTTTAAAAGTATCCAGTGACTGTCTGAGGGAGAACAAAGTAAAATATATATCCAGCAACAGAGATGGCTCCCCACACACACTAGGGCATTTAAGAACAGAAGAATGAATTATATGCTCTTTTCAATTCAATTAAGCCAGTTTTGTTTATGGGACAAAGTAAAGATGCCATCACCTCGCACCCTGACTTTGTTCATCTGAGTTCCTTGGGTATTATTGCAACCCTGAGATCTCTTTGTATTGGGCTAACATTCCTTGCCTTAGCCACAGCTCCTAGAACTTGTGCTCCAGCTAACCTGGGCTGCCGCCTGTCTCCAACTCCTCTTTGGCTACATTGTGAGTCATAGCCAATGTGAGTCAATTCAGTTCAGCTACTTCCGAATTCATGTCATATAATCAGTTATCTTCCCTTAACGAAGCAAACTTAGAACAGTTGCCTGGGGAGAGGTGGTGGTGCTGAAGGGGGCTATTGGAAAGAGGGACATAAGGGGACTTTCTGGATGGATAAAACTGTTCTATTTTTGGATTGGAGTATTGGTTATATGATGTTTTCATTTGTAAAAATTTATGAACTGTAGATGTAAGATCTGCGCAGTTTACTGTAAATAAATTATATCTCAATTTAAACATAGAAATGTTAAACCAATGATTATGGCATAGTTGGCTAATGTCCATATGCTACAGTGTGTTGAAAAGAAATTAATCTGAAAAAGCAAAATAACACCCTATTGAGAAGGCAGACGCGTGCCGTAAGCATGGGCTAGGAAAACGGAGAGAACAGCCGCAGACATTGTTAAAGGGCTGAGCTGGGAAGTTTCCAGTTTGGGGAGCTGAGCCTCTTCTGTAATGTGCTTAATTACTTCTAATTGTACAGTCAGCGAATTACAGTAATTAGTCTTGCTTTGGTTTAACAGGGTTGGGAATTCCTTTAAATCACTCTCTTAGCAGGACTGGGCTGGATTTTCCTGAGTCTGGCGACTTCCTCAGATTGTGGCCTGTGATGGTGCATTCTGGGTGCCCCCAAAATGATCTGTGTGCTGGGCTTTCACCGTGGAGCATTTGGCTGTGTGGCTAATCTTGGAGCCAGTGAGTCATGCATTTCAGCCCCACAGCACAGTGTGAGCACTTGGGCTCTGCCCTGGCACGGCTCTTGCAGGACCAACCCAGCCTCCCTTAGGTCTGAGTTAATCACACTTTGAAAACAGACAGGATTATTCACTGCAGCACTGTTTGTAATAGCAAAAGAATAGAAACAGTCTGTATGACAGGAGAGTGGTTAAATAAACTATGGTTCATCCACATAACATAATACTTAACAAAACAAAACACAAGGATGCTCTCTATGTACTGGTCTCCAAAAGAGCTTCAAGCTATGTTGTTACATGAAAAGGCAAGACAGAGTGCATAGTAAGACCATTTGTATAAAATATAAGAGTGTAAATTTATATTTGCTTGTATATGTATTAATATAAAGAAACTTTGAAGACCGGGCATGATGGCTCATGCCTGTAATCCTAACAGTCTGGGAGGCTGAGGTGGGCAGATTGTTTGAGCTCAGGAGTTCGAGACCAGCCTGAGCAAGACCGAGACCCTGTCTCTATTAAAAATAGAAAGAAATTAATTGGGCAACTAAAAATATATATAAAAAATTAGCCGGGCATGGTGGTGTATGCCTGTAGTCCCAGCTACTTGGGAGGCTGAGGCAGAAGGATTGCTTGAGCCCAGGAGTTTGAGGTTGCTGTGAGCTAGGCTGACGCCACAGCACTCTATCCTGGGCAACAGAGTGAGACAAGAAAGAAAGAAAGAAAGAAAGAAAGAGAGAAAGAGAGAAAGAGAGAAAGAGAGAAAGAGAGAAAGAGAGAAAGAGAGAAAGAGAGAAAGAGAGAAAGAGAGAAAAAGAGAGAGAGAGAGAGAGAGAGAGAGAAAGACAGAAAGAGAAAGAAAGAAAGAGAAAGAAAGAAAGGAAAGAAAGAAAGAAAGAGAGAGAGAGAAAGAAAGAGAGAAAGAAAGAAAGAGAGAGAGAAAGAAGAAAGAGAAAGAAAGAAAAGAAAGAGAGAGAGAAAGAAGAAAAGAAGAAAGAAAGAAAGAGAGAAAGAAAGAAGAAAAGAAGAAAGAAAGAAAGGAAGGAAGGAAGGAAGGAAGGAAGGAAGGAAGGAAGGAAGGAAGGAAGGAAAGGAAAGGAAGAAAGAAGAAAGAAAGGAGGAAGGGAGGGAGGGAAGGAAGGAAGGAACTTTGAAAAGAGACAAGAAGCTTAATAACAGTGGTTACATTTGTGTGAGAAAGTGTGGAAGTGTGGGACATGGAGGCTAAGAGGGAGGTGGGAGAGGGATGGAGTTGGGGAAGATTTTTCACTACAAACTTTTTTAAAATAGATTTTGTTTTTTGAGACAGGGGTCTCACTATACTATCCAAGCTGGTCTCAAACTCCTGGGTTCAAGTGATTATCCCACCTCTGCCTCCTGAGTATTTGAGATTATAGGCGCTCGCCACCATGCTACCAAAGACCTTTAAATAATCGAGTGGATGTATTACCTAATGAAAGATTGAAATCAATTAATAAAAATGTTCAAAAGTTTTTGAAAATAGGAAAAATTTTAGGGGAAGAAGGAGCCCAGTATTTCCCAAAGTGTCATTTGTGAAGGTGTCATGGGGAATTTGTGTATTTAAAGCAGAGATAGACTCTGTTTTAATTTCTACCTTCTTATATTCAGTGAATAAAAGAATTATTAAACAATTGTTTTCTTGTAATGACAGAACTCTCTGGGAGCCCCAGGGCTGTGGGGCAGGCACGCCAGGCAGCTGTGGGAACGGTGCCCAGGCCAGGCCTCCGTTGCTCAGGCATCTTCCTGGGAAGCAGCTCTAATTGTGCTGGTGCTTTTGACCCACACACAGTTTCAACTTGCTTTTATTCTTGGCCACATGTTTAATTAATACCCAAATGGCTCAGGAATCAAAAAGAAGACTGATGTTGGACACAACTAGGTAATCATGATAATTATGATTCTACAAATGTGCCTCCTGACTTTTTCTCCATGTCTGAAAGTTGTGATGGATCCAAGTTCTTATATAGAAAATTAAGCTGTTCCACTTTAGAATCCAGTGTTAAAGAAAGTATTGCAACCAGTATATAAATAGGTTTTCCAAGTATTATAAATACTATATTTTGACTATAGTTTATCATTTAGAAATAAAAGATAAAATTACTAAAGTAGTTGATTTTGGTGTGCAAAATGTGAGAATTTCATATACATACCTAGTTTGTATAGGTCAGTAACATCAAGTGATCTAAAAGAACAATAGTCAATAAATTAGATGAAATTGCAGAAAATATGGTCCTTTTTAAGTTTTTCATTTTAAAATTTATAAATCATCTTCAGATATAAGTATGGTAGCAATATAGTAAAAATAGATTTAAAAATTTTTTTTTTTTTAAGAGACAGAGTCTCATTCTATCACCCAGGCTGGAGTGCAGTAGCTTCATCATAGCTCACTGCAGCCTTGAATTCCTGGGCTCAAGCAATCCTCCCATCTCAGCCTCCCAAGTAGCTGGGACTACAGGCATACACCACTATACCTGGCTAATTTTTCTAATTTTTGTAGAGGGTCTCACTATGTTGCCCAGGCTGGAGTGTAGTGGTGTGATTATAGCTCACTGCAACCTCTAACTCCTGGGCTCAAGAGAGTCTCCTGTCTCAGCCTCCTGAGTAGCTGGAACTAAAGGTGAGCACCACCATGCCTGGCTAATTTTTTAAAAATTTTTTTGTAGAGACAGGGGTCTCATTATATTGACCAGGCTGGTCTTGAACTCCTGGCCTCAAGCCATCTTCCCACTTCAGCCTCCCAAAGTGCTGGGATTATAGGCACGAGCTGTTGTATCTGGCCAAAAATGGATTAATATAACATCTTATTGAATATATTATATGTATTACAATGTTGGGTTTATCAATCATTTATTAAGCAAAAATAACTAAAATTATATAATATGTACTATGTGATGGACATGGTCTTAAGCACTTTGAGTATATTAATTCACTTAATCTTCAACAATCCTATTAGACATATGTACTAGCATTATTCCCAGTTTATAGAGGAGGAAACTGAGGTACAGAAAGTTTAAGTAAGTAGCCCAGGGTCACACAGTTTATATGTAGCAGAGCCGGAATTCTAACCCAGACAGTCTGGCTCCAGGGTCCATGTTCTTAACTGTAAGTATTTATTGAGCACTTAACTATTTGTTGGTGACTGTTCTCCGTGCTGGGAATATAACAGTGAACCAAACAAACAAAGTTTTTGCTTTCATGGAACTTACAATTGGGAGAGACAGACGATAAATACACTGGTAAGTAGATATGTGTCAGGAAATGAAAAGCACCAGGAAGAACACTAAAGCGAGGTAGGGAATGGAGAGTCTCCTAAAGACAGGATAAAGGGACAGGATGGGTCATACTTCAGTAGGATGAGGAGGGAAGGACTCTAATGAGGTGACGTTTTGTGAGAGACCTACATGAGTGCGTGAGTGAGCCCTGAGGGCATCTGAGGGAAGGGCATTCTAGGCAGAGATAAAAGCAGAGTGTGAAGTCTCTAAGCTTCGACTATTCTTGTCATATTTGACCATTTCAAGGAGGGTTTTTGGTTGTGGTCATATGAGGAGGGGAGAGCAGTTGAAAATAACATCTGAAAGCTACCTGGAGGTAAGATGATATTGAGTCTTGTAGAGCAACATAAGGATTTTAGATTTTATTCTGAGTGAGATGCGAAGCCATCAGAGGGGTTTGAGTTTAGAAATGATATGACCTGACTTTTGCTTTAAAATGAACAAAAGATCACTGTAGGAAGATGTGTGGAAACAGAAGGCCAATTAGGTGGCTATTGAAATGGTTCAGATGACAGCTGATGCTGGCTTAGCCTAAGGTGGCGGTGATACTGAGGTCAAAGTTGGCTGACTCAGGAGGTACTTTGAAGATGGAGTGGAAGAATTTGCTCCTGGATCTGATGTGAGGTATAAGAGAAACAGAGGAGTCAAGAAAGACACCAAGGTTTTTGGCCTGAGCAATGGAAGAAATGACGGATTCTTAGGAGAAGCAGGAGAGTCTAACGTCCAGAGAACTAATTAAGATTATCTGTTTCAAGAATGAGGTGGGATGGTGTTGGCAAAAATGGCAGGGTAAAGACCTGAAAACTCTGTCCTCCACAAATATGATGAAAAAACCATCAAACATAGTCAAAATAAACTTTTTTTCCAGAACTCTGCAAACTAACCAAAGGCTTGCAGCAACCTGGAGTGTTCATTGAAGAAAAATGGCTGAATTTTTACTAACAACAGTGAGCTTTCTAGTGTTTTTACCTGCTCTAGTCTCACCCCTGACTCTCCAGCCATGAGGTAGCCTTGAAAAGTGACAGTCTGCATTCCTGCAGCAGCCTGGCTGCCCCCTGAGGGAACAGAACAGACCCAGCAGTCTATGAAAGGCTTATTCCCAAAGAACTCTCATTATTTTACCTGTCTGGTGGTGCCCTGGAAGACCCCACTTGCAAGGCTGTCTGTATTTGACATGACTTAAGCTCTTCTGTTGTGAAAAGACTTTTTCCCAGGGGGTATTTGTCAAAAAAATTATATACACGTTTTAACTTTGCAGCTGCCTAAGGCAGTGAATAACAGGGCCAAAAACAGACTGAGCAAAAAGCTTAAAAAGAGTTGCTGGGGAATAAGATGCCCACAAGGACTTTGAAAAGCTCTGACATAGTCCTTGGACTCTAGCAGACCATGCACATGCCAGGGTTGTGCACATGCCCATTAAAGGCCTGAGAAGGCACTCAGATCACCTCTTTGAGTGACCTTGAGGCTGTGTGCAAACAGGAAGTTGCGTTAAAGCAGAGCTGTCAACGGCCCGGCTGAGCGTGGAAGGCATGTTCTAACACATACACAGAACCCCTTCGCAAAGACTGAATGATTTATTGATTCCAGAGATTTAAGGATATCTGTTTCACCATTAGTTGACTTCTAAGCTGAGCAGAGACTTAAGTGACCACGTATAACAAAAAGTACCGACTTTATAAATTAGTTTAGAAAAGTCACTAAACAAACAACAACAGGTATAACAAGCAGCAACAACTACAAACCCTGGGGAGGGAGGAGAATCTGATTTCCAGAGATGTCAGATTATATTATTTAAAATGTCCAGTTTTCAACAAAAAATATTATGAGACACGCAAAGATACAGGAAAGAATGGACCATGGATAGGGAAAAAAAGCAATCAATGGAAACATTCTTAGATAATGTCCTAGCTATTGGACTTACTAGGCAAAGACTTTAAATCAGCTACTTTAAATATATATATATTCAGAGAGCTAAATGAAACCATGTCTAAAGAACAAAATAAAAGTACGAGAATGATGTCTCACAGAATAGGGAAGATCAATGAAAAGATAGAAATTATAAAAAAATAATTAAACAGATATCCTATAGTTGAAAAATATAATCATTGAAATGAAAAATTCACTAGTGGGTCTCAACAGAGTATTTAAGCAGGCTGGAGAAAGAATAAACAAAATTGAAAATAGGTCAATTGAGAGTGTCCAGTTTGAGGAACAGAAAAGAAAAAGAATGAAAAAAAAATGAACAGAGCCTCAGAAATCTGTGGGATCTATCAAGCATACAAACATACATAGGAGTCCCAGAACAAGAGAGAAACAGGGACAGAAAAAATATTTGTACAACTATGACAGAGAACTTCCTAATTTTGACAAAAATATTAATTTGCATGTCCAAGTAGCACACTGAATTCCAAACAGGATAAGTGCAGAGACTTTCACACCTAGACACATGATAATCAAACTATTAAAAGCCAAAGGCACAGAGAGAATCTTGAAAACAGCAAGAAAAAAGCAACTCACCATGTGTAAGGATCCTCAATAAAATTAACATCTGATTTATCATCAGAAATTGTGGAGGCCAGAAGGCTGTGACATGACATAAAGTGTTGAAAAAAATTTTTTAAAAAATTGCCAACTAAGCATTCTATACCCAGCAAAACCATCTTTCAGAAATAGGCTGGCCATGGTGGCTCATGCTTACGATTCCTGCATTTTGGGAGGTAGAGGTGGGAGGATATTTCTTGAGGCCAGGGAGTTTGAGACCAGCCTGGGCAACATAGCAAGACCTTGTTGCTAAAAACAAAAACAAAATTAGCCAGGTGTGGTGACATGTGCCTGTAGTCCTAGCCACTCAGGAGGGTAAGCCAGGAGGGTCACATGAGCCGGGGCGTTTGAGGTTACAGTGAGCTATGATTGCACCACTGCACTACTACATTCCAGCTGTCTGGGTGACAAAGCAAGACGCTGTCTCTAAAAACAATAAAATAATATGTGTGTATGTATGAGATATTTAACACATCCCCAAATGCATTTCTTCCCTGTTAGAAATAAAAGGTGCCCTTCGGGCTGAAATGAAAGGACACCAGGCAGTAACTCAAATTCACATGAAATAAAGAATACTGGTAAAGGAAACCTCAAAGGTAAATATAAAAGGCAGTATAAATATGCAATAATTATAAATCCATGGTGATGGGCATACAATGGATAAAATGTAATTTGTATGACAATTACAGCACAAAGGAGGAGGAAGAATGGAGCTATATAGGAGCAAAACTTTTATAATATTGTTGAAATTAAGTTAGTATTAATCCAAACCAGAACGTTAATTGTAATCCCCAGGGCAACCATTTAGAAGGAAATTATGTCAAAAGTGGCTGATAGTTTAAGATGAGATCTGAGAATTTAATTTACCACTTGACTTGGCAACACGGTCACTGGTGAGCAGTTTTAGGGGAAGTAAGAGCTGATGACAATGACACCCTCATCCAACTGAAGTCTCACTGGGCAGAGGGTTTGTAAGATACAGGAAGGGATAACTTCACTATCCCATGGGCCGTGGTGGGGTTCACTAGGCTGGGAGGGCTTGGAGGAACGCAGGCAGTATAGGGGATCAGTTACTGCAGAAGGGAGCAATGGCCACCCTTGAAAGGCCTTGGGATTTGAGCCTTTTCTCCTGTGTGGTAAAAGGGACCAGTTTACCTAATGAAGGCGAGTTAGTCCTGTACTATTTGGGGACTTGAGTTCCTTGAAACTTCAGTCAAAATAATTTTCCCTTAAAATTTACTTTGTATTTAGTGTGGAGAGGATGGGGAGGCAGAATTTGGACTGTGGGGAGGGTGTGTGAAGGTCTGTGCAGAGAGAGAGAGGAGCGCCCAGCAGCACACAGGTACCCAGCCAGAGAAGCCACAAAGCGCAGCCTCCTTTCTCCTCGGAAGAAAGCCCTCCCCTGGCCCCAGGAAGAAGGGATTCTGTCTCGGAGGTCACCACTGTGCTCACCCACATCACACACTTTGAATTCTGTTCTTTGGGGAGTACGGCTGCCTCAGGTCAGGTCAGATCTCTGGGAAGACAAGCTCCAAGTGATCAATGAGGAACTGTTCAGTTAGGTCCACTTCTAGATTTCATTACTGTAATTTACCCCTCTTCCTGACTTTTAGACATCAACATAGGACAGCTAACTTTAAATTCTTCCAAGTAATAATAGTAAAATAAACAACTTCCAATGACGTTAAGTGGGCCTACCCCCTCCCAAAAGAGTCTCAGAATAAAGAACAGTCCTTTAGCTTGAATATTTCATTTTATGAAAAACTCAATCGTTCTTTTCCACAGAACCACTAACAGCCTCGGCCAGAGCTGCAGATGGTTCAGGAACCATCCGTGGAAACTGCCCGCAGACCTTGACTCCAACACTCCTCTCGATAAGCAGCGGAGTGACGGGGCAATCCGCTCGCCGGAGGCGGCGCTTCCTCTTCCCGCGCGCTGGCTGTCCCGCACCTGCGGTCCCACGCAGACTCGGCGAGGACAGACGACTCGGGGCCCTTATCTCCGCACCCTCCACCCGAGCTCCGCCACCGCCCGGGGCGCCCAGCTTGGGAGCGCGGGCAGCAGAGCTTCCGGTTTGAGGACGGCTCTCCACAGAGCAAACGCCACTGGCCCGAGGAGACGGCGGGATAACGTAGGAGGTGGAAGTGCCTCCGGCCTGCCCGCCGCGCCCTCCCTCGCTGAGTGCTTTCTGTGGAAACTGGGAAAGGGGCCCTCGCTGTGCAGAGGGGCGCAAAAAGCGGACCTCGCCCCGCCCTCAGCGGCGACACCCTCCGCGCCTCTGACGTCCTGTCTGTTCGGCCCACGGCCTCTCCTCCAGGCCCGCGCAGAGGCCCGGCGACCACCCGCAAGCAGGCGACTGGCAGACTGCAGAACATTGCGGCCGCGCACGCCTGGTCGCCGCGAAAAAGGGCCGGTTCTCAAGGCGCAGGCGCGCGGGCAACAAACCCCACAGCGCGGCCTCCAGCCCCGCTAGCCCAACGAGGGGAAAAGGCAGCGGGCAGGTGAGGAAGGGAAGAACAGGAGGCACCCTGCCCGCCAGAGCGGCCTCCTATTGGCTCCTCTCGCTCCGCCCTCGGTCTCGATTGGCTGATGGCTGGGCGCACGAGCCGAGCACGCTCCCACACGCCGCGCGGCGTTCGGCCAGCGACGGCGGCGCAGCCAATGGGAGCAGCCCGGAGGCGGGTCGCCAGCTCGGGGCCTCCCCGGGCGCGGGCGAGTTAGTAAACAGATCTGGAGCGCGTGCCGGGCGTCTGCGCAGCGGCGAGCGCGCGGAGGCGGCTGGAAGGTGACCGCGGCTCCCAGCTTCCTGCAGCGAGGTAAGGCTGCTGCCTGCCTGCCTGCCTGCCGCGTGCCAGGGCGCCGTCTGGATGCGGCCAGAGCTGGGCTCAACCCCCGCCTGGGTCCTTCTTGCATCCTCCTCCAGTGACAGCGCGGCTTCCTCTTGGCGAGTTTCCCCGGCGCTCCGCGGGGTCGGGCGCGGTGGGCGTCTCAGGTGCAGGGTCGGGGCTCTGCAGCCGTCTCCCACCCCCATGCCCACCGCAGCCTGCCGGTCCTGCTTCGGGGCGGGGACGAGGGCCGCATGCGGAGCCGTGGGTCCCTAGAACGTGCCCGGGAGTCCCGCTGCCCGGCCGCCCGCTGCCTGTGCCTCTTGGTCGCCAGTACAGCTTTCCTGTCTCGCTTTCTCATCATAATATTTTTCTTCACTCCCAGACCCCCTTACACTGTGTCTTGGGGTTCTAACTGTCTCAGGTTGCAGGTTTGTGTAAGAACTTTGACTTGCTTAGCTGGCACCAGCTGTTGGATTTTGGATGAACCTGGGAAAGGGGACCCTTTTTGGTCCTTTCCTCCATTTGCTTTTCCTTGGCCCTTCCTCCTTCAAACACTGGGGTCTTGTGAGTGGTTTGGGCTTACCCCCCTAAATTTGAACCCTTCCCTGGCTCATTCCCACTCATGGCACAGGGGCAACAGCCCCTTCTGCCAAACCTAGGCCAGTTCTCCTATGTGCGTTGGGTGATGGGGGCAGGGGCAGGTCTGGGTGTTGGGACATTTGGGTGAGTGATATCGGCTTCCTGAAGGGCGAGAAGCTTGTGTGTAGCCTCCCAGCCTGGGTTCAGCCTGCAGCCTGTAGAAAAACTTGGGTCTTGGGTCTACGTGACAGGACTGAGGAGCTAGCTGGTCATGCCAGACCTACCCTCCTTGCCAAAGGATTTGAAGATGCATTGATGCCAGTCTGCCAGTTGTGATGCCATAGATGATTGAGTCATCCTGGCAGGAAGGTTGTTGGGAGACCACCTCTTTTGAGGAGGGCCTTTCTGAGAAGAGACAAAACTGGGGGCTGGTGGGTCACGGGAGCAGCATTTTTAAGACTCAGGTGATGACTCTGAGTGTTTTGTTCAGCCTTGCAAATAGTGCAGACAGAGCAGAATTGTTAGGACTTTTGGCCTAACTTCAGGCTTTTGAAAGGAAAAGTGAACTGGGCATTCTGTGCACCTCCCTCAGCCAGTGTGTCACCTAAGACAGGGTTTGTCAACCTCTGGCTGTTGATATTTTGGACCCATAATTCCTTGTTTTAGGGGACCTAAACAACCAGTAGGATGTGTAGCAGTATCACAGGCTTCTAGCCACTAAATTAGTACCACTTGCTGTTGTGACATTCCACCCCCCACCTGCTGTTGTGACAATCAGAAATGTCTCCAGATATTGCCACATGTTCCCTAGAGGGCACAATCACCCTTGGTTGAGAACCACCAAGGTTAGAATCTAAAGAGGGTCACCCATGCTGCCAGGGACCCCTCTGGGTAGGCAGAGGTAGTGTTGTGCCCTCTGCCCTCACCTAGTGGTAAAAGCTGTATAGTTTGGGCTTTAAAGGAGACCCCACCTGTGCACCTGGGGCAGAGGCAAAACCTATCAGTAAAGAGATAGGAGGTAGCACCCCAAGGGCATTTACTGTGCCTACTGGATGTGTGGCAGTGACTGGCTGGGTCGGGTGTGCTGAAGAAGTAGAAGACTGGTAGTGTCTGTCCAGGGGACATTGCAAGACTTTGGGATTTACACATGAAATGACTACGGGCCAGTTTTTAAATACAAATAATGAACAGACAAGTTTAAGCTGTCTGAATGCTAGCAGAAAGGCCAATTCAGTTATCCACCGTTAGCTTTTCCAAGGTGATGTTTTATTCATCCTTACTTTTTGCTCAGACATCTTCCGTGTCATATGATATGGGAGGGGGCCAGGCCTGCGTCTGCAGGGAGCAGGCATCTGGCTGCATTTTAAACATACATGTGTGTACATTTGCATGTACTCTCTGCCCCTCCAGGAGGGTGGTGGTGCAGCATGGACATATGTATAATTTGTGTAGTTCTTTTATAGTTGTTTGAAGTGTCAGTGTCAAAGAGAGTGAGCCTTTTTCTTTTTCCTTTGGTCAACTTATTCACCAAAGAATCTCTTTTTGTGTGTGCAGAGAAAGGCTGTACTTCTGAGTCTAGATTTTGCCTTCAGTGTAATCCAGAATTTATGCCCCAAACTGATGGGCATGCAGAAAAGTCAAGAAACAGTGATTATTGCACAAGGCAAGGAAAAACATCCCACGGCTATACTATACATTTCCCTTTCTTGTCGTTAATTGATCCTGTGGGGATATGTCAGGATTTTCCTGGAACACTCCTTGGTCAGTGAGGGGGTCTTTTGGGTGCCCTTTGTTGCCTGTAGAAAAGGATCAGGAGAGAAGGTCCCTGCTCCTTTCTCAAAGAAGTTTAAAGAAGGCTATTATTGTGAAGCTCAAAACTTGGCAGGATAGTTTTCCATCCAGAACCGTGGACACTGAGTCATTATCTTTGTCAGTTGAAACAGGAGCTGTGTGCAAAATTAGACAGGAATATTTAAATAGAGAGTTGTCTTGATTTGACAGTGGCGTGTGGAAATTGTTCCGGCATTCCTGTTAAATAACAGCCAGGACCTTGGGAGAGCCAGTGGAAAGGGGAGCTGGTAGGAGTGGGGGAGTTCAGGGGTCCTGCTCTTTCTGGAAATGCATTTGTGGGAGGAGTGGCGGCCTAGGGAGGTGGTTTATGAGAAATGAGAGTGGTCTGAGTCCCCTTACTCAAGGCATAGATTCAAGAGACTTTGCAGGTAGAATTTCTAGACTAACTAACTGGTTGGATACAAGGCTGAGATTTCCAGTGGAGGTAGGAGCAGGAATATGGTGTTATAACTGAAAATAACATTAAGATGAGGAAAAGCTGGTTGTGGAAAAGCCGGTGATGTTAGTTTTAGATATAATGGGGTTAAGGTGCCTGTGGGACAATTTTTTCCATACTTTTTTATTAAGATAATTTGTGTACATAAATCTACCCTTTTTGATGTGCAGTTTTGCAGTTTGACCAAAGCATGTGGTCATGTAACTCCTACCACAATCAAGATATGAAACAATTCCATCACCCTCTGACAGTCCCCTGAGCCCCTTTAGAGTTGCCCATGGGCCTTTGATGGGGTATATATGTGTGTAACTTGGTCTGTTCTAGAAACGGCTTAGGTGGTTGAGAGGTCCTGCCTGGCAGGAGAGTGGAGAGGCCGAAGCAGCCCAGGAGACAGAGCAGATAGCAGGGAGGCAGGGGGTTGAGGATGGGCTGGGAGCTCCACACCATGGAGTAGGTGAGGGAAGATAAGGAGAGAGGAGCGGGGAGAGGGGAGTGTGTGGGCTGGCAGGGTGGTGGTGGGTCGGGCTGAGGAGGTCCTTGGCTTGAGCCATCAACTGTCACAGAGAGGCCAGACATCCTGTGCTGAGGGAGCAGGAAAGAGGCAAGTGCGCCCCATCCTCGGGAGACCATGTTGGCCGCGTCAATAGGTTGAGGGAAGCAGGGCCAGCAGGAGAGCTGAGGGTGGGCTTGTGGGCTTGAGGGGGAAGATTTTTGTGAAAGGAGAGATCAAAGGCTAAAGAAAAAACAGGTCGGGGCAAGGTCCTTGTGAAGGAAGGAGGGGGACAGTCGGTTGGGAGGAGATGGGACTGGGAGGAGAGGCTGGGGAAGAGTTTGAGAGGTGGGGCCAAGAATTTGTGGGTGCTCACATCCGAGTGCCTCCATTTGGGGGGAAACAGAGGTCTGCTATAGAGGGAATTAGGCCCTCTATTAATATGGGAGGGACAGGTAGGGTGTGGGGCTTGAAGGGTCTTAGGTAACCTCAGGGTCCTGGGAGGAGGTGGTTGTTCCCCGTAGGAGTGAGTGAAGGAGTGTGTGTGTGTGTGTGCGCGCGTGCGTGCCCAGGCAGAAGGGAGGCCGGGAGGTGCTCCTGGTTGTGTGGAAAGGGCCAGTCCCTTTTCCTCTCCCTACCTCTGCACCAGCAACTGGATTTTTCCAGAAGTGTGTTTCCTGAGAGGGAGGCTGTAGGCTTTCAACCTCTCTGCCTTTGTGAGGCAAAGGGGGGGAGTCTGTCTTCCATCTCTTGCTATTTTCATAGAAAGCCTAGAAGGATCAGTATTCAAATTTTTTTGAGAGTTATTCTTTCCAGACCCTATTAAATCCCAATTTTCAGAACAGCCCTGTGGTGTGCTCACCTTGTCGACTCTGTGCTCCAGGGTCAAATGGCCCTGTCTAATGTCTGGGAACTAGAGATCATCCAGGCCTGTCACCTCATGCATACACGAGGAAAGGAGGAAACACAGGCCCAAAAGGAGAACTGGTGTGCCCAAGGTCACACGTGGTTGGTGTCCTCCCTGTCAGCCCTCATCACATATGTGGCGTCCGGGAACTAGAGGACCTGGTGGCAGCATCAGTGCCATCTGCTGGGCTGGGTGCTGGACGTGAGGCCATCGGCTCTGTTCATGTGAAAAGAAACATTAAGTTAAAGCTCAGAGCCGGGGTCAAGCCCAGTGCTTGTTTCCTGGCTGGCACATTTTGTGTTTGGCACCAGTACTGGCTCAGAGGAGGGTAAAAGTTAAGAGTAGATTGCCCAGTAAGTTACTGTTTGACAGGTGCTTGAGCAAACATCTCTAATCTTTCTGAGATTGAAAAATAAGCTTGTAGCGCTTGCTCCCTGGTAATGGGCAGGGCACAATGGCCTTTGCAGGAACCACTGCCTGCTGTCTTTTTCTCCCTCTACTGACAAGCAGTGGGGTGCAACAGAGGAAGCACTAGAGGCAATGGCACCCCTGTTCTTCCTCCCCCTGTCTGTGTGCCCACCATGAGCAGGATCATGGAGCTGGCTGGAAACTCACCTGGCTTTGCTCCTATAAAATTTACTCTTTAAGGAGTGAGTGTTGCCACTGCCACTGCCGCCAGGACATGCTGTGGGGGTTCAGGTTTCCCTGGTGCTCAGCTCTGCACCCCTGGTTGTCCCTTCGGCCCTGGGCTGTAGATGAGGGAGCTTGGCAAGCTAGGAACACCCTTGGTGCCTGGGCCCCTGCCTCAGTGACTCATACGGGTATTAAACTCCTGACGTGCACGAGACACAGTGCCAGACCCCATGGGGACTACAGAACTGGGAAAGAGCGGTCTTCACTCTCTAGGAGCTTACCATGTGGTGAGGGCGATGGGACAGGTACAGAAAGAGTCATACGGAAGTGACCTGAGGCCATTAAGAGATGCGGGAGATTGGAGGAGAGGAGGTGATTTGAATACCAGGGGTTTAAAGTCTGCAGTGTGGGTGAGATTCCAGCAGGGGAAAGAGTATTCCAGGAGGAGGAGGGAGCAGGATATGGAAGTGAAACAACCTGTGCCTGTGCGTGTGTGTGTGTGCGTGCATGTGTGTATGCGTGCGTGTGTGTGTGCGTGCGTGCGTGCGTGCATGTGTGTATGCGTGCATGCGTGTGTGTGTGTGTGTTGGGGGAAGTCTGTCCTGGCTGAAGCGTGGGGCGTGGAGGGAGGTGCTGGGAGGTAAAGTGCAGAGCAGCCTTGGGGCCCACGGTGAAGGTCCTGGGGGCCCACAGCCTCAGCTCTGTGGGCTGGGGAGAATGGAGATCAGCAAGGCGACAGCCATTTCTCCTGGGCCTGTTGTCACCTGTCATTTCTCTTTGTGCGTGTAGTTGTCTGTCTAGCGTTGTCCCTTGTCTGGGTTAACTCACTGGTTTTAAAAGCTGTTGGGGTTTTGCATAAACATGTGGTGCCAAAGGGTCACATGTAACCTCAGTGGTAGAGCATGTTAATTTACCTCTTTCCAGTGATGTGTGCACGTGTCCATACCTGCCTGTGGCATGTGGAGGTGATGCCAATGAAGGCCGGTGCTGGGTGTCAACGTGGCAAGACTGAGGGCCCAGGGGCTCCTCCTTGCTCTTGCATGCTCAGAGGTGGTCTTCAGTGTGGGCTTCTGCCTCTTTCTCCCATTTGTGTCTAATGCCAAATTGGCTCCAGAACCAAGCTTTGCCTTTACTAGGTGGGATCGCTGGTAAGAAGTATGACGCCCTCAGCCCTGGTGGCGGAGGAAATTTCCGGAGTGGAGAGTTTGACCAGCTGGCCTTTGAGAGCCCAGCTGGCTCCAGGATTTATATGACTCATAATTTTCTCCAACCAGGTGGACAGAGTGTTCAGGTGTGAACCTTGGTTCTATCTCCTGGTGAGTGACTATTGACTAAAAAAAAAAAAGTTATTGATTTGGGGCAGGTTTCTTATCTGCTGTCTTCCAGCTTCCTAGGCAATAAGAAGAGGTCCTGGGGTCAGGTACAGATGGTCCAGCATCTGGCAGCTTTGGAACTTAGAGCAGATTTCTTAACTTTTTTTTTTTTTTTTTTTTTTGGAGACAGAGTCTCGCTTGTTGACCAGCCTAGAGTGAGTGCCGTGGCGTCAGCCTAGCTCACAGCAACCCCAAACTCCTGGGCTCAAGCAATCCTGCTGCCTCAGCCTCCCGAGTAGCTGGGACTACAGGCATGCGCCACCATGCCCGGCTAATTTTCTATATATATTAGTTGGCCAATTAATTTCTTTCTATTTATAGTAAAGACGGGGTCTTACTCTTGCTCAGGCTGCTTTCGAACTCCAGACCTCGAGCAATCCGCCCGCCTCGGCCTCCCAGAGTGCTAGGATTACAGGCGTGAGCCACCGCGCCCGGCTAGATTCTTAACTTTGATAAGCATTAATCATCCCGTCAGTGAGTGGGGAGGATAATAGCTCACTAGGTTGTCGTACGGATTAGACGTAATGTAATGTGACAGGCACGCTGAGCTCAGTGGCTCACACATATAATCCCAGCACTTTGGGAGGCTGAGGCGAGAGGATCACTTGAGCCCAGGGGTTAGAGGTTGCAATGAAATGTGATAAATCCACTGCACTCCAGGTTGGGCAACAGAGTGAGATCCTGTCTCAAAAAAACAAAACAAAACAAAACAAAACAAAAAAACAACAAAAAAGTGACAGGCACACAGGAGGGTACTAATAAATGGTAGCTATTGTTATTATTGAAATACTAACTTTCATTGAAATACTAACTCTGAAGTTAAAGTGTTTTGAAAGATTAAGAATATAAAACCTGTGGTGCCCGGCACGTCACAGGGGCTCAATAATGGCTTGAACGTTGCACCGACCCTGGGAGAGAGGCTTGTAGAAGAACAGGGCACGTTTATAGGGAAAGCCGACAGGACTCTGCCATCAAGAGTATGTTTTGAGCTGTGCCTGGAGTTGTCCATCACCTTAGCTTGTGCCTGGGGCTTAGTTAGAACTCAGTACCATTTGTGGAGTGACCAAACTAAGTTATTTTATAAGAATAGTCTGCAAATTATTCTAGAATACAGCCCCTCTCCCCTAACAATTTGCCTTTTTAAAAAACAGCCAATCTATTCATTTCCTATTGCTGCTGTACAAAGTACCACAAACTAGTGGCTTAAAACAACATAGATTTATTGCCTTAAGTTCTGAAGGTGAGAATTATTATTATTATTTTTTTTGAGACAGAGTCTTGCTATGTTGCCTGGACTAGAGTGCCATGACATCAGCGTAGCTCACAGCAACCTTTAGCTCCTGGGCTCAGAGTGCTAGAATCGCAGGTGTCAGCAGGGCTGGTTCCTTCTGGAGGCTCAAGGGCAGAGGCCCCCCTCATCTTTCTAGCCTCTAGAGGTTGCCCAGGCTCTTTGGCTGGGGGCCTCTTCTTCACAACTCCATCATTCCACCCTCAGCCTCTATCCTCATCTCCTGACTCTGCCCTCCTGCCTTCCTCTTACATGGACCCTGTGGTTACCCTGGGCCCCCTGGAGAATCCCCCATCTCAGGAGCCTTAATGTCATCACAGCTGCAGCGTCCCATGTGCAGGTCACATATTCACAGGTTCCAGGGATTGGGGCACGGACATCTTTGGGGTGCCATTATTCAACCTGCTACAGCCACCCACAGTATTTTGGCCAGCTTTAAAGACAGCCTTCTAAATGCCTGATTTCACGTGAAAAGAAACCCCTCAACCTCAACTCCAGGGGTCCTTATTCACCTTCCTGTGTGACAGTGGTTTTGCGAGTTCAGTTAACACCTGTGATGTGTGTGTCGGGGTCAGTCTGTGTGTGGGGTGGGTGGGAAGGAGTCGGAGGTGTCTGAGACAAGAGCCTCCCCACAAGGAGCTTGTATTAATAGTTTGGACAGAAAAGACATCTGTGTGCATGAAGATAATGAAACAGGGTCGAATCTGACTAGCACTGGAAGATTTAGATCAGCTGATAGAAGACTTAAAGACAGAACAACCGAGAGTCAAGTTAGGCCCAGAATAGGAATGTGCTCTTACATTCATGTGGCACTTGCATACATTTCAAAGTACCTCCACCCCTATGTTTAGACTGGACATGAGAATTCATACCGTCATTTCCAGGTGAGGAAACAGGTCAGAGATGGTTCGGGAGTGGCCCGGAATAGCCCAGCTGGTCAGGGTGGGGGGACACTGATTCCTAGCCCTGAGGACCAGCTGTGTGGCCGACATGTGGGTGTCCAGATGTGCAGAGGTGGAGGGCGGGCCTGCCTGCCTGGGAGAGTAGGGGCTCGGGTTGGAGCTCGCTCACGCCGCACAGGAGTAGGTGGAGTCTGGAAAGGAGGCTGGGGCATGATTTGGAGACCTGGAAGCTCGGGCTCAGGAGTTGGACTTCGGCAGGCAGTGAAGAAGCCAGCTCAGGAGTTAGCATGATGAAAGTGGATCAGTGTTCCTGGCTTGGAGGCGGGGAGCTGTGGGAGTCAGAGGGGTTTTCCTCCCACTCTTCCCCCCAGAAAATGCCTGAGCATAAGCCTCCCCTGCTGTTTTCTCCTTTTAACTGTGGTAAGGACTGGCACGGTGGCTCATGCCTGTAATTCTAGCACTTTGGGAGGCCAAGGTGGGAGGATCACTTGAATCCAGGAGTTTGAGACCAGCCTGAGCAAGTCTGTGTCTCTACAAAGATTAGCCGGGCATGGTGGTGCGTGCACCTGTAGTCCCAGCTACTTGGGAGGCTGAGGCCAGAGATCACATAAGCCCAGGAGTTTGAGGCTACAGTGAGCTAGGATCACACCACTGTACTCCAGCCTGCAGCCCGGGTGACAGAGTGAGACCCAGTCTCTATTTAAAAAAAAAAGAGTGGTAAGGAATATCAGCAGATATTTTTGCCCCACTTGTTTCCAGGCAGCCTGCCAGCATGCTGGATCACCTCTCCCAAATGACGCCTCGCACCACAGTGCTGGATAAACCTCCCTGGGCCTGAGACAGGCGAGACTGCCTCCCGCAGCCCAGCCTGCCTCCCTGGCTCGGATGTGATACTGTACCCAGCAGGGAGGGCTGGGATATAAATAGAAAATCTCATTCATGCTCCCGCTGGTGTCACCAAGTCTGAACTTTAAATGTATGCTTTAAATGCTGTTATATGGATTATCTAATCCTTTCCAAGAACAGATGAGGAAACTGAGGCGCAAGGATAAGCTTACATGACTTAGATCGCGCTAGCAAGTCAGTGATAGAGTCAGGATTCGAACCCAGGTTGCCTAACCTCACAGCATCTTTACCATGTTGCCGGTATCACTTCCTGAGCCAAATATATTTAACTATTTTAAGGAGAAAACTTTAGTGGGATTTTAGTTGGAAAACAAGATTGCCGTGAGGACCCTATGCTTGGCTAGTTGGCACCTAAAAGCCTTGTGTGATGGGTTGCATTTTCTCACCAGAGGGAGGAGGGGATGCCTGGGACCCTCAGGTGTTGCCTGCCTGCGCTTTGGAGCACTGGGCCCTGCAGGTCTGTTCACGAGTCGAGTCCCTCCCTGGGCTGTCATCAGAAGCTGGAACTCTGCTTTCTGCCGCTTTCGTGTCATCCCACCCCACGCACTACCCACCACGGGATGACACGCTCTGGGAACCCTAAGAGTGGCTTAACCTCCCAGTGGGTGGAGAATGGAGGCTTATAGTCTGGGACGTCAAAAACATACTCTTTTGCTTGTTTTCTCCTCTTACCTGTTAAATTGGTTGCGTAGTTCCTGAACCATGGTGGCTGCAGTGTGACTTTAGGCATATTACTTAACCTCTCTGTGCCTTAGCTCCCTCATCTGTAGAATGGGCATAATAATGGTACCTTTAAAAAATCAGACTGGGCGAAGTGGCCCATACCTGTAATCCAGTGCTTTGGGAGGCGGAAGCAGGAGGCTCATTCAAGGCCAGGAGTTCGAGACCAACCTGGGCAACATAGTAAAATCCCATCCCTACAAAAATATGTTTAGAAATAGCCGGGCATGGTGGCGCATGCCTGTAGTCCCAGCTACTCGGGAGGCTGAGGCAGGAGGATCCCTTGAGCCCAGGAGTTGGGAGGTTACAGTGAGCTATGACAGGGCTACTGCACTCCAGCCTGGGTGACAGAGTGAGACCCTGTGTCTAAAAAAATAAACAAAAACGACTGAGATATCCATCTCTGTGCTAAGTAGAACACTGAGCACAGAGCCCGGTGTATACTACACTGTCAATAAAAGCAGCTCTAGTTACCATCGTTGTGGTGTGCTGGTTCACTTCTCAAGGAGGCTGAGGCAGGCGGATCATTTGAGCTCAGGAGTTCAAGACCAGCCTGAGCAAGAGCGAGAACCTGTCTCTACTGAAAAAAAAATAGAAAGAAACTAGCTGGACAACTAAAAATATATAGGAAAAATTAGCCGGGCATGGTGGCACATGCCTGTAGTCCCAGCTACTCGGGAGGCTGAGGCAGGAGGATCGCTTGAGCCCAGGAGTTTGAGGTTGCTGTGAGCTGGGTGATGCCACGGCACTCACTCTAGCCTGGGCAACAGAGTGAGACTCTGTCTCAAAAAAAAAAAAAAATAAATAAATACAAACATCTGGGGACTTGGTTACATTTGTCAGGGAGTGTGTCGAGTGTCTGCTGCTCAGCAGGCTCTGGTGTGTGTTCGTAAACAGTTTCAAGAAAAAACCCAGTAGTCCAGAAGTAGCTTTCAAGGGAATGTGGAGTCCTTAGCCTAGAAGACACCCCGAGGCCTGGAAACCCCTTCCCTTGCAAGGCGCGACTCCTGGGCTGTCCCAGGGCTGCGGTGCAGGCCTGGGTGGGGGTGGCAGGCAGGAGTGCAGCCCTCCACCGGGCGGACAGGCCAGCCTGTGTGGCTCGCCAGGGGCCACCCCCGGGCAAGAGGGCTCTGCGGGCTGCAGGTGGAGGCACCGTGTACACCCCTGTCCTGCAACAGTAGTTATGGCTGTGAGCCTCTTGAGACAGCAGGAGGAGGGGCAGATGGACAGGAAGTAGGCCTCTGACACCCTCTCGCACCCCCAGGCCTGACCCCTTCACAAGCAGCGCTTAGAAGCCGCCCTGCCCCGGGTATTCCAGTGAAGTGTGGCCCAAACAGAGCCCTTCTCGAGCAGCTCCGAGTCTGTCTCGGCAGGGCAGAGCGCGCCCCACCCCAGCCGTGCTGGGCTATTCTCATCCAACTCTGCTGACCTTCCAGATTTCCTGGGACAGTTGTCGTTATATTTTACTCCATTGCCCTAGAATAGGGGTTGACAGATAGTGAATGTTTTAGGCTTTGTGAGCCATACGTCTCTTGCAATTCCTGCACTCGGCTCTCGTGGCCAAAAAGCAGCAGCCGTGGACAGGGCGCACATGGGCGAGTGCGCCGGCCGTGCTCCGGGTAAGCTTTATTACAAACAGGCAGCAGGACTGCACTGGGCCCGAGAGCTGTGGTTTGCTGCCCCTGCCCTAGAAGGACACTAGTCATATTATGTGTCTTAATTTTTGGTCCAGAAAATGTGGTCACTTCACTTACTACGTAATTCTAGATTAGCTTCTTGGTTTTGTGGGGGGAGGTAGGCACCGTTGATTATTTCCATCTTCAGCGCTGGGGCGGGCACTGGGGAGGGCAGGCGGCAGCGGCCTGTGCCGAGTGGTTTTCTCGCCACTGTCCTGAGAAGAATGGCGAGCCTCTTCCCCGCAGTGGGTGGCCGTGTCCTCTCTGCCTGGCGGCCTGTCAGCCGCAGTTGTCCACTGATGAAGGGCAGCGGTGGCACGAGGGCAGGGAGAAGCGTTACTTACCGCGCTCTGCTGCGCCTGGCCCGCTGCCCTCCTGCCCCGGACACGCGCTTACAGCGTGGGAACGGGTTTTACAGATGACACATTAGTGCCCTTGCTTAGCTTTTCTTATTTTAACAAAAGATATTTAAGATTATTTTTATAGAATTTATTTTCTGTTGTAAAAGTCATACATGTTCTTTGTAGAAAACTTCCGAAAACTTAAAGGAATGCGGACTGTGAAGTGCATCTGCCATCCCCCACCTGTGCTCTCTCCTTCATCCCTCCTCCCTCCCCCTCCCCCCTCCTCCCGCCCTGCTAAAGGAAGGGTGAACAACACTGTTTTTGACCTGCTTTTTTTCACGTGGGAATATATAATACACTTTCTTATTTGTCGCTAAAGACCTCTCACGGTGTCACGTCAAATAGCGGTCTAGCTTCCCTCCTGTGGGTGTACCTCTGTTCTGCCAACCATGCTCAGACAGCGGTTTTACACTCTTGAGGCTGAATTACCACGCACACCCATTGTTAAGGAAATACAGTCGGGCAGACTGGCCTGGGGCGGAGGAGGGGCAAGGGACCTCCGTGGAAGATGGCCACCTGGGCACCTCTTCAGCTCAGCAGGCCTAGCCGCCAGGGGAAGGGTGCAGGCTGTTTCTCTCCTTCTCTTCCCCTGGGTTCTTTCTCATGCATTCAGTTGCCTTTGAAAATCCATAGCCCGGGAGGAGGACATTGCGGACTGGGACCGCTGACAGAGCCCCCAGGCTGGGCCGAGCTAGACGAAGCCTGAAGTTGCCTGAGATTTGAGTTATGGTCCCTGTGTGTGATTTTAAAGGCTGAGGTAAAGGCCAGATCTACACAGATTCATGGATTTGGGTTTGGAAGTTTAAGTCTTTTCACTGACACATACATTCTTTTGAGTCCTTGGAGGAGATAGTCAATTGTTTCTTTTTTCAGAGTGAAAAAAAGGGAAAATTTTCAAGGATGTAAAGGAACGTTTTTGTGCTCAGGGAGGCTAGAAATTGGGAATATTTGTGCCCAAAGCAAAAGACTGTTCTTGGCTGGGACGGGGGCAGAAGGCCACTCGCCTGCCCCCAAGGCCTCCCAGAGATCATGAAAGGGCTTGACAGCCCCTGGGGCTGGCACTGTGGGCAATTGTCTTTAAGCTCATTTGCTTTTGATCTCTTTTTTCAGTTTCTTGAAGGAATAATGGAACAGGAAGGGGCGGGGTGGAAGATTTCTGCTTAAGGGCAAAGCCAGACTTTTTGGGAGAGAGTGGCAGGTGGAGACTCTAGGAAGGGGTCTTGGTTGAGACTTCCTGCCTGGCCTTACACGTGGGCTCCCTTGCCCTCTCTTCCTCCAGGACTGGGGTTCTTAACGTGAGGTCCTGGGACCAGCAGTGTCAGCAGTACCTGGGAACTTGTTACAGATTCAGATTCCAGACCCCACCCCAGACAGACCTACAGAATCAGGGATTCCGGGGCTGTGGCTCAGCAGTCTGTGTTTTAACTAGTCTTGGGGTGATTCGGGTGCACACAACAGCTTGAGAGCCACTCCTCAGACCAGCATCCTAAGAGGCCTTGAGTCTGCATGCAGATTAAAAGCAGTGAGCAGGTGTGAGGCAGGTCTGGGAATGGCAGGCTTTCTCAAACCTTGGAGGGACCAGCTGAGTTCATGTCATTTAACAAATAATTTTTTACCTGTCTGCTGTGTCCTGAGCACTGTGGTCGGCACTGGAGAGACAGAGGGGATTCAGATGTGGTTCTTGTCCTGTTGCTGACACCTGGTCTGGGGAGAGGGACAGTTTACACAGGCAGATCAGGGTGCTGGGACCGTGTTGGGGAAGGCTTCCCAGAAGAGGTGATGTGTGCTCGAAGACCCATGAGGAAGAGAGGGCGGTGCCGTGTGCACAGGCCTGCCGGAAGAAACCTCTCTGGGTTCCAGGAATGGGGTGGCCTGGCCGGAACACAAAGTCAGTGGGGAGAAGGTGGCAAGTGTAGGGCTGGGGGGCAAGAAAGAGCTAGGTCATGAAGGTTCTTTCAGTCCCTTAGGGCTCTTGGAGAAGGCATAATGCCTGGGAGTGATATGAAAGGATTTTCCTTTTATTTAATTTTTATTGTTTTGAGATAGGGTCTCATTCTGTCACTAGGCTAGAGTGCAGTTGTGTCACCATAGCTCACTGCAGCCTCCAACTTCTGCACTCAAGAGATCCTCATGCCTCAGTCTCCCAAGTAGCTGGGACTACAAGCATGTGCCACCATGCCTGGCTAATTTTTCATTTTTCTTTTTTGTAGAGACAGGGTCTTGCTATGTTGCCCAGGCTGGTCTTGAACTCCTGGCGTCATGCTGTCCTCCCGCCTTGGCTTCCCAGAGTGCTAGGATTACAGGTGTGAGCCACTGAGCCTGGCCAGGATTGTTCCTTCTAAAGTGACGGCTCTGAGAGCGGCCTCGGGAATGCGTCACAGGAGCGGGGCTGGGGGCCCAGTGGCAGTTGGGGCTGTTGCATTGCCCAGGTGGGAGCATCAGATGGTCTAGGGCAGCTGGTAGCAGCATCCCTCAGCGTGGGAACCCTGGGCGGGTAGGAGGGTGAGGTCAGTTTGGAACATGCTGAGCTTGAGGGGCCTGTGGGATGTGGGGGTGCTAGGCTTGCAGCAGATGGCTGGATCTGTCCCACTTCACACACTCCCCTGGACAAAGGGCTTTCTGGGCCACTTGCTTTTTCTGGGCCATTGCTTTTGAGTTCTTATACCAGCCCCCATGGCTTCAGTGGCGGGTGTGACTAGGAGGAGACCAGAGGGGGTGGGCCCTTAGCTTTTGGAGATGCAGACGCCGCTGCCTTGCGTGGGCAGGGGCTGGTCCGCGCCGCAACTCTCTGTAGTTACGAAGGGGCTTGAACAACTGCGCGGCAGTCCGCTCGTGGTCCTGGCCTGCTGTCCTAGAGGAGACGAGTGCCAGGTGGCGAGTTCTGGCTGTGAGGGGCGACTAGGGTGCGTGTGGGACTCCTCAGAGTAAAGCTTGCTCTGCCACGTGGGTCCTGAGTGGACAGTGTTTGCTTTCTGTCTGTCAGGATTGCCTGTTTGGTTTTTTTTAAAGAGCACAGCTCATTTTCCTGCTGATACATCTTGTATCTGGCCAGGTAGGCCCCCTTGGTGGGTGTTTTTAGTTTTGGAGACTAGATTTGAAGGCCCCATGCCCCAGATTGCCAGCTAGCATGTCGGTAAGGGCCCCTGAGCCCGGGGTCCCCAGCGTGCACGGGAGGGCATCTGCAAGCTTTTTGGAAAGGTCAGAGAGTGAAGGTTCAACGGGAAAACGTCCTCACGTATCAGGAAGCTGCATTATTACAGTTCTTTTTCTCTCTAGACAGTATTTTTATTTATTTCCTTTATAGCACTTGGGCACGTTAGAACCAGAAAAGGGGCCTCGTGAGCTGCCCAGAGCCCTCCCTCCCGAGGAGGGACGGAAGGGGCTGAGCAGGGCGCTCCGTGTCAGCTTCTGGTGGTGGCAGAGCTAGGGCCTGTGTGCAGGCTGCGAGACGGGGTCTTCCGCTCGGCTGCCTCCTCTACGTCTGGTCCCCATGTCGGCCTCGCTCGGCGTCTGGCCGTCTCCCTGGCACCTGTGCCCACCATAGAGGTGTCTGCATGTCACTGCAGCTGAGAACCCCCGGGCCAGGGCAGGCTCACCCAGGGCCTGCAGGGACTAGCCCAGAGCAGGGAGGAGACGCCAGCCGGCGCGTGCTGAAGGGCTGGATGACTTTGCATCTGGTGTGGAGCCCTCCCCGCGTGGCTGTCTCCTCCCACCCCTGCGTTGTCCCTGTGTGGTCACCGGTGCTTTCAGCTTCCACTCCTCAGGAGAGAGCAGGCGGCGCCGAGCCCTGCAGGGGGCTTCTCCCCCAGATGCGCAGGGAGCTGGACCTCCATTTCCGTGTTCCTCACAGGCGAGGCCCTGGACACCTCAGGCAGCACACGAAGGAGTGGAGGGGCTGAGCATGGCGACGGCTCTAATATTTGCAGATGAAACCCTGGTGCTGGATCAAATGTGTTTTGGGGCTTTTCATTTTATTCATTTAAAATCATGATGGAATTGCTTCCCAGTTGTAGCTAAGTGCTTGGTTCAGGGGGCGTTCCCGGCGGGGATTTGCAGCAGGGTTTCAGGGGAGTTGAATTTTGAGTCATGTTGGGAGTGTGGTGCATTAGAAGTAGGGTTTTTGAGACCCAGTTTTTGAAAATGGAAGGTGAGAAAAGTTCTGGAAAAATACTTCCTTCTGGTGGTGGTTGCCCCTCCCTCCTCTCTACTCCTTCGAGGGCAGAGACTCCCCTGCAGAAAAGTACTCTTTGTTAAGCTGGGCGTGGTGGCACACACCTGTGTCCCTGGAACTTAGGAGGCTGAGGCGGGAGGATCGCTTGAGCCCAGGAGTTTGAGGCTGCACAGTGAGCTATGATGACACCACTGCACTCTAGCCTGGGCGACAGAGTGAGACCCTGTGTGTAAAGAAAAGCACCTGGTGTTGACAAAGGTGTGCACAGTTCACTTTGTAGGGTGAGGGGAGGTATGGGTATGGCCCCTGCACAGTAAGTCAGTAACACCTGTCAAAGGTAGGTGAGTGCAGCTGCGGTGTTGAAATAGGCATCTGTGTGTTAATCTGCTCACAAATGACAGACTGTGTTTATTAGTAACGGATATTTATTGGCAGACTGTGTTTATTGTTTCGAGAAAATCAGTCCTTCCTCCCAGTATGCAGGGAAGTGTATATTTCTGGGATGCTGTTTCCCACGGAAGGCCCTCCTTCCCGGGGAGCTGGCTCCGGCCATCTCTCCTCCCCGGACCTGGTGCCCAGTCTCTAGGGTGAGCCTGGGTGCCAATGGGAGCCCACTGGGTGTGGTGTGTGCCGAAGCTTTAGTAGGTGGTTATGATAACTTGGATGGAAAATTCTGGAGGATTAATGGTTTTAAGGCAAAAAACAAAGTCTGAATTAAATATTAATAGATTTTAGGAGGAAGTTCTGAGGAGGATTGGACATCAGGTATTTGGAACTTTCCAGCGTGTGGCTGTGGAAGACTCCCGTCTTGGTTATCTGGGTTGGGTTTAGAGATGAGCCAGGTGCAGGCCTGTTTCTGGGAACTCCTGGGGCGTGTGGTGTCGTGGATGGTCCTTCTGAACAGATGTCCCCTGGCCTGTGCCATTGCTTGTCCCTGGTGTCTCCTTCAGAAGCCTCCCTCCCTCCCTCCGCTCTGCGGCCTCGGTGGGCGCGCCTCCCTCCCTGCGCGCTGGTGAGGCATTGGGAGCTGTTGCGAGCTGGCCCCAGTCCCGCTGACTTACGTGCTTGTGCCCTGGTCCTAGACGCTCGCTCTGCGGGGCTGGCCTCTCTGCGGGGCTGGCCTCGGTCCTGGCCAGGCAGCGCGGGGCGGCAGAGGGGAGCCGCGGTGTGCAGCGGCACCAGGTGAGGGGCTGGGCAGCCCCCTTCCCCGGCTCCCGTCTGTTTCAAGAGTATAATTGCCTTCCGCAACCTCCCTGCCTTAGACTAGGGTGCAGGCGTTTGTGCCTGAGCAGTGCCCTGTCCCTGCAGAAGTGCCTTGGAGCTGGCGTGCCAAGCGTTTGGGCACAGAGCAAGGCTGCCGTCCGGGGCCGCGTGCCCTTGGCGGCTTGTGGCACATCTGTTCTGGGAGCTGCACTGTGGGTCCAGACTGCAGCTCGCACGCACTGGCCTGGAGGATGCTGAAGCTGAGGGTGGCTGACTGGGGCGGGGTAGGGGGTGGCGGGGAGGGGATCTGTCTGTCCCTTGGTCTGTGGTTCTGTCAGTGGCTTCACTGGGCAGCAGCTGGGAAGGGACCGGCGGCCCCAGTCTCCGTGGGTTGGGTCAGAGCAGCACTGCGGTGAGACTTTGGGAGTGGGATGCGCCCACGCCAACGTATGGTCTTGGTCCAGAGGGAGGAGCACTGCTCGAGGAGTCAGTACGTCTGGTTCTGCTGCAGAGCGCCCTGCCTCTCTGTGCCTCAGGTGTGTCGCAGGGCAGTTTGGGGCCCAGGTGAGGCAGTGTGTGCGCTCGTAGGGACGCCACAGTCTCTAGTCCTGCTCGTGCCCTGCAGTGCCGGGGCTCACCTGGGGTCTCCCTTGAGCCCTAGGCCCTCTCTCCTCAGTCAGCCTGGATTGGCAGGGGAGCGCAGGGGAGAAACCAAATGGCCTCTGCCCAGGGTTCGGGGTGGAGTGGCGGGTGTGGTGTGGAGCCTGCCCTCACTGCCTTCTCTCTTCCAGCGCCGAAGCGAGGCTGCCATGCTGGGGGACGCCATCATGGTGGCCAGAGGCCTGGCCAAGCTGAGCCGGGCGGCTGTGGAGACCCAGCTGCAGCACTGGGGCGTCGGCGGGGAGCTCCTCCTGGCCGCCAGGGCCCTGCAGGCCACCGCTGCGGAGCAGGTCGGCGCGTTCCTGGGGAGGGCGCAGGTGAGGAGGCCCGGCCGGGCGGTGGCGGGGCGCGGAGGGGGTGCTGGCAGGCGGAGAGCTGGACTTGCAGCTCTTGGTGAGACCAGGGCATGTGAGCATGGCAGCTGACCTCCTTGTGCCCGACAGGGAGCCCCCGCCCGCCGGTGATAAGTGATAGGACCAGATTCCTTGTCCTCCTCCTCGCCAAGACTCCCTGCTCTTGCCCTCCCTCTGCTGAGGCTGGGCTGTGGCCTCCGCCACCTTGTTTGGTGCCTTTTCTAGCGAGGAGCCATTGCCTCCCAGATGGATGTTCTGTGTGGCTTGCAGGCAGCACGTGGGCCACCGGACTGGTGATCCATTTCAGCTGAACCAGGAATCCAGGCCTCAGGGCTCCCTTCGGAAGTCAGTGCTGTTCTAACTGTAGCCTCCCTGGCGCTGTCTCCCTGGCCCCGTGGCCCCACGTAACTGTGACGATGGGGAGCCCTATTTTCAGATGAGGAAGTGGCAGAGCAAGCTCAGGAAGTCACTCAAGGTTACTCCTGGTTCAAAAGTAAAAAGGACCTGGGCGCAAAGGTCAGGCCTTGGGGACCGTTACAAAGAAAACACAGTCTATCTCCTGCACCCCTTTCCATGTACCCTGCGCTCCCAGGGACAGCCAGGCCTGCTCCTGGTTGTGACCACCTCTCCGGTGAGAGCTTCTTGAACACAGTGAGGGGCTGTCCCCATGTGTGCCCCTCTCTGGCCTTGGGCTGTGTTTTCTCCTCTCGGAGCTTGCCCTGTCTTTTGCCTGGGTTTATCCTCCCCAAAGCGCTGGAGGCCCCTCCTTGGCCTTGATTGGCAGGTGAGGAACTTGCCGCTGGGGAGTGGTGGGCACCTGGCCTGGCCCCAGCTGGGCATGCGGTCGGTGCTCAGTGACCAGCCCTGGCCACACAGCAGGGTCCTGGCAGAGTCAGGGCTGGGAAGGGTGCTGGGCCGTCGTGTTAACTCTGGAGGGCTGCAGAGGGCGGGAGGGTCCCGTGCAGCGGGGACAGACACAGGAGGAGCTCCTGGCTCCCTTGTGCACCCTCACGCTGGCCTTGCTCCCTGCAGGGTCAGGAGAAACACGAAGAGCCTTTTGTGGAGAACTTCGAAGACCTGGAAGCAGAGTTCCATTTCTCAGGCCCGCAGGCAGCGGGAGCCTCCGCGGACTTCTCTGCAGCCTCCGCCGACCCGTCCCCGCCTGCGTCCCCGCATGACACCCAGGGCCAGGGCCCGGCCCCTGCCTACGGTGCCACTGGACCCTTTAGGGAAGCCGGGTTCCCAGGCCAGGCCAACTCCCCGCTGGGCAGGGTCCACGGGAGACTCTTTGCAAACCCCACAGACTCATTCTGTGCCGCGGGCTTTCCGAGAAGGTTCTTCCACCAGGACCAGGCCCCCGTGGGGGGCCTCACAGCCGAGGACATCGAGAAGGCGCGGCAGGCCAAGGCCCGCCCCGAGAGCAAGCCGCACAAGCAGGTGGTACGTCCTTCCGCGAGGCCCAGCCGGGCAGGCTGGTTCCACCCAGTGGTGCTGGCCTGGGCCCCACTTTGGGAACTTTGTCTGGAGCAGGGGTCCTCAGACTTTTTAAACAGGGGGCAGTTCACTGTCCCTCAGAACGTTGGAGGGCCGGACTATAGTTTTAAAAAGGCTATGAACAAATTCCTATGCACACTGCACATCTCTTATTTTGAAGTGAAAAAACAAACGGGCAAAAACGGCCGCATGTGGCCCGCGGGCCGTAGTTTGAGGACGCCTGGTCCGGTGCTGTGGCCCTGTAGGGACAGGGGGCCTCTTCTCAGTGTGTGTGCTCCAGGTGCAGCTGCTGCCTTTGGGGTGGAGCGGGGCTGCGGGGCGCAGCATGAACCCGCAGGTTGGTCTTGTGCCGTTTGCTGGCCCCACAAGGCCCCTTTCTCCTCTTCCCTCAGCTCAGCGAGCAGGCCCGGGAGCGGAAGGTGCCGGTGACGCGCATCGGGCGGCTGGCCAACTTTGGAGGTAAGGTGGCTGTGGGCTCTTGGCCGCCCTACCTGCCCTGCCGGGCCAGCCAGGTGGAGCCGGGGCTGCTCGGGGTCTGCGTGGAGGTGGAAGTGGGTGGGGGCCCAGCCATGTCCCAGGGAAGGCTTGGGTGGAGTCGGTGGCCTCAGCCATTGGACTGGATGTTTCTGTGGCGAGTGATCAGTTGCTGGGTTCCAGCTGGGCCTTGGTGTCCCCGGGCTGGTGTGCGGCTGGTGCCACTGTGGCCTGGGCTGCCGCCAGGACTCCCCAGGGCAGTGTCTGTCTGCAGCACCAGCTGTTCCTCCTGCCCCCGCCTGGCTGCCAGTCGGCTGCCTTGGGGGCCTCTGCAGGAGGGAGGCTGGGAGTGGCACAGGCCTCACTGGGGCTGGGTAGCCCCTAAATAGAGCCTTTTTGCCCCTGGGACCAGCCATTTGGGGAGCCCATTTGCTGATCTCCTGCAGCTCATCGGTGGAACGGGAGGAGGCGCTGCTGTTCAAAGCTGATTTACTGTGCTGTGGAGTTGCGAGCTTTATTTGTGCCTGGGGGTTTGAGTGGCCATTCTATCAATCCACTTGCACTCTTTTTATATGAGCTGAAGAATAGTTTTATAGTGAAGGTTTGTAGCAGTCGTATCTGCTTTTATGACATCGTGTTGTCACGCGTGTTGCTTATTTATGCAGCACGATGTTCCTGTTGAAAGTACCATCTCCTTTGCCGCGGTGTACTCTTTAAGATGGAGTTACTGGAAGTGTGTTTCTTTAGAGCTCAGTTGTCTTTAGTAGGCTCTCCGAGCAGTATGATTCGTGAAGCAGCAGTTTGGGCAGCTTGAGTGGCTACTCGCCAGGCTGCGTGTAGCAGAGGTCTGGGTGGTTCCCGGCCGCCTGGGGGCTGGGGCCGCCTGCGGTGGCGGTGGCGGGAGGCCTGCCCCCGGCTGTGATGCGCTTGGGGGTTGGAGGTGGCAGGATGGACGCAAAGCGGAGCCAGTTCAGGAAAGAACGTGCTGTTCTGGCCCCAGAGGTGAACTCTGCCCTTCTGGAGTTCTCAAGTTGTAGGTTATGACCCTTTGGTGAGTGTGAAATCAGTTTAGTGGGTTGGTATCAGCATTTTAAAAACAAGTTAAACAGGACAGAGTTGAATATAAAAGATCAGAATGAATATCATAGATCCTTAGAACTACAAACATTGCAAAAAGATTTTAGTTTCAGAGACATAAACTGTGTAAGTATACCCTTCACTGCAACATGAAGTGCGTGCCTTGGTGGTGGGTCACTGTTGCGTTTCAAGTATCGCTGCTCTGCTTTGTTCTCCTGGGAAGCACTTCTAGCCTCTCTTCCCCTCACGGCGCTGAGATGTTTTGAGGTGTAGACTGGCAGACGTTAGGAAGTTCGTGCACTGGGGTTATGAAGGAAAGGGATGGCTCTAGGTCTCAGGAAGGTAGGATCTGCAGGGAACCAGATAGGGGCTTGGGGAGGTCAGCGGTAGGCATCCAGCTGTGTGGAGGGGAAGTCACAGACTTTCTAGTTTCGGTGGCTTGGCTTGTTTTAGTGCTGAGATGGAGGCAGGAGTCCTAAGTCCAATATGGCTATAGGAACTTACAGTTATGATGCTGTGGGCAGGGTGATCTATGGATATTAGCTTTTGTTAAAGAATATTGTAGAAGATAGGCCACATATCAGATTTAGGGTCAGAATGGAGCTTTAGGTCATCATAAAGACAGGATTATAATTCCAGCCCTGCTTCCTATGTGACCTTGAGCCCTTCTTGGGTTTTTCCCTTTTGTGAAATTGGAGTCTTGTCATTGACTCCAAATGGGAATATTTTGGTAAATGTTCCATGTATACCTGAAAAGAATTCTGATATTGTTGGGTGCAGTGATCTAATGATCTCTTCTGGTTTGCTGCTCATGTTGATCAGACCTTTTAATGATTTTTTTGGTTTGCTTATTCTATCAGCTATCAAGAGAGGCTTTAAAAGTGCTGTGCTGTGATTGTCAATTTACCTACGTTTAGTCTGCTAATTTGTGCTTTATATGTTTTGAAGCTATGTTATTGGCTGCCTACAGATCTAGAATTCTTATATCCTCTTGAGGATTGATCCCTTTATTATTGTGCTATGCCCTTCTTTATGAAAGTCTACATTGTCTGATATTATAGCTACGTTCCAGTTTTGTTTTGGTTAATGTTTGCATGCTATTTCTTTTGCTTTCCTTCTACTTTCATTTTTTTTATGTCCTTATATTTAAAGGTATATTTTTTGGTGAGTAGCATATATAGTTGTTTTCTGTGTTTTAAATATAGACGATGATTTTTAGTCTCACAATATGAATATTTAGTCCATTTACATTTAATGCAATTGCTGATTATATTAGAGTTTACTGTCTTAGTTTTTGCTTATTATTTGACTCATCTGTTTCCTTTTTTCTTTCCTGCTATTGAGTTAATCAAAGACTTTTAAAATTATAGTGATGTGTCACTTAATGACAGGGATAAGTTCTGAGAAATGTCATTAGGTGATTTTGTTGTGCGAACATCATACAGTGTACTACTTCGACAAACTTCGATGGTATAGCCTACTGCACACCTAGGTTATATGGTATAGTGCTTGCTGCTAGGCTACAAACCTGTATAGCATGTTACTGTACTGAATACTGTAGGTAACTGTAAGTATTTGTGTATGTAAACATAGAAAAGGTACAATAAAAAATATAGTATTATAATCTTATAGGACCACTATATATGTGGTCCATCACTGACTGAGATGTTGTTATGTGGCACATGATTATACATGTTTTCTCCTTTTTAGCTCTTGTGTTTTACATCTCTCTATTATTCATTTAGTGGTTACTCTTGAGATTACAGCATACATCTTGACTTATTACAATGTAATATAAGTGATTATTTTTACTACTTCCCCAGTAATGCTAGTGCCCTAGGCACTTTTAATCTGTATATTCCTCTTGTGTTTTTTGTATCATGTGGATATGCATTTTATTTATGCATGTTTTATATATTATTATACATTAAACCCCATAAGATAGTATTTCTTTGTACAGGCCATATAAATTTAGATTTACCCATATATTTGCTCTTTTGATGTTTCTTCCTGCATTTCCATAATTATTAATATATTTGGTATAATTTTCCTTTTCTCTGAAGAACTCTCTTCTCTCTTATAATGCAGTCTGCTAATCATTCTTTTAGTTTTCATTTGTGTGAAAATGTCTTTATTATTTATTACACTTTTGTTTTAGAAGTTATCTTTGCTGTTCATGTTGAAAATTGTTTCCTTCGAACACTTTATATTATTATTTTCCTACTTCCATTGTTTTTGTTGAAAACTTAGCTATTAGTTTTGTTGCTGCTCCTTTGGAGGTGATGGTATATTTCTTTCTTCTGGCTGCTTTTAAGATTGTCTTTTTGTTTTCAGTTTCTAGCAGTTTGATCGTGGCATGCTTGGGTGTGATTGGCTTTGTGTTTGTTCTGGTTGGGGTTTACAGAGCTTCTCGAATCTGCGGCTTGATATTTTTTATTGGTTTTGTAAAAATCTCATCATTTCTACTCTTTTCTGTATTTTCCATCCCCTTTTCCATTTACGCTTCAGTCTTACAGGTTCAGATATGTCTCATCATTTCACTTGCACTCTAAAACGAGAGCTAGACAATTATAGGAATGAGACTCTAATGGGTAAAGCAGGCACTAGGGAAGACTTACCAAAAGGAGTGGAGCCCTGCCTTGCCCACGGCACGGCGGTCGGTCCTGGGACCTTCACAGGAATGTGACAGTCCGCATCGTTAGGACAGAAGGGAAGAGAAGAAAGACGTAGGAAAACAGAAAGCAAACAAAAAGTGAAGAAAATAGGAAGTGATAATGCTATTAGATTCTGTGCAGAAAGGACTTTGGAATTTGATTATAAAAGGAAAGAGGTATCGGTGTGAGAAAAAGCATGTCAGTGGACCAGGAACGAAGAGTAGAGGGAACAGAACCCTGGCAATTATATTATTTTTAAAAGGTAAAAAGTTAAGTGTTCCTCATTCCTAGAAACATACTTTGCTTTTAAAAATAGTTTGAGATTCCATTGGGTTTCCTAAGAGGTAAGGCAATTACTAGTGTTCTCTCTTATGTTAGAAAGCAGGTATTCCTTGGGTTGAAATACAGAGCTGATAGTTATTGTTGCTTAATTTCCCCCAAATTCTGATATACCTGGGGGTACTGTTAACATATCAGCAACAAAGCTCTGGGATCGTTGTGTTCTCTCTGAACTTTTGTGTTTCCATCTCTGTGGTAAAATTAAAAACCAACAAGCATTTGGTGAATGGGCTTAGGGTGGGTATTCTTAATTTTGCTAAGTAAGAACATTTAAAAGAAAACAGTGGCCAGGTGCTGTGGCTCACGCCTGTAATCCTAGCACTCTGGGAGGCCAAGGGACAGGATTGCTTGAGGTCAAGAGTACGAGACCAGCCTGAGCAAGAGCAAAACCCCATGTCTAATAAAAATAGAAAAATTAGCTGGGTGTGGTGGTGCACACCTGCAGGCCCAGCTACTCAGGAGGCTGAGGCAGGAGGATTGCTTGAGCCCAGGAGTTTGAGGTTGCAGTGAGCTATGATGATGCTACTGTACTCTAGCTGGGGTGACAGAGCCAGACTCTGTCTCAAAATCAAGCACACAAACATCACTACCACCATTTTATTTGTAATTTTTAAAGGACATTTTAACAATGCAACATGCTCCAGGATAAAGGGTAACAAATTGAGTAACTTAGTTTTGTGAAGACTCGCTACCTCCCGCTGGTTTCTGGACATTGGCTGAGACCTCGTGGTGGCCTGCCAGGCCTTGCAGAGCCACCCCACGGTAGTGGGTTGTTGGCCCCCTTGGCCGGGCCCTCAGGGCTGGTAGAGATGGGGAATGTCCACACCGCGTGTGGCAGGTGCCCATGCTCTGACCTGCTGGCGTGCACCCCGCGTTGATGGGCTGTGCACAAGGCCAGCTTTGCTCTGGCTGCCCCTCCAGGCGAGGCATGCAGCGACAACAGCCGATGCACCGGGGACACATGCCGCTCTTCCCGTGGCACCAGCACTCTTCTGGGTGCGTTTTGCGGCATGATAGACGCACTCTAGACACGAGAGGAGTTCTCCGCCCTCTGCGTGGGTGCGGGAACGTAGTTTCTGCTCTCTTAGGAACATTCTTGAAAACCAGGGGCTTTTCCGCCTATTTCACCCCCTCTGAAGCTCTGTGCTGGAGGCAGGGCGGCTGTTCTCTTCAGATACAGATGAGGAAGCTGAGCCAGGAAGTCGGCCTGTCGCCCAGGGCCACATGTTTGCTGGTGACAGCCCTGGGACGGGAGCCCAGCCCTGGGTCATGCACTTGGAAGTCCGAGCCTGACCGGGTCCCACAGAGTGGCCCTCAGAGGGGCTGTTAGGTCTCCCCTCCCCCACCAGTCCAGTTCAGGGAATTGAGGGTCAGATCCTGAGAACTTTCCAGAACAAGCCACAGGGAACTCCCCTCCCTTTTCCTGTTACTCCTTCCATGCTGGGGGCTGGAGGACGCCAGGTGGGGACAGAGAAGATGGGATTGCCGAGGTTCCAGAACACTTAGGAGCAGGGGAAAGGGTCCTGTCCCACTGCCTTTCCACATGGGCTTGCCGGTCTCCCCGGGTCGGTAGACAGTGAGGCGTGGAACGGCGCGCTGGCACGCGGCAGGAGCCGTGGAAGTGACGCTGCTGTTTGTCCTTAGACGTAGCTTTGCCCCTCGCTGCTGCAGAGACCCCGCGCCTTCCCCGCACCCACGCCGGGAGCTCCTGGCAGGTGAGGCCGCAGCCACGGGACGTGACTGCCACAGCCACGGGACGTGACTGCCACTGCCCGGAAGTGCCTTTTGCCCGGCCTGCTGAAGCAGGCCCTGTTTGTCGGTGTTTTATTTTTTGCTTCTTTTAGCCGCTGGTGTCTGGGCAGAAAGCCGGGTGACTGCTCAAGAGAAGGCCTTGCTTGGCTCTGGTGACCTCCAGACGCCACACGGAGCAGGCCCGCAGGTCCCGTGTGCTCCCACCCAGGGCAGAGCCCGCTCCTGCTGCTTCCCCGCAGCCCTGACTGCGAAGCCTCCCTTTGTGAGAACGGGCTAGGCGGGAGGCCAGGCTGCAGAGCGTGGCTTTAGAGCCCAGAGCAGGCTCTGCGGCTGGCTGCCCGCAGGGCTCCCTTGCCGGCCACTCGGGCCAGGCCGGGAGGCCTCTCAGGATGTGGATCAGAACAGGCGCCCTGCCTGGCGGCCCGGGGCGTGAGCGGGGTCCTCACGAGGACCTGGGAGTCCCGGGCTGTGGCATCCGTCTTCCCGAAGTTGCCTCTAGGTACCAGCTGGGTCTGGGTGTGGGAAGAGCCCTGCCTGGGGGTCCTGAGAATCGGGTCAAGCCAGGGCCTGGTGGGCAGGTGGCGGCCAGTTTGTTCTGGGTTCCCTGAGCAGGAGCATTAGAGGCCAAGGTCAGGGTTGCCAGCCGGCCGGGCTTGTCTTCACCACCGGGGCTGCCTGCCGTTGGAGCCTGTCGGTGCGTCTGTTGGCAGTGTCTTGGCCTGGTGCCAGGCTGGTCCTGAGGGACGTGTAGGGCCACAGAAGGAGCCCGAGGCCTCCCCTGTGGAACGTTCCTTGGGTGACGTGTTTAATAACGGTCCTTTCCATTGGCAAGCCTGGGCTCTGCCGGGGAGCTGAGAAACGGCCCGAGAATAACCTGACGGGCATTTGAAGGGGTCTAGCTGGGCACGGGGACACGCCTCTGCCTGCAGGAGGAGGTAGAGAGGGGCTCGGCATGGCCCGCCCACAGCTGTGGGGCCGTCCTGTCGGCTGCAGACCCGCGGTGCCGTCTGCCCCTGTTGTAGGCTTGTGTTTGGACCTGCTCCGGGCGGAGAATCTAGACGCTGAGACCCTGGTGAAGGTCGCTACGGTGTGAAGGTTAATGTTGCTACCGTCGTTAATTCTGCTCGGTCTGACGGTGTGCGGCGGGGCGGGCGATGTGTAATCCGGGCTCCGGCCGCCAGCTCTGCGCCAGTGAGCCCTGCGGGGCGCAGAGAGGACACGGCTGGTGTGGCCGCCCGGCCAGGCCTGGCCCCTCCGTGCAGCGCACCTCCACGTCCTTGACGGGGGTGTTGTCACACCTAAAGGCCATTTCAGATAAACACGGCCGCTTCCATGTTGGCCAGGGCTTGGCTCATTTGCGCCGCGGCGTGCGACACGGGAGCCCTGGCGGGCACGCTGGCGCTGTGAGCCGAGCGGCGCTGGGGACCGCGGACACGTGCGCCGCACGCCAGCGTGCGCCTCTGCAGTTTGTATGTTGTTTCTTGTTGAAATGATAATACTTTGTGTATTTTGAGTTAAGTAAAATATGTTATTAAAATTCATTTTGCCTCTTCTTCTTGCCCTTTTCAGTGTGGCCACTAGAAGATTTAAAGCTATATATGTGGCCCACATATTTCTTTTGCTCAGCACTAGCCTAACCATTGCGAATAGGAGCAGTGATAACCGGCAGGTCTTTTATGGCATTACCGCGCGTCGGCCCCACGTGAGCCTCACTCTCAGTGAATTGTTCGGTCCTCACGACAGCCTGTGTAGCAGGAACTGCTTTCACAGCTGGTGGCGTGGAGCTTGCGCTGTTGCCCAGTGGTGGGTAAAATGTATTGCAGAAACTTTTTTTTGAAATGGAATTATCTTTTGCTTTAAAAAAATTTTCTCATTAAATAAAATTTTCAATAAGCTCAATATTTTTCATAAAAGTAATGCATAATCATTGTAGAAAATTTGGCAACACTGAAGTGTGTGCTGGTTTCCTTGCCCTATAAACAGGGTGCGCGGCGGGCTGTGGGCTGGGGCGGTGCCGTCCAGGGGTGGCTCCAGTCTCCGCTGCCGGCTGCGTCTGCCAGCTTGTCGTGTGCTCTCCACTGTGCTCGCACGCCTCGCCCGGGAAGCTGGAGCTGGGTTTAAAGGGAGAGGACACCAGTCCTGCGTGAGGTGTGGCCTTCGCAGCACCTGCCAGGCTCCGGTCCGAGGCTCGGGGCATGCTACTGAACAGCGAGGTCACCCAGGGATTGATTTTTGGACAAGTGAGGTGCTAACAAACTTGGCCTTGGAAGATTTCGAAAGCTGGGGAGGGAAGGCCGGTCCCCTGTGGCCCTCGGACCACTGCCAGTGTCCGGCAGCCTGAGGGCAGGTGGGTTAGGGGCTTCCCACTCCTGAGCCTGAGTCCCCAAGGGCTTGGGTTGGGGACTCCCTGTCTTTTCCAAAATGTTCCAACTGCCACCGCCATGCCTGTGGCAATGCTGTTCCTGCTAAAGCGAGTCGACGTTCTGGACTGTTGGGGCTCTTCGTGCAGATCTGAAGTGGCCAGTGGCATTCCGAGGGGTGCCCGTGTTGTTAGGATGACCCTGGCCCCCGGACCATCGCTGGTCCCTCTCTGGCTGGGCCCCCGAGGAGCTTCCGGCTTATGCTACTTTGGGGTGTGTCTGTGCCCGCAGCCCGTAGATGGTCGAAGGTGGGGGTGCGTGAAGCTTCTCCACAGGAAATGTCTACCTGGAACTAACTTGCAGCTTACAACCACAGGCGTGTGTCTGCCACCTTTTTTACCCCTTTTCAACATGCTGGCGAGTCCGCGAGGGGCCTGGTGCGGGCCGCGCCCGCGTGGTGCCGCCCCGGCCGTAGCGCTGAGCGCCCGCACCCTCCTCCCTGCAGGTCTGGCCGTGGGCCTGGGCTTTGGGGCACTGGC
The DNA here is from genome assembly GCF_040939455.1 of Microcebus murinus. Taxonomy (NCBI): domain Eukaryota; kingdom Metazoa; phylum Chordata; class Mammalia; order Primates; family Cheirogaleidae; genus Microcebus; species Microcebus murinus. Next base: position 52,697,024 of record NC_134122.1, on the reverse strand, counting down.
TGAGGTCGCCAAGAAGAGCCTCCGTCCTGAAGACCCCACAGGTGAGCTGGGCCCTTGAGTGGGAGGGGCAGTGTGTAGGCCTGGGGGCGCCAGCCCTTTGGCCCCACCTGTGCCCTGGGAGTGGCAGCCACCAGGGCCCCACTCACGTGGCGTGGTGTTCCACGTCAGCGGTGCCCTGGGCTGAGGCTGTTCACACAGATCTGCTGCTTTAGAGGCTTTGTGGCTGGAAGGCCAGTGCCCCCTGAGCCCCAGGTGGTCACCCAGCCTTCCTGGCTCCTGTGGCTGTCTGTGCGCCACCTGCACACCCGCGTCTGCTCCTGCACTCCCTTCCTGCCCTGCGCTCCAGGGGGCCGCCGGGCCCGGGTTGGGCTGGGTTAAGCGCCCCAGGCGCTGAGGGGTGTGGGTGGCTGGGGTGGGGAGGTGTGCTTCTGGGACAGACCCCACTGGGTCCTTCTCACCAACTCGGTGACCTGGGGAGGCCGTGACCTCTGCTGAGGAAAAGATCACAACCTCTCCGTTCACTGCAGCCAGGGTCGGGCCTGCGGTCAGGTGGGAATAGTCGCCCCACCTCGTTCGGCGGCCGCTGTGCCTGGGCCCTCCGTGGGCAAGGCTCTGCACCGCGGCGCCGTCTGCCTGGGAGGTGCCAGACTCCCGGCGTGGGGTGGGCCGGGGTGCTGTGAAGTGGCCAGCGGGGCCTTCCTGGTTGCAGGGCCTGGGGCTGCTGAGAGCAGCGGGTAGAGCCACCTGCTTGGGGGATTCTCAAGACGGATTTGCAGTTCTGGACTGGGTTCCCCTGCCGCTGGCCCGTTCAGGGGATGTCAGCTCATTCTGGCATCTCATACCTCCACCCCCGGTGACACCTGCTGTCCTGCCGCACCGCAGCCCCCCAGCCCTGGCTGCCAGGACGGCCTCCCCCTTTACCCACAAGCCCATCCCCTACAGGAGACACAGGGCACCACGTATGTCCTTGCAGGGGCCAGAGGACAGAGGGCTCAGCAAGCAACACTATTTTTAGTGTTGGTGCTGAATGCCTTTGGGAGGAGAAGCCTGGGTTTCTCCGGGAGAAGCCAGCCTTCCCCGGGCACAGCACCCCTGCGCCCCCACGCCCTCCCCCTGCCGAGCTGGCTGCTCTCCGTGCGGCCTTGCCCAAGCAGGGCAGAGGCCAGGCTGGCTCCAAGGTTATAGCTGGTGTCCTTTGTCAGAGACGGTAGTGACCCTAGGCTGGGGGTCAGGCACCGCTGGCCCTGAGAGTAGGACTGGGGCTTAGGCCAGCGTGGGGGTGGCCCTGGGCAGCTCCCAAGCTATGCTCCAGCTTTCTGCCCAGGCCCTGGCACCCCTTGGCCTGGGACACTGACCACACTGGCTGAGCTCTGCCCCAGGAGAACCCCTCTCGAGTTGGGGTTTGCCACTGTGCCCCGGGCCCACCCTGGCTCCCCCAGGTCATTCTCCCAGCCACCCATGCTGGGGGCAGGAGGCGGGCTGCCTGGGAAAGCCTAGAGTGGGCTGGAGGAGGTGGGTGCGGAACGTGGAGGTGTGCCCACGTGCTGGGATCGTTCCCGTCACGCTCTGAGCCCCGCAAGGGCTGTGGTGACCCCTCGTGCCCACAGGGAAGAAGTCCGTGCTGGATTCCAGCCCCTTCCTGTCGGAGGCGAACGCGGAGCGCATCGTGCGCACGCTCTGCAAGGTGCGCGGGGCGGCGCTCAAGCTGGGCCAGATGCTGAGCATCCAGGGTGAGTGGCGCCGGCCACGTCCAGGCCGGGCGGGACGTGGGTGTGCTCGAGGGAATTGGCTCCTCTGCTTCGAACTCATCCTGGGAGGCCAGAGTGTGTGGGGTGCTTAAGAAAAGCGTCAAGAGGGGGCTGGCTGAGCCGGTGCCAAGGGCAGAGCTGGCACTGGGGGAGCCTCAGGCTTCCTGCGTGACCCAGTGCGGGAGTGGCCACGAGGCCGGGGCTGAATGGGGACGTTGAAAGCACAGCATTGAGGTGGGCTCGTAAACAGGCCAGTAGTAAGCCAGGAGGAGGTGGCACCCGGGGTGGCCCTGGCGAGGGCGTGGGGTGCTGCCCGGGCGTGCGCTCGGCACAGGTGTTCTGGAAGGCACGCTGGCGGGACGGATCTGGAGTCTTTCAGTGTTCCAGTCCCAGAACTCCAGGCATCCCACAGCGTGTGACTTACCTTCAGGAAAGACTCAGAGTGGGCTCGGGGCTGTGCCAGGAGCTTCATCATGGGACTCCCTATGACAGCAGAGAAATGGGAACCGAGGCAAGCAGCAGTCAGACTCTGGGGGACTTGGCCGTGGTGTTATGCTGCTGGTGACAGTGCTGTTTAACATTTCGGAAGGCTGTTTAGGCCCACAGGGAAGTGTTCACAAGAGAACAAAAGCTAGAGTAGTCTTCATACATGTGACACCAGGCATGAAAAAAGTAGTTCTCCAGAGGTGGTCAGGTAATGGGTAATTTTAATATTTTGCTAGACTTTATTTCCTAGCCTTTTCTTTTATAACCATAAAGAACTATACATGTTACGTCTAAAAAGCCCACTTTCTCAGGTTGCAGGGGTGAGTTCGGGGTCCCGGGGCTCCTGGCATCAGGGCTCCTGGTGGGGTGGCAGAGGGGCAGGGGTGCGTGTCCCTGGATTTAGCTGTTGGCTGCAGGGCCCCAAGAGTGTGCCCACCCCAGGTCACTGCGGCTCGGGGGCCCTGCTGAGGCCCCTCCGCATCCCAGGAGCCCCCGTGCCAGGTGGGAAAGAGGCTCCCAGGGCACGAGGAGGAATCGAGGCTGGGCCTGTCGGGGTCGTCTCTGAGCCTCCCGGAGGCCATGCTGTGCTAGGCGTGGTTGGGTGGTCGCTCTGCTCCTGGCCCCTGCGCTGTCCTCAGCGGCTGGCCCTTGGCCCTGACGCCTCTCCTGCCTTCCAGACGACGCTTTCATCAACCCCCACCTGGCCAAGATCTTTGAGCGCGTGAGGCAGAGCGCTGACTTTATGCCGCTGAAGCAGATGATGGTGAGGCAGGCGGTGGGGCGTCCGGGGCTGTGGGTGCTTCTCGGGGTGTCCCCGGCAGCGAGGCTGTGCTCACTGCCCCTCCTCGGCTCTTCCCTGCAGAAAACTCTCAACAACGACCTGGGGCCCAACTGGAGGGACAAGCTGGAGTACTTTGAGGAGCGACCCTTCGCCGCGGCTTCCATTGGGCAGGTGCACCTGGCCCGCCTGAAGGGTGGCCGTGAGGTGGCCATGAAGATCCAGGTAGGTGCCCTGGTGCATGTGTGGACTTGTCCCCATATCCCCCAGGGCCCCTCTTCTCCCAGGCAGGGCCGGTGTCCCTAGCGCCTGGTGGGCACTGGAAACTCAAGTGTGTGTTGAATGAGCGACTGGGGGTGGAGCGGCCTCCCAGCAAGCTCAGTTTGGGGGGTGGGGACAGGAGACAAGCGATTGTCTGCCTTTTGGGGCCTGAGCTGGTGGCTGTTTCTGGAGATGGGGTGGGGTAGAAGATGGAGAACAAGGCCCTGAAGGGCTGGGAGTCACAGCAGCCTCGCAGGCTCCCAGTTTTGCTTCTCCAAGGTGTGGGGTGGGGCTGGGACGTAGCTGGGACACCAGCAGGCAGTGGGACCCTGTCTGCCTGGGATAACACCCCTGCCTCCCACAGTACCCTGGCGTGGCCCAGAGCATCAACAGTGATGTCAACAACCTCATGGCCATGCTGAACATGAGCAACATGCTTCCGGAAGGTCTGAGGCTGGACAGGTCAAGGGTGAGAGTGGGTGGCAGGTGCTCAGTATGGGCCCTGGGGACTGGGGACTGGCTCCCCCAAGACCCCCTGCCCAGCCTGGTGCCCTCCTCCCCGGCCAGGCCTGTTCCCCGAGCACCTGATCGACGTGCTGAGGCGGGAGCTGGCCCTCGAGTGTGACTACCAGCGGGAGGCTGCTTGTGCCAAGAAGTTCAGGTGCAGCTCCTGGCCAGCCCCTTGCCCAAGATTCCCGAGAGGGGGTGGGGGGCGAGGGCCGCCTTAGGCACTGTTGTGGGTGAAGGTTCCTCCAGCTCTGAGGGGCAGATGGCTGGGGTCACAGCCTGGGCCGGTAGCTGCATCCTGCCCAGAGCAAAGCAGGGCCCTCTGCCTGGCAGCCGTGGGGGGGACAGGGGGAGGGTCGGAGGCCAGTATGTGATCCCACCCCCCCAGGGAGCTGTTGAAGGACCACCCCTTCTTCTATGTGCCTGAGATCGTGGACGAGCTGTGCAGCCCCCACGTGCTGACCACGGAGCTGGTGTCCGGCTTCCCCCTGGACCAGGCAGAAGGGCTGAGTCAGGAGATTCGGAACGAGGTGTCTGTGTGGGTGGGATGGGCTGGGGGCTGGGTGTCCCTGCTGTGTGTGCCCTGAGGTGTTCCCTGCGGCAGGGTGGGGTGTGCAGGAGCGCCGGTGGACTTAAGGGGACAGGAGGGAAGCTGCTACATTCTTCCACCCAGGTGACACTGGGCAGAGGGTGGGGCGGGATGCTGCAGGAGTCGTGGATTTCTCCCTGACTCCCAGGTGCCAGGTCACCTGGCGCTGCCTGATGCAGGACCCCTGCCCTGCCCTAGATCTGCTACAACATCCTGGTCCTGTGCCTGCGGGAGCTGTTTGAGTTCCACTTCATGCAGACAGACCCCAACTGGTCCAACTTCTTTTATGACCCCCAGCAGCACAAGGTGAGCCCCTGGGAGGGGCACCCTCAGCTGGGCCCGAGCGAGCCCCTGGTCTGCCCTCGTCCCAGGAAAGCCAGCAGAGCAAGGGGCTGCGGCGTCCTAGCTCGGCCCTGCGGAGCCCCATTCTCTGCTGTATTCACCCCTCTCCACCCCACACCCCCGTCCTGCACTAAGCTTCCCCTGGTGTGTCTACCACAGGTGGCTCTTTTGGACTTTGGGGCAACACGGGAATATGACAGATCGTTCACTGACCTCTACATTCAGGTACAGTCAGGAGAGGGGCCCTGTCCTTGGCCCAGGTTTTCCTGAGGCTGGGACAAGACGCAGGGGCTCCAGGTCTGGTGACAGCGTGCAGGCTTACAGGCCGGGGTCTTGCAAAGGGTGAGGAGGGATGAAGGTGGGGCAGGCGGGTTTGGCTCTTGTCTCCCTTGTCTGTCCATCCTGCCCCATGGGTCCCTCCTGTGCTTCTGCCCAGATCATCAGGGCTGCTGCCGACAGGGACAGGGAGACGGTGCGGACGAAGTCCATAGAGATGAAGTTCCTCACTGGCTATGAGGTCAAGGTGAGCAGGGTCCCTGGGGGCTGCACAAGGCCCTGCTGGTCCAGGGTGTGCGTTGGTGGGGAGGGCGGGCTTGGACTACTTGTCCCTTTGAAACATGAAGTGGAACTCGGTATGTGACGGATGAAGCGCAGGGGACACTGCTCCTGGGCGTGTCTCCAGCACCGGGCCCGGCCCAGCCCGATGCCTCTGTGCTCTGTGACATCTTCCAAGTGGCAGGTGAGCCGGGTGCCTGGGGACTTGTGAGGCTCCCGTCTCTGCTCCGGGTCGGAGCTGTGTCGGCGCGAGCTGGAGCGCGGCAGCTGGGAGGGGGAGCCCTGGACGCCCTTGTGAGGCCTTGCTGGGAGGGTGAGGAGATGGGAGTCTCAGTGCTTTAAATAAAGGGGGACACTCTGCGTCTGTCACCCAGAAGCCACTGACCTCTGCTTGACAGTGGGGAAGGGGCTGAGATCCGAGTCCCGCTTGGGTTCAACACCTAGTCAGAGTGCCATTTTAGGCAAATTAGCGTCTTTGAGCTGCCAGAGCTTGGAGCTCAGCTGTAAAAGGATCACACTACCCCAGAAGCCCTCAGTCCCCTCACTGTCACCGTGTCACTGTGAGCTGGCCCCGGCCCCTGTCCTGACCCACCGTTCCAGGCTCAGTTACTTCTCAGGTTCCTCCGTTAGCTGCCAGTTCCCTGGGACAGACACCCAGTAGCGAGCTGTCCTGGGCGCACTCTGCAGGCTCGCAGGCCGTGCACGGCAGGTGGGCCCCACCAGCTCGGCCCATGAACTCTGTTCTTTTTGGTCAGAAGAGTGTTTTGTAAACACTTTGCAACTGGCACCATCGCGCAGGGCTCATATTCCACCTTCTGCCCCAGGCCCCACGACTCCCTTCGGTCTCACATCATCCCAGCCCACACATTAATGTTGTTTTCCTGGCCCCGGGGGTTAAAGTTTATCCCTGTTACCATTTCTTAATCTGGTTAAAAACAAAACCCTCACCTGCCTGGCGCTTCCATGACCTGAGCAGAGCTTTCAGTGAGCGCTCAGGACGTGGGGCCCATAGCTGTGTGGAATGCTCTTGAATCTCGTTGCCATTTACCCTTCCTGTCCTCCCCCCAGGTCATGGAAGACGCCCACCTGGATGCCATCCTCATCCTGGGGGAGGCCTTTGCCTCGGATGAGCCCTTTGACTTTGGCACCCAGAGCACCACCGAGAAGATCCACAACCTGATTCCGGTCATGTTGAAGCACCGCCTGGTCCCCCCACCCGAGGAGACCTACTCCCTGCACCGGAAGATGGGGGGCTCCTTCCTCATCTGCTCCAAGCTGAAGGCCCGCTTCTCCTGTAAAGCCATGTTCGAGGAGGCCTACAGCAAGTACCTCGAGAGGCAGGCCAGGCAGCAGTAGCCGCCGGACACCCGGGCCGAAGGCAGACAGGGCGCCCAGCCTGCGGGTCGCGCCCAGGCCGGCTCAGCGGGACTCTCCGTCCTTCACACAGGCTAAAACCACTGGGGAGATGGTGTCCATGCTTCGTTTAAACCCCTTTGTGCAGTACGAAAAGGTGGCTGGTTGTGGTGGGGTCTGGGGAGAGGCTGCCAGAGCCCGTAGCCCGCGCTTTACACGGTTTTCACGGCTCAGCGCGTGGCGGTGGGGCGAGAAGTGCAGGAATGGGAACGAAACGCCACTGCTCTGTCAGAATCTGCCTGTTGTTTATTCATCCTCTGAAATAACTCTAGATAAAAAGGCAATTCTGTTTTCTTCCTTTTTCTAATATGAATGTTAAGCAGAAATGAGAGTACTTCTTAAATCTGCCACCAAAACAAAAGAAAGATTTTTGGATTTTGTCAACTGCAGTCTAAGGTTAGTGTGTATGTGTGTTTCTAGAATGAGATTTGTTTCCTGGCCTCTTGCTCTCTAGCCTGTGGTCTGAGCGAGAGCAGTGCCAACACGTGCCACTAAACCTCGTGGGGCCCGGCCTGCTCGGGCTGGTCCTTAGCTTTCCTGATAGCTGAATGTTCCCAGAGAATCGCTGCCTCACAGGGGAGGGGTCGGAGCAGCAGGCTGGGGGACCGAGACACATTCCTCGTCTGCTGCTGGAAGGTTCCTCCCTGCCAGGGCCACTGCCAGAGGAGATGCACAGGTGTCACTCGTTCCACCAAAGGGTCATCACAGGCTCCAAATTTTTGTACAAGTCTTATAATTGTTTCAATTCAATAAAAAAGTGCTTATGAAAAGCACGTTAGTGATTGTGCCATTTCCTGTGCTTTATGAATTTTGGAGAACGCTGACCCATATCTTCTAGCGTCATGGTGGTTCTCTGCGGTTGGCATCACAGCCTGATGACAAGGCTCGCACCTGTCCTCAGCGTGAGGTCCTCAGTCCCTGATCGTGGAAGGCTCAGCCACATTGTTTGTGAAAGGAGAGGCGGCCAGGCAGGCAAGAGGGGATGGAGGATGGAAGGAGAAGCTGCAGTGTCACTGCCCCGGCCCTCTGCAGGCTCTACATTGGTGACACTGACTGTGGGAGGACTGTCACACCTGGCAGCAGGGCCTGCGTCACAGGGAGACCCTTCTAGATAGAGGTCAGCTGCAGGTGAAGACCATTTCCTGAAAAGTGACTCTTCCTGGGGCTAACTTGATTCCTAGATGATGGGGGCACTCTGACATTCAGGTGGGGGGCCCTTCCAGCCCCGTGAACACTCTGAAAGTACACGTGCAAAGGCCACCGTGGTCCAAAATAGGTCCTTGTATAGGTTTTCAGGCTTCATTTTACTTTCTGAGATTTGAGATTGCTGAGCTAGGTTTGAGACAGGACGGAGGGCCCTGGGAGGTCTCCCTGAGGCCACCTGGCTTGGCTAGCAGTGGTGCCCCCAGCACCATGTTAGATCCCCTGCTAGAGCTTGCCTGGCCCTATTTTATTATTAATTTAATTTTATATTTTATTATTTTATTTTATTTTATATTTTATTTTAGAGACAGAGTCTCGCTTTGTTGCCCAGGCTAGAGTGAGTGCCATGGCGTCAGCCTAGCTCACAGCAACCTCAAACTCCTGGGCTCCAGCGATCCTCCTGCCTCAGCCTCCCGAATTGCTAGGAGTACAGGCATGCGCCACCATGCCTGGCTACTTTTTTCTATATATATTAGTTAGTCAATTAATTTCTTTCTATTTACAGTAGAAACGGGGTCTTGCTCAGGCTGATTTCGAACTCCTGACCTTGATTAATCTGCCTGCCTCGGGCTCCCGGAGTGCTAGGATCGCCTGGCCCTTTAGCAAACGCCCTGCCATGCGCAGATCTGAAGCCACACCCCTGCAGGGCAAAGAGGAGGAGAAGAACCCAGGCCAGCCCCAGCCAGGGCTCAGCCTTTTCCTCTCAAATAACCCAAACAGATGGAGCAGCTGCATGAAGGTGGAGGGAGGGGAGAAAATAAAGAACAGAGCAAGTAATTGCTTCCCCAGCAACCACTGACCACAACTGCTGGGAGAAGAGGAATTTTCTGAGGGAAACTGGAATGTGGTTTGTGCCCTAAGTGTGACAGCCAGCTGCAACCCAGAGGGCTGCACTCGACAGTGGGGATCGCTGGGGATTGTAAATGGCTGCAATCCCGGAGTAACATCAGCCCTAAAAATGGCCACAAATACTTTTTCTTTTGTACCTATTTTGACTTTCACAGTGTCACGTGATTGAATGCCTCCCTGTGCCCACTACTAGCATGGGAAGACATGGCACAAGAACATGGCAAATCACGGCCTGATTTTCCAGGGACTGTGACTTTGTATCCCTAACACCTAGTGAAGGGCTAGACATGCAGCAGCACAGAAAAAAAAGAGTATTTGTTACCGAAGGCGTTGATGGTTAATAATGTCAAGACAGTGATAGTGATAGGCCACAGCCATTATTCTAAATACCTCTGTGTATTAACGCTTCTGACACTCAGAGTAGGCATTTTTATAGAAGAGAAAACAGGCTCAGAGGTCAAGTGGTGGCACCAGGACTTGGAATAAGACAGTCGGTCTCACAGGCTACTATAGGTCTAGTCTTAGCCAAGGGCAGGCAGACTGTGGTCCACGGGCCAAATCTGGCCCATTGCACTGCTGTAAGTAAAGTTTTACTGGAACAGAGTCTAATATGTAAATGAATAAGCGCTAAGACTTTCTGCACTATACAGGCAAAGTAGCTGCAACAGATTATAACACCCACAAAGCCAAAAATATTAACTGGCCCATTACAGAAGAAGTTTGCCAAGCCCTGTTTTAAACCACTGCACAGCTGCTGCGTCTAATCCAGCATATATTTTAACAAACCAACGTATCCATAACAGTAGAAATGTCAATTATATGGGAACAGGGAGGGTTCTCAGAATTATTACTTAACTGCAGCCACAGTTGAGGATTTCCTTTGTTAAGACCACTCCTGACCTTACCTGTGTTCTCAGATGTACCATTCTAACTTAGCAAAAGCAGTACCAGTAACTCTTGTTTAAGTGGCTACTGATTTTCTCCAACAAGCAGACATAAAATCAAACTCCCACATTTACACTGTCAGGCCCACTCAGGACACCTCATGCAGGCACAGCGTGGGCTTGCAGACCAAAGTAATAGTAATCAGGACGTTTTGACCAGAAGAGGGGAGTTGGAAGCTTCAAGAGAATTTAACATTATTCTTACCTGAGCTAAGGAAGAAACTATGAAAGCCCCAGATTAAGCCACAAGTGACAAAACTAACCCCATGTCCTTCAGCAGTGGGAGGAGGAAGCCAGGATGAGGAGGGAAACCGGCAGAAAGCAAGACCGAGTGAGACGCAGAGAGTTGGGCACCTTTTCTGCATTCCTCAAACTTCTTAAATGGGAGGAAAAAAGACAAAATACTCAGTTCTAACAGCTCCCTGTTTTATTGCAATACATCAAAGTCTGGTTAATATTAAGTGATATCAACATAAAATATTGGTGAGGAGTCTTGTTACATTTTTTACTATCCCACCTTAAATATTTCTGTGCAAAAGGATCCACATAATTGTTTGGTAGCAGAGAATCTCTTATAAAGTTCCCTAAGACACTGAGGGCATAAAAACCAAACAAAATAAAATAAGGAGTGATAAGAGGCCAAAGCAATGTCTTTTCCCCTCCATACACACATAGTTGTCAGCATTGTATTCTAAACAAAAAATGATTACACCTAGGCCATGCAAAACTGTACAATAATATTACAATGAGGAAAACCCTTAAAAATTTATAAAATAAATGATATTACACTATCAAATAAAAAGGCAGGTCATTTTGTTTTCATGAGATTTCAAGGTTGATGTGAGTCAGTTTCCCCCCTAACTGCAAGGGTGTCCTGTGGGGAACGGTGTCCCTGGGAAGGAGGGGATGCCGGCTGCTGCCAGCACCGCTGGGACCATGCTGCGTCAGGAGCAAGGCTCTCCCCATCTAGCAGGAGTCCGCAGAGAACTCTGGACTTGAGTAGTAAGTGAAGTCGTAACAAGGAAAGAGGTTTTAAATGGGCTCAATGAAATGCCATGCAGCTTATGTGAATCAGGGCCGGGCGGGGGGAGCGAGGAGCACAGCTAATCCCTTGCTCAGCAGTCTTGGGCTGTGGCGACGTCGACCCGCGGCAGGAGCAGCAGGCTGCCGAGTGCCCCGTGTCCAGAGTGGACGGTGAGCCACGCACTTGGCAAGCCAAGCCCCACTCGGCTGGGAGACGACGGTGTTGGTGACCCTGCCAGGGCTGGCAAATGGCCCTGCTGCATCTGGCAGGTTAGGGTGTCCGCCCACCCCTGCTCTGACTTTTCCTTAACGATACCTGAGATTCCACATAAATGCAACTGGTCTTTCTCAGAAATAGATGTGACCACTAAGTAACAAAATTATATTACTCTAACCATATGGAAGGGGAGGCTGACAGCCAGCTGGAAACGACAGATTGTTGTAAACATGACAGGAATTTCAGATTCTCCCCTGAAGCTTGAGTATAAGAACTGGTTGGAAAACAAATAGATGGGCCATTTTTAGTTCTCTCTCATAGCCTTAAACCTGTGCTCCCGTGGGAAAGAACATAAATCACTAAGTGTACGGGTATGTGTGCATAAATATATGTATATTTAATAACTAAAGAATGACATCTGCTTTAGCAATCACTTGACAAGGGGGAAGGGTGTTTTTGGCAAAAAGAAATATATATATATGTACGTAATTTTATAGACCCAAAACACATGACAAAATTAGTCAGAATTCAAGGGTAGATAACAAATTGGCTGGACATAGATAGCACCAAATACCAACACATACACTATCCCAGAAATGCCTCCAAATGTATTTTTTCTTTCTACTGAGAAATTAGTTTCTGCTGCCATATGCATTTTAAAAATGTTCTGCATGAAAACAAAGGATGACTGCAGACAGCAATGAAGATATCTTTTCTGTGAACCCATTCCCCATCTTTTTAAATCATTCCTCTCAGAAGGTTCTGAGAGTAACAGGCTTCATATTAAAGCATGGGACAAGACCAGTAGGATGATCATCTTGGAAAAATCCTCCCCCAAACTAATACCCCAGCAGCGTTTCTCTCCCGCAGTCCTAAACACACTTGGGACTGCGCTATCGTGACTGATGAGACTACTTACGGTTGCAGGGAAAATCAAAGTGCCGTGGTGCAATCCATGGGGTGAATGTGAACAAGGTGCCCAGTTAACCTGGCAGCCAAGACAAGCCTCAGCGGCTTTCGCTCATCTGCTTGTCGGGGGGTGGACAGTCTGACTCACTGTTGTGGAGCCCAGACTTTAGGTAGGGTGATATTTTGATCCTAAAAGCATCCTTTGAAAAATAAGCACCTATAGACAAAAATCCACAATTTACAAACTAATGGCTTGGTGTAGAGTCTCAGCTTGGGTCTGTCTCCTCTCTTAAGAGAAGGGAGAGAGGAGAGGGGAAGAGGAGAGGACAGAAAAGGACAGGAGGGTGAGATGGGTGACGGCGGCTGGTTACAAGCACCCAGCGGCTGGCTGGAGAGAGGGTTCCCTCCCCTCCTCCCAGTGCCAACTTTAGGGAGTGATCAGAGTCAGATGGCAACAACCCAACCTGAGGTCCAACCCTTGAAACTGTGATGTACAAAAGTATTTTTACACTTCTTTTCAAAAAGCAAAAAGATTTGGGAAATTAGAACTGTGCAGCAAATTATGCCCATTCAAAATAAAATATAATCAAATCTGAGCTAGCACCAAATCCAGAAAGTTGAAGTGTCAAAGCTTTTATTTTCTTAATCCCCTATTCTAAGTGTCTGCAATATAACCCCCACCAGGCCCCTCTGCTCCCTCCCTGAGTCTCAGCAATCCCACTGAGGCCCGGTGCCCCGCGCAGGGGGCTGGCGCGCATGGAAAGGCGGCAAGGAGGGAAATGACGGGGTCTGAACACACAACCCAGATTCGTAACTGCAGGAAACCTCTTTCATTTCTGCTCAATATTAAAGAAAATAAGAGAAAATCCTGTTTCTATTTCTCAGAGAAACTTAGACGAAAAGTAAAAGAGAAGCAGAAACTCTTCACTTACATGAGATATTTTTATATCTTTCTCATATGCTTAACTGCCAAAATGACTCTGCTGAAATAAATTCTGGTTCTGCATCTCATTTCCTTGTGGCAACTAAAACAGCAGGACTCCGAGCGGACATGGAACTGGCGGCAGGTGCAGCGGTGGAGGGAGGACGCCGTCCGCGCGGGCTCACGTCCTGCCCCTGCAAGCGGGTGAATCACAGCCAGTTTCCACTGGGTACGTGAAAGAACATTTGGTTAAGGCTGCTTGAGTCCTTGCTTTTGAGGTTTTCTATTATTTGGTGATAAGAACCTTTCCACCTCGGCTTATCTGAGGAAGCTCACGCCCACCCTCAACAAAACAGACTCCCCCCGGGAAGCCGCCTCCAGTCTCCAGCCTCCAGCCTCCAGCCCAGGAGGGACATCTTACTGCGACTTGGGGAGGAAGAGGCCTAGCCCAGGAACAAAAGCACTTTGACAAAACACACATGGACCTTCAGAAGCCATGACACTCCCTGTGCTCTTTCAACTGGAAGGGATCAGAGGGGACAGAATTGTATTTTTACATTCATCAGCAGAAGATATCAAAACAAAAAATGAGAAGTGTGGTTCCCATTCTACCACTAATAAAGGAAACAGCTTGGGTAGAGGTGAGTTTGCCCTTTCATGCTGCTGCTGAAGCGGCTTCAGATGTTAAAACTCCGCTACCAGGTCACAGTGCAAACCAAAGCTCCCCGGTGACTGCAGCCTGAGGACAGGCACTAAAGGGAACTCCGTTTCCTCCGCGCTCTACAAATGTCAGCTTGAGGCCTGCCTACCCTTTACGTTACTTACTTAGCTGGGAAACAGACAAGAAACAACACATTTCTTTAAATTAAATCATCTCTTTCTCTTATATATGCATCATCTTTCACTGAATACAAGATGCTTCTTTTGACTATATACATTCAGTATTTAACTTCTACATTTATGTATTCATTTAAACTCTGTATGTAGTAAAATATGCATTGCTTTAATGCGAATGGATCTGCTGGCAACAGTTGGGTGGAGGCTCACTGCGGTTGCTGAATGAGCTCAGGGTGCCGCGCAGGGTCGGACTCTCCCCTTCGGACAGAGAATCCCATGAGCTATTTTGGGACTATAAGACTCTACTGTGAAAACAAAATCTGTCTAGTCTTAGTCTTATCATTTACATTTGTGTAATCTGCCTATTTAAGCTACCTTTGGAGAAGGAGTAAAATAGTATTGAAAGCAACTCTAAGAGTATGGAATGAAATCAGTATTAATCTAAGCTGCTTAATCAAAGTCTGCCTTTGCTGTTGCTCAGGCCGAGGGGGCGTGGATCTGTGAGTCGTGTAGTCAGGACTCCCGACTCCCTGCCCTGCTACTGCTGCCAGCCCTGGTGTGTTCAGGCTGAGTGGGGGAAGGGATGAAAGTGAGGGAGAGGTGGTGGAAGGGAGCTGGGGACCAGAGCCGCCACACAGCTCACGGGTCCCAGCTCCCGCGGTCGGTGCTCTCCAGAGAGAGGCTCTTGGTCTTTCGGGGTGAGACTGGGCTTGGGGGGCTGCTCAGGTTGGAACTGTTGGAAGCTGTGGAATGCCTCGGAGAATCAGAGTCCTGTAAGGCCCAAAGTAAAATGTAATGAGAAGCAGAGGGAGAGAGGAAGGCAGGAGGGCTCAGGTTACCACCCCTCTAGCCACCCTCATCAAAGGACCTTAAGAGGCTTCAAGCTGCCCCTGCTGTGGCGGAGGCCAACCCCCAGGTGGTGGCGTTACTTGGGTGAATGCCCTAAAGTCTCCAAAACCCTGCCTCTAGGCATAGCTGCGCACCTCTCCGTCATAGTCCCTCGCCGGGGCATCGCTTCCTTGGTCCATGCCTCCGGAAGACAGGGAGCCCTCCGATGGGGACGGCATGGGCTGCCGGTTTGCGTTGTAGCTTCCTCCAGAGAATTCCCTCTTTAATGCGCTGCCATTCTGTGCAGATGACCCTACAGCACATCAAGCAGGCAAAATTTTATGTATGCGGAAGAGGACGATCCTTTAGAAAGCGTGCAGACTGCCAAGCTGAGCAGCCATCCTTCCCAGGCCCCAAGTCATCCTCCTCTGATGGACAGGAAGTCCAACTGCTGTGCCTTGGCCCTTGGTCTCCAACTCCTGTCCTCAAATGATCCTCCCGCCTCGGCCTCCCAAAGTGCTGGGATTACAGGCATGAGCCACCACGCCCAGCCTTTAGTCACAGTTGAACCTTGAGGGGCCTATAGCCCCAGCAGACAGCTTGATTGCAACCTCATGAGAAACCCTGAGCAGGAATCATTCAGCCTAAGGTGCTTTCAGATTCCTGACCCTAAGACACTATGTGAGATAATAAATGTTTGCTATTTTAAGCTTCTAAGTGGGAGAACTCCTCATGCAGCAAGAGACAAGAGATACTAATGCAGCATCATTCATCTTTATATTGCTAGAGCCTAAAAACAATACCTGGGCTGTTTGCTGAATGAACAACAACAAATGAATGAAGGAAACTCAGTCTGCATCAGGAAACTTAAATTCAAATATCTAACATTCAAGAATACAGGGCAACAAATAAGTTTTCTGACTGAATTGATTTTTTTTAAAAAATATTTTTAGAGACAGGACCTCACTCTGTTGCCTGGGCTGGAGTGCGGTGGCTCAATCATAGCTCACTATGACCTTGAACGCCTGGGCTCAGGCAATCCTCTCACCTCAGCTTTCCTAGTGGCTGGAACTACAAGCATGTGCTACCAGGCCTGGCTACTTTTTTAAATATTTTGTAGGGACAGGGTCTTGCTATGTTGCCAGGCTAGTCTGGAACTCCTGGTCTTAAGTGATCTTCCCACATTCACCTCCCAAAGTGTTGGGATTACAGGCATGAGCCACTGTATCTGGCTAAAATGACTTTTTAAATGTGAAATTGGATTTAGTGCAATTACTTTCTATTGGAGTTTACTTGTATAGAAGTGAAGAAAGGTTTCATTAAAGTTGCATCTGATGCATTTTGGGACTGCATTTATGTTAGCACACTCAAGCTATACGTTCTTTGATCTCTAAGCCAATGCTGTGCTACTGGGAAAGCGTACATTTGAGAAAGTTACAGAAAAACAACCCTTTGGCCAAGAACAATTTTCCCAAAATCAAAAGCTACAATGATCATGTGACAATCGATAACCTCATTGCTAATAATCCAGGAACTATAAAAGATCACAGTGAATTTGTTGAAACTAAATTTCTTTAATCAGCCAGATGTTCCACTTGCACATCCCTCTAACCCTGAGGCCTGCAGCTTTGAGCATCTTTGCATACTTTTACTGAGGTGGACAGTATCTTCCCTTCTCTTCCTCCCCCACCAAAAAGTTGCTCCCTGGGCAGTAGCTGAACATTAGTCCACCACAGAGCACAGCTTTTTTCTCTTTAGAGTCCTGTTCAAAAGGGTTCTGTTCAAAACATAAAAAAGAGATGCTGCAGTTCAGGGTAGAGTAAAAAAAAGGCTAATAATAAAGACTGTGAGCCACATTAAAACAGGCCTAGGCCATTATGATTCTACCTCCAGTAACTTAGAAGAAAAGTTTGTATCTAATGGAGCCTTAAACATGTGTACCCGATGAATGATACATGTTATCTCACTTTTGTGGTAAACGGGTACATTCCTGATTCTGTCCCTGGCCTTCTTTTGCCTAATCAAACATGCTCCTTTTTTTCCTGACTTGGGACCTCTGCACATGCCTGGAATGTCCCACCCCAGGCCCCTCTCCAACGGGGTTACTGGGAGTAAACGGCATCACCCAAAGGCTCTAGCACAAACCTAGGAGTCATCTTTATACTCTTCCCTGCGCCTTACTTCCCCACAACTAGCGCACCAAGTCTTCTTGTTCCTACCTCGGAAAAGGTATCTGAAGAATCTACCTCCTCTCTCCCTTCTTTTCCCCTTTGCACTGCTGCATCCTGAGCCCTCGCCACCTCCGCCTGGACCATGCAGAACCCATCCAGGTGCTGGCTTCCACCCTCGCCCCTCCAACCACTCTCCCACCGACAGCCGGAGTGATCATTTTAAGAATGCAAAGGGAATAAAGATTCTTCCCTACTTAACGCTTTTCAAAGGCTTCCCTTTGCATTTTGAATAAAATAAAAATGTCTTCCCTTGGCCTTCAAGTCCCGGCTGATCTAACCCTTCTCTACCTCTCCCGCTCTGCTTCTTGTCACTCCCTACCACCACGTAGCCGTAGCCGCACTGGTCCTCTTCCAGTTACTCAAACATAAACACATCTCACCGGTAGAAAAGGATGTGATTTTCCTAATTATTCTAAGTAGGAATTCATCCTCCATGGCTACCCCTTGTTATTCTCTACTATCACACCCTGTTTATTTCCTTCGGAGCATTTATCGTCACAATTTATAATCAAATTTGTCTGTGTATATCCCAGATGGCCTATAAGCTCTAGAAGGCCCACCAGGTACTACAACACTGTTGCCACTTGAGAATGGCTGAGCATGCCTGAGTGAAGAACATGTCACTCATGGGACTGGCAGAGAGGCGGCTGGGGGCAGCGCTGTCAGGGCAGCCCCTTCCTGCAGCCCCGGCCACTTACTTGCGGACAGGCCACTGCTAGCGCTCATGGAGCGGCCTGGCTCGGGGCGGGATTTGCTAATAGACGGAATACTGACTGAGCCGCTGAACACTGTCCGGCTTTCCTGAGGTCGAGGATTCTAGAAACAAAAGTGAAAGAGATATTCTTCAGCTAGGAAGAAACTGATTTTCTGCAGACATATCTATTTTTCACTATGATTATGAAGAAAAAACAATTATCTGACCAGAATGACACAGAGGAACAGGTTATATAATTTCTTCCCACCCACAAAAGTAAAACCTTAACATGAAGTAAATCTCACCATAAATCAAGATATGTGCTTATACTTATTGAAATATTTATCAATAAGTGGATTTTTTTGGTTGTGAAAACACTAAGTAAAAGTTACATGGTTAGATGTGACAGCGAAGTACAGAATTACATGGACATTTGTGGAAAACTGAAATAAAGCTTTTTACTATGTATGATATTTTTATTTGCTTAGGATAACAGCTGAATCAGTCCATTTAGAGGAAATCTAATTAAAATTACATTCTCAAGAAAATGTTTTAGCGATGTGATACTGCATGTGCCAGTCACATACTCACGCCATCAGCCACCAGGCAGAATCTTTATTGACACGCACAGTAGAACGATGAGTCAGAAATATGACACTGCAACACTCATAGCCGGGATGAGGCGAGTTACCTTGGGGATATTACTTTGAAAAGTTTCCATCTGATTACTGAGTGATTTTGGTGGAAAATGGGCCACAGAAGGTTTGCAAATCACACACACTTAGAGGAGAGCCCTGGAGGTGGCATGCAGGGAACGGACAGCGCACAGCCTCCCTGGTGGCTGCGAGCTTTTCAGACCAGAAGGGGGATTTCGGGTCTGACAAAAGTCCAGAGGAGGGAAAAATATTTTAGTATTCTTTATAAATCCTTGAATAGGCAAACTACATATGCTATAGTATTAACATCTTTTTTACCATCTACAATGCTTTCTCTATTTGTTGACATAGTTCCAGCCTCATGTAAGTGTTTGCTGTTGCAAATGGTCTAGATTTGATCTCTCATCATTTATAAACAGATTTATATATATTTGGAAAATTTATCTACTCCTTATTAATTTTTCTTTCATAGCCACAAAAATGGCGGTAATTTTACTAGTCTACAGTGCCTATTTCCAGGAAGCCACCCCTCTCTTTCATTAGCTGCTCACAAGAGGAGGTGACATGAAGGCAGCACGTTGGCTGATGAGCACAGCCAAGCCAGGAAAGAGACCCCCACTTGCATCTGGGCTGCACAGCTTGTTGACAGCAGGCCTGGGGCTTGTGACACTTCATTTCCTCAGCTCTATTATGGGGATAACAACTGCCCTGTGGGGCTTTTCTGAGGATTGAAGTAACCATACTAGTAAAAAGAAAGCACTTAGCCCTGTCCCACTAAGAGTCTTCACACCCCCATGATGACCATATACAGTCATCTGCAATGTCACTTTCAACCTTCCCTCCAGTCACATCAAAATGTTAATCTGCTGGGGAGAAAAATCACGGATTTTACATGTGTTAAACAAGACCATAACTCCATTAAAAAGTGCAATAAACAATCACACATTAAAAGTTGTCAAAAATTCAAGTTTTGTGACTTTCTCAGAGGATTGATTTGTTAAGTAAAGCCAATTAATAAATCTGAGTGTGAGTACAATGTGCAAGTTTCCTTTGAAAACAGATGTGCTCGTCGTATAATGCTACAGGCTCGTATAATGCTACAGGCTAACTTTACTACAGGGTATTCCTCTACCTTTTCTATATTGCCAGACAATCACAGATACTCATGGCCACTAACACACAACAAAAGTGACTGGAAAATATATTTATCAACCCGTTGTTCTGTAAGTACTAATTCATTAAAATTGTTTGCTTTTTTTCTGAAAGGTAATACTCATGAACTATAGAAATATATAAATAATAATGAAATCATAAAAGAGACCAAAAAAAGGTCACTTGTGAATTCACCAGATACTACTAATAATTTGATATGTTCCCTGTCCATCTTTTCTTCTAATATAATTTTTTTAAAAGAGTTAACCATACCGTGTCATGCTTTTTTCAAACTCAACAGAATAGCAAGCTATGGACTAAGAATAAAATCCTAAACATCTCTGCTAACTGAATGGACTCCTCTTGGCCAAGTGACCCCAGAAACACCACGAAACTGAGTTCTCAGCCATGATAGGATGGGAGAAATAAAGCACAATTACAAATGCACATTATTTCCCTTTTTCATAAATATTCATGACTCCCATAGCTTGTTGAGTATGTGCACTTGGCCACCCCAGTCAGTATAAAATCTTATTGCTTTTGTCTGTCCTTCTGAAGCACAAGTACCTGGTTTCTGGCTGGGGCTCTGCTGTCCAGCCCGTTGGAATGTCTGCCCAACAGGCTGCCACCCTCTATGAGAAACAAAGCTCTCCTTTTCCCAAAGTATGAGCCTTGTTAATTGTTTCAGTTAACAAAGCTAAGTAGTGTATTTTAAAACATTACAATCGTATGCCTCATTTTACTGATTCAAAAGCACTAAATCTTTTTTAATCACTTGGGGCTCAGGTAATATTAGTCTTTTTTTCTGGTAGCTTAATCAGAGGTAGAGGATACATCAGAGAAATTTACTCATATACCTGTCATACATTGATAATTAAACTGTGGTAACTGAAATCTACCTTACCCGAATGGCTTTACAAGTTTCGGCACAAGAAAAGGCCTAAATGCTTAAACTGCATTTTATATATTTCACTAAATGTCCTTGTACCTGCCCTTTAAACACAGAAAGCCAGGGGAGTGCTGTTGGCATACATGCCCTCCTCTTGGGGCCCTCAGCTTGTTTGGGGTGACAGATCAGTTTGATCTGGTTATTTCGTTTAATCTGGTTATTTAGTTTAAGCACATAGCTCATGGCTGTTTTTAGACTCATTTCTTTAATCATATTATCATTTCTTATACTTACTGCTATTATGACATTAAACTCCAACACCTAAAGCAGGTGCTGAAAAGTATTTGCTGAATAAATGAATGGATTATATCTATAATTCTAATTTTCTATTCAAGTATTGAGATTAATTCAGTTGGCAAAGTAATTCATGAATTTCAAATTATAATCCTTTCAGTATAACACAGTGCTCTAGTTAATATTGGTTTGATGTTACGTGTGTGTGTTTTAAACACACAAAGTATATTTTACTTACATTGTTTAGGCAGAATAACATTTTTGGGAATCAATGAATAAAATGGTAGCAATTCTTCAAATGATATGTATGCTAACACTTAATAAAAGATGACTGTCTTCTTTGCTATAATATGGTATAGATCAAATAATTTAACATGGAATACCATGAAATGAGCACAAATACTTAAGGCTTTTGAGGTTAAAAGAAACAATAAAGAAATGCACTATTTTATTTAGTCAGTATTTTCATGAATGAATATTGGAATTTCATAAAATATCTCATCTAGCAAAACAATTGTATGTTTTCCTTTTGGTTAGCAACATGACAAAATTCTATTAAAGGAGTATGCAATGGTAAAAAAAAGAAATGTACTAATGTGGCTAAAAATATTTTTAGTTATAATAAAAGTTTAGAACTGGAACTTCAGTTCCAAGTTGTCATGAAATTGTTAGACTCCAAGGAGAAGTTACAGTCTGAGTAAGTTTGTAGTACTGAGCTTTCTATATGCATCTGAAACACCTGAGAGAATGTTATGGCAAAGCAACTAATGAAGGCCCAAATCTAGCAATCAGGAAAATAAGCAATAATGCCATTCTGAAAAATCCAAATCATACACCTTGAGTATGATTCATATGAAAGTTGGCTGGTTAGCTGGGCCCAAATTCAACCACTGCCATTTTGGTTCATTTACCAAATTTGCAAAGTCCATGTAATTCTTAGTGTGTTATTTGTTTAAAGCAAATGCTTTACCTTTTTTCTCTAAACAAATAAAAAAATTAAAACTGAAACAGTCAATGCTAGCAATTCAACATTCACGTATACAGGAACAATCCTATACGACACAAGCAACATGTGGACAATACAGCAAAGAAAAGCTCAAAAGAGATGGGAATATCAGTTTCAACCTGTATATTTTACTGTCTTTTCTATAAAGCTTAAGACACATTGGTGGTGTCCTTTTCTATAAATCAAACCTACTTTAGAATAAATAGCAAAAATTAAGCTTATAAAATATACCAGGAATTTGGTAACACTGAATGTTGAAGTATTAAAGGAATGATACATACAAAAAAATGTTTTGTAAAAAAAAATCAGTTTATCATGCAGTCAGCTAAAGTTAAATAAACTTCATTATAAAGTGACAAGAAACCTAAGCCTCTGGTCCTTGCTAGGTACAAATATGCTTAAGATTAGGATAAAACTTCCATTGATGGTACAGTGTTTCTACTGACAGATGACTAATTTCAGTAACACTTTCATCACCTTTTATATGAAAAGTTCCTAATTAACTTACACATTCATCTAAAATTCACTCCTGTAATCTGTTACCAACCAAACTATGGCTTATTTTATCATGGTTAATTTTATTGTGTCAAATAAGACATTTAAATGATATAATAATTTAACGTTAATGACAATGACGTTTAAAACATAATTTAGAATAATTTTACATCACAAAAAATATACTTCCCACCCTACAGCTAATTTTCTAATTGGAAAATTACTATATATACAAATAAAAAAATTAATGGTACTATTGTTCTAAGCCAGGGGGCATTATAGGAAATGAATTTGTAAGATACAATCCAAATTATTTTACTATCTGCAAAACTAACTTCAGAAAATGTTCCCTTGGGCCGGGCGCAGTGGTTCACGCCTGTAATCCTAGCACTCTGGGAGGCCAAGGCAGGAAGATTGTTCACGGTCAGGAGTTCGAAACCAGCCTGAGGAAGAGTAAGACCTTGTTTCTACTAAAAATAGGAAGAAATTAGCTTGAAAACTAAAAATATATACAAAAAATTAGCTGGGCATGGTGGCACATGCCTGTAGTCCCAGCTTCAGTAGGCTGAGGCAGGAGGATTGCTTGAGCCCAGGAGTTTGAGGTTGCTGTGGGCTAGGCTGATGCTGCCATGGCACTCTAGCCCAGGCAACAGAGCGAGACTCTGTCTCAAAAAAACCAAAAAAACAACAAAAAATAAAAATGTTCCCTTGAAGTTAGTATAAGCATACACCACTTAATGGACATACATGGACATACAGCTCTTCATCCCACTGCAAAGCCACTGGTAGCTGAATGGAGGGGACCAACAGCAGATGCCATGGTCCTTCAGAATGCAGCATGCTTTTTTCCCCTCTCTAGATTTAGTTTATCTTAGATAATGGTTGGAAATGGTTGCAATTAAATACATATCATCATCTCAAAGATGAGTAAATCTAACTTATTTTTGGAATTTTTTCCTGTTACTCATTGCTAGTATTCTTTTTTATTTTTGAGAAAAAGTCTCACTCTGCTGCCTGGGCTAGAGTGCCATGGCGTCAGCCTAGCTCACAGCAACCTCAAACTCCTAGGCTCAGGCAATCTTTCTGCCTCAGCCTCCCGAGTAGTTGGGACTACAGGCATGCGCCACCATGCCTGATTAATTTTTTCTATATATTTTTAGTTGTCCAGCTAATTTCTTTCTATTTTGAGTAGAGATGGGGGTCTCGTTCTTGCTCAGGCTGGTTTCAAACTCCTGACCTTGACTGATCTACCTGCCTCAGCCTCCTAGAGTGCTAGGATTACAGGTGTGAGACATCACACCTGGGCTCTATTCATTTTTCTTACATTTTACTTTGGAGGGTTTTTTTTGTCTTTTTTTTTTGAGACAGGGTTTTGCTCTGTTGCTTGGGCTGGGGTGCAATGCCTTAGCTCACTGCCACGGCAAACTCCTGGGCTCAAGTGGTCCTCCTGCCTTGGCCTCTCAAGTAGTTTGGACTATAAGCGTATACCACCATGCCTGGCTAATTTTTCTATTTTTTTTTGTAGAGATGAGGTCTTGGTCTTGCTCAGGTTGGTCTCACA
Organism: Microcebus murinus; assembly: GCF_040939455.1. Lineage (NCBI taxonomy): Eukaryota > Metazoa > Chordata > Mammalia > Primates > Cheirogaleidae > Microcebus > Microcebus murinus. Next base: position 52,673,635 of record NC_134122.1, on the reverse strand, counting down.
CTCCTGAACTCAAGCAATCCTCCTGCCTCAGCTTTCCAGAGTGCTAGGATTACAGGCATGAACCACTGTGCCTGGCCTACTTTAGAGATTTTTAAGCTTTTCAAAAAGGTGCTTATTGTAGATAGAAGGTCTGTGGATAGGCTCTAACATAGCCTTTAACTTCACCAAATACAAAAATTTTCTCTCAATGAAACTGGTTATAGAATAATGAACTATAAAAAATTTCAGAAATTCCGGGAACCCTTTTCCATTTAACAGAATAAAGATCCATATGGGGGCTGTTTCTCATGATGGTATCTGAAATGGAAAATCTTTTATTTTACATAGATTAACTTCTAATAGCATTTCAAAAATAAAAATTGAAATCCTATTCTTCCAACTTTTTCTTCAAAAGAAGAAACAAAATAGAAATGGAATCGGAAGAAGAGGAGAAAGAGTAGGAATAGAAGCTTGGCAGAAGAGATACAGGTCAAAGGAAACCATTCACAAGATGGTATCCTCTAGCATGGTTACTTGTTAAGCCAGGCAACAGGAAATCTGTACATGGTTAGTAAAAGTTAACACCTGACTCAGCTGTTCATACCCTCAGAGTCATAAAGCTTGGTGTACCAGGGACAGAGCGGAGAGACGGGGAATATTCAGGGTTTACGGAATCAGGAGAGAGAAATTTTTCAGCAGAATTAACAGTCATGTGATAGATGTGCTCAAAGTTGATCGGAGAGGAGATCAGACCGGAGTGATGATGAGGGGATGTATAAGGGAAACCTGGCTATTAAAACAACAAAAAGAAGAAAAAAGGTAATAAGGTGATGAAAATGGATTCACATTTCAGACAACATGTACATCGAACAAATGAAGTAGCATCTTACATCAGAACTGAATTGTTAATGAAATACTTTTAGGCCTCAGAAAGTTAAATTTTGTAATACTCTTGCCAATTACTTAAATAGCTGATTTGCAAAAAGATTCTCCTTATAAAATTATTCTTTTATTATTATAGTTAGGTGAGTAGAAACTGGACTTTCAGAGATGCAAGACTTCCAGAGTTATTTCTTATGTCTTAGTTCTTATTTTCTTATGTGATACAATCAAAACATGGCAAAATCTACCAGAAACATTAAGGATATAAAAGGCAAAAAACAAGCAAGAAAAGGACAAGTGAACCTACAATAGCTTCTAACTAGACATGTTATGAAACTGTTTCTTTAGAAATCTAAAACCATTTAAAATAATTCCCTGGTATTTATGTACTTATATGTTTGCTTTTATTGATCTTATTTCCCTATAACAAAAAGAGTAATTATGAAATATGCTAATTATTGGTTAACCTTTAAGTAGCTCAAACTTATCTCCATTTAGACACCTAAAAGAAAACATTTGTTTTTAACAAGGGAAAAATTTTCTCTTTAATGTTGAGGTGTATTTTTAAAATATGAAATCATATAATACCAAAGATACAGAAAAAAGTTTTTGAAGTCAAAAACTCTAATTTTTTCAGATAAAATAATTTACTTCTGAACATGTGGAAACCATCATTCAGTTGCCAGTGACCATCTCTAATTCTAATGGGAATTTTCAAGGTTCAGTTCTTTTTTTTTAAGGGGACAGAGGTCTGTCTCACTCTACTGCTGAGGCTAGAGTGTGGTAGTGTGATCGTGGATCATGACAGCTTGTGTTCAAGAAATTCTCCTGCCTCAGGCTCCCATGTAGTAAGACTATGGGTGTGCACCACCATGCCTGGTTGATTTTTTTCTATTTTGTGTAGAGACAGGTCTTGTTCTCATTCAGGCTGGTCTTGAACTCCTGGCCTCAAGCAATCCTCCTGCCTCAGCTTCCTGAGTAGCTGGCATTACAGGCTCGAGTCACTGAGCTCAAGGTTCAGTTCTTGAAAAACAATTGTTTCCAGAAAACATAATCTCTTCATTAAAGGCAGAGGTTGAATGATTTGCTAGAGAGAACACTGCCTGAATCCAGCAAGACTTATATTCCCTTGAGTTGAGATCAGTTAGCTTTGTAGAAAGACCACATAAATTATGTAGGCTTAAAAGAAAGGCTTCTTCTAGCACCTAAGTGGACACATAGGTACTACAGTAATAGGGTATTGGGCAAGTGGGAGGGGGGAGGGGGGTGGGTATATACATACATAATGAGTGAGATGTGCACCATCTGGGGGATGGTCATGATGGAGACTCAGACTTTTGGGAGGAGGGGGGAAATGGGCATTTATTGAAACCTTAAAATCTGTACCCCCATAATATGCCAAAATAAAAAAAAAAAAAAAAGAAAGGCTTCTATATATGATATTGTTTTTATCCAAGAGATATGAGTTAAATCAGAACTTTCTAAAGTTGTTTCTAAAAAGAAAAAAAAAACTATTAATGTACATATATTAATAACTTTGACTTTAAGAAGCAAAATTACTTCTTCAAGCCCCAAGAGGTCACTGCACTAAAAATTTTATCTTTATTAACAATTTTAGTAATGGATAAAAAGCTAGGGGAAATATAATGTGGTAAAAATAAATCTTCTAGAGGTAAAATATTATTCTTGCATTCTGCTAGAGAAAATCTATTTTTTTTTATTACCAGCAACCACTTGTAAACAAGGTAAATGATAAAAAAGAGTCAAGAAAATGAACACAGTATATATTTCTAAGAGACAGACACCATCTTATATTAATTGCTTATTTATCTTGGCTCACTAAGATACAAATAAAAAAATCTGCATCTGACACAAGAGATAAGAAAATAAAATGATGCCCTTAGCCTTACTGCCCCTTTCATATTCAAAGAGCTAACAATCCTATTTCAGGATCATTTGATACAAAAGAAACAATTAACCTTCTAAAGATATCTAATAAACTTTCTAAGCTTATAAGTATTTCATAGGAAGGAAAGCAATACTGATTTGAATAAAATAAAACACAAAAATATCTGGGGCACATGCTCTATGCACAAATGATAACATGTGGCTTTGATATTTGAAAACTCTTATATATGTTAACATTAGAAAACTTTAATTCATCTTTATTTTTTGGAAATAGTTCATAATGGTTCCATCCCAATAGAAACATTAAAATCTGAGAAAATATTAAAATATCACAAGCTTTTCAATGACTACACACATACACAGGTACAGACATGCATACTATAGTTATTTTCATACATGCATATTATTGTATTGTCAATCAGAGTCTACCCCGAGATAAACATAGTTCTGGGCACATAGTAAGTGCTCCAGAAATATTTGTTAGGTCATTAAATGCATGTCTGTAAAAAAGCCACAGCTTATACATCCTTTTTTAGTGAAATGAAAAGTTATGTGAACATAAAATTTGGCTGTGAACAGGAATTAAGACACACAGGCTGTGAACAGGAATTAAGAATCTTTGGTGCATACTACATGTACAGGTAAAGAAACAGGTTTCAAACATTTACACCAACTTCTTGTCCTGAAGATACAAAAGCACTCACCTTGATGAGAAAACATTAAAGGAATGGCAGGCACATTAAAAACCAGATTGAACTGCTAGGGCAAAGTCACTTGTACTAATGCCAAAAAGAACCAACAAGATGGTCATGGGTAAACAAAATCAGGTGACAACAAATGCAAAAAGTCAGAGGCCTAAGGTCATGTGTTATGGAGTCAGTTGGGGAATCTTTGGGAAATGCTATCTGAACTTATTTTGCTTAGTAATAAAGACTAGACCTTGTTTTGAACAAAAAATAAAATAGAGATTTTTTTTTTTTTACTTTAAGTGGTGGGAGGGTGAGGTGAGAAAAAGCAGGGTAAGGAGGGGATGCTTTGATATAAAAGTTCTTACAACGTTTGAAACTTGACATTTTAGAGTCAGGGTGTGGAGTTATTAGGTATAAAGGTCTGAAAGAATTCTGGAACATTAGGCTAATTTATTTTTCACCTAATGGCAGAAGAATACCAAGCAGAATATCATTTTGTTAAACACTGAAACTGTTCCAACGAAAATATGTAATATGTGAGATATAATAGAATTTCTACAAAATGTTTCTATAATTATTTGAATGAGATAAAAAATATATTCCTTTTTATGTACTAAAATGAAACAAAAGTGAAAGAGCTTTTAATTTAAAAAGGACATCTATTAAAATCTTAACTATTGAAATAATTTTCTATTTGCTAATGTTTTGCTTTGTAACATGTATTAGTTTGAAATTTGTATCCCTTAATCCCTACATAATGCTAACTACATATCATATATTGGAAAAACTATTTACTAACTAAATTTTTAAAAGTTTAATTAAAATAGCACGTAACACTTGATTTATCAAAAAAAAGCTACAAATATATTCACATTTCAATTGTCTTAATTTTAAAATTTTTCTTTATTTTTTTTGAGACAGGTCTTGATCTGTCTCTTGGGCTCGAGGGCAGTGGCGTGACATCATAGCTCACTGCAACCTCTGAGTTCTGGGTTCAAGAGACCCTCCTGCCTCAGCCTCCCACGTAGCTGGGGCTATAAGTGTGCACCACCACACCTGGTTAGTTTTTTTCTATTTTTTGTGGAAATGAGGTCTTGCTCTCACTCAGGGTGATCTCAAACTCCTGGCCTAAAATCATCCTCTTGCCTCAGCCTCTCAAAGTGCTAGGATTGCAGGTGTGAGCCACCATGCCCGGCCAAAAATTCTCTTTACTAACATATGTGCGTCTGACAATGTACCTTCCATAAGGAACATCAAAAGAGGTTTTTCACTGTATGGTTATGTTATTAAAGGAAATTAAAGGAAAACCAGACTGAGGACTTTCAGCAAATGTTCAGAATGGGAGAAGAATGGAAATCTGAGATCTCATTCCTAGGCAAAATTTGAAAAAATTGTATAACTTTTAGATATGATAGACATATCGAACAGTTCTGATATTTAATGTACTCAACCTTAACTTTTTTTACTTAGTTTAACTATATCAAGATTAACTGTAATCTAGGTTTTACATATTTTATTTATATTTACTCAGTACAGCTAATAAAAACTTCCTATTCCAAAAGGGTAAGTGACTACTGTGAATGATTTGAATTCCATAAAGGAAGGTATATTGGATAAAGGAAGATATATTACTATGACCAAACATAATGTTTGGATGATGAAAAATGATAACAATGTCATATTTATTCATAAGCAAACAGGGACAACTGATTAATTAGGATATTCACAATGAAGAACTCAGACTTAAACAAATGTAGACTTTTTTTCTTCCCATGATATAAATGCAAAACTCGCTTTAAAAGTTTAGTTTTTTACTTTAAAAAAGTTGACTCCACACCAAACTATATTATCTATCATTTTGTCTCTCAGTGATAGATGTTTATATCTTCTATCACAGTAGTGTTGACAATGTGGTTAATTAAGATAGATTTCCTTACAAAGAGATTTGGGTCAAAATTTACAAATCATCTCCCAAAATTGCTACAAAATATAAACTATACTTAAAATTCTATGCAAAATGTAGGTGCTATCACCACCAATCATAAGGGTCATATTAAAGTTTTAGTTTGCTGAAAGTACTATGATATTGAAATGTTAAGAAAAAACAGAGCCTGGATAATTAGCTAATTCCACTAATATTAATCTCAACATAACAGGTCTGTGAACACAATCTTCATAGTGTTAAAACATAACCATTTTCCTATGTTGTATTTTTTAATGTGTGATTGACCAGGCAACATGTTTATAATTGGGCAAAGGAAAAAGATTTAATGTCACTATAAGCTGAAAGATATGATCATTAATGACCAAACTAATATAGTTCTCTGGAAAAAAACTTGGCCAAATATCCATACTGAATTGTTAAAACTTAGGGAAATTTTAGTGATTTGGTAACCAAGTTCTGAACTTAGTATAGAACCTCTCCAATTCTGGCAGTTTTTTCTACCAACAACAGTAAAATTTCTAGAGTATGGAACTGAATAAGAACTTGATTTGTTTGGTTTTTGACAGTTGTCTTCTAAATTTTATGTTTTTTTATCAGGTATGTCGTCATACATCTTAGACATATTGTGATATGCTGAGAGAAACACTTCCTCATTATACTGATAGCTAATATATCCTTTGAAGTCTACGTACGTATGTATTTAAGCCTATATACCTATCCTCCCTCACCCCATGTGTATTCACATTTACTCTTCACTCCTCTTACCATGGGCAGGTCTTTTAGGATCTGTATTCCATCTCCAGGACCCATGTGTGCTATGTGGTTAAAATTAGTTGGATTAGAAATTAATTTGTTTCTCATTTCTGGATCTCGTAGCATCTCCCTATAAGACAAAACACCTGTTTAGACACTTTTCCCATAATCTAGGTAAGTTAAGAGAAAAATTAACCATACTTTAATCTTTTTTTATAAAAATAAAACTACTAAATCATGTTAATAAGGATATAATTAGAATAACACAATATACTCAATTAAAAATTCACTTCTTTAGAATGTTTTCTTTTAAATTTTAAATAAAGGATCTTATGATTTTGTACAGGAAAATCGAGAGGGTCCTTTTAATACTTAAGATATCAAAGAAGCTCCACTCTATTTCATAGATAATTCTGAACATTTCATGTATCTATTTCAAAATTGATAACACTTTAGAAATGTTTTTTTGTTTGTTTTTTTTTGAGACAGAGTCTCAGTCTGTTGCCCAGGCTAGAGTGAGTGCCATGGCGTCAGCCTAGCTCACAGCAACCTCAGACTCCTGGGTTCAAGCAATCCTTCTGCCTCAGCCTCCCGAGTAGCTGGGACTACAGGCATGTGCCACCATGCCCGGCTAATTATATATATATATATTAGTTGGCCAATTAATTTCTTTCTATTTGTAGTAGAGACGGGGTCTTGCTCTTGCTCAGGCTGGTTTTGAACTCCTGACCTTGAGCAATCTGCCCGTCTCGGCCTCCCAGAGAGCTAGGATTACAGGCATGAGCCACTGCACCCGGCTGTAGAAATGTTTTAGATGTAACTGGAAGTACTACAAGGTTATTTGTTTATGAAGAGAATAGTTAATCTGAACTTCTTAGAGATTTATTATATGCAAAGATATGTTCTAAGTTTAAATTGTAGAAAGATACACATTCTAAAAATTGTAACTATTTCACATACATACAGAAATGAATAAAAATATGGTACTTTAATTCAGTGCATACTCACAACTTAGAGAGTATTAACTAATTAAAATGACTGAGAAGTGACATTCATTATTGCAGTACTGACACTATAGATGAGTGACAGATTTTTAGATATCAATTTTTCCTTCCAAATTGAATATACTATTATCACCAAGTAGTCCTTCAAATGCTACAAGCATAATAGGTATAAATTTAATATCTACCTCCTCTGTTGCATTCTTTCCTCCTCTGGGACTCTGAAGGAATAGCGTCGCTTATTGTTGATATTTCTAACCATCTGTTTCCGACTATTATCTGATGTTTCAGGAACTACCAGTTCATCCCCTTCTGTTAAAAAAAAATACAAAGAACAATGATGTTATCTAAACTACTAAAATTTTTTTTATCCATTAATCTCCGAGATAGTGAAAATGTTAATCAATTGTACAAGTATATTCAATTCTGATTTTTAAAAGTTTTATGTAGATAACCATAGTAAATAAGCAATAATTTCCTACAGAACAGATATAAACAGATACATGATGATATTAAACATGGCTTATAAAACATATTTTCACTTTTATTTGATTATAAACATAAAATAACATTCTCCTTCCCAGTATTGGTTTCAATGGCTTAGGGTGTTAAAGAGCTGCTGTCGTTAACCTGCATAGTAATCAGGTATAAATGGTAAGACATTCATGTAAATAATAATAATTATTATTAATAAATAATTAAAATGATTTTTATATCATAAAACATATCCTCTGCAAGGTTCAAACCATGAGACGTGGAGTAAGGAAAAGGAATTGTAATCTATCTTCCTTTACTAAAGGTAAGAATCTGTTGCTATTTCTACTCTTCTGATCTTGGGGGTAGATGATATTTAATCATATACACCTAGCAACCCAGTGCCCATCTTATCCTATGTCAGTTTTAGTATCTAGAAGTAAAAAAAAACTATCAGCTAGGGACTCCCAAAACATGCTGGGCTATGTGACTATAAGAATAAAACAGACAACGGTATCCACGTAACATGACAGGAGATGCCATTACCTAAATAACACAAGGAAAAAGAGAAAACACAACATTTAGAAGTTTTCAACACCCAAAAACCTGAAGTGCAAAGAAGGAGGTAGGAGGAAGCCAAACAGGCCTGTAGGGCCAAAGTAGATGATGAGCAAGAAGAGACAAGCTCCTTGCAGTGTAATGTGAGATTGCTTTCCTAACAGCAAACACTAAAGGGATAGAATTTTTAAAGTGGATGAGAATGTGGGACACAATTTTAGACTTTAAGAATTATGAGGGTAAAGCAGGTCTAGAAGAGGTATGGTGGCAATAGGAGATTCTGGAGAGCCAGAGGGTTGCAGGAGCACTTCAATCTCTTGAAGAGATGAAAGAGAAAGCAAGACACAGAAAAAGAAAGGATCTCCTGGAAATGGAATTTCTTTCCTTTGTCAAAGAACAAGACAACTGTATTCAAATTTGTCAGGTCCACCTCCTCCAACCTCTACCTCTACTCTTAGCCTAGAGTAAAAAGATAAAAAGACAAGTTGGAATAGGTTTTTCCCTACAGACACAAAGTGGGTATGGAAATATTTCATGACTAGCATGGCCACACAGAGTGACAACAGGGCAGAGCTAATTTTATATTAATATAAATATCTAGAGTTCTTCTAAGAAACAGAACACAAGCATACCTTGCAGATATTGTGGGTTCAGTTCTAGACTACCACAAAAAAGTAAATATCGCAATCAAGAAATTCACACAATTTTTTGGTTTCCCATTGTACATAAAGGTTATATGTACACTATACTATAGTCTATTAAGCTTACAATAGCGTCATGTAGGAAAAAACAATGCACATACTTTAATTAAAAATATTTTACACTAAGTGTAATATTTTTGCTGGTGGAGGATCTTGTCTTGATGTCAATGGCTGCTGACTGATCAGGATGGTGGTTGCTAACGGTTGGGGTGGCTGTGGCAATTTCTTAAAAAGAGACAGCAATGAAGTTTGCTGCAACTGATGGAGGCTTCCTTTCATGAAAGTTCTCTGTAGCATGCAAGACTATTTGACAGCATTTTACCCATAGCAGCAAATATAATTTTCAAAATTGAATCAATTCTCTCAAACGCTGCCTCGGCCCTACCACTAAGTTTATATAATATTCTAAGTCCTTTGTTGTCATTTCAACGATATTCACAGCATCTTCGCCAGGAGGAGATTCCATCTCAAGTAACCACTTTCCTTAATTATCCATAAGAAGCAACTCCTCAACTGTTCAAGTCCATCACGAGATTGCAGCAGTTCAGTCACATCTTCAGCACCTACTTCTAATTCTAGTTCTCTTGCTATTTCTACTATACTTGCAATTATTTCCTCCACTGAAGTCTTGAATCCTTCAGAGTCACCCATGAGGGCTAGAATCAACTTCTTCCAAACTCCTGTTAATGCTGATATTTTGACCTCTTCCCATGAATCACAAATGTTCTTAATGGCATTTAGAATGGTGAATCATTTTAATCTATTTTGCCCAGATCCATCATAGAAATCACTATCTATGGCAGCTATAATCTTACAAAATGTATTTCTTAAATGTTAGACTTGAAAGTTAAAATTACTCCTTGATCCACAAGCTGCAAAATGGATGTTGTGCTAGCAGGCATGAAAACAACATTCATCTCCTTGTAAATCTTCATTAGAGCTCTTGGGTGACTGGTGAATTGTCAATGAGCAGAAATATTTTGAAAGGAATCTTTTGTGAGCAGTTGGTCTTAACAGCAGGCTTAAAATATTCAGCAAACCACAGATGTGTTGTGATCTAGGGTTTGTTGTTGCATTTAGAAAGCACAGAGTAGACTTAGTGTAACTTGTAAGGGCCCTGGGATTTTCAGAATGGTAAATGAGCACTGGCTTCAACTTAAGAGTCACTAGCTGCATTAGCCTCTAACAAGAGAGTCAGCCTATCCTTTGAAGCTTTGAAGCCAGGCATTGACTTCTCCTCTTTCATTATGAATGTCTCAGATGACATTTTTCTTTCAATACAAAGCTGTTTAGTCTACACTGAAAATCTGTTATTTAGTGTAGCCATCTTCCTCAATTGCCTTAGCTAGATCTTCTGAATAACTTGCTGCAGCTTCTCCATCAACACTTGCTGTTTCACCTCACACTTGTATGTTATGGAGACAGTTTCTTTCCTTAACCTCAAGAGCCAACCTCTGCTAGCTTCAAACCTTTCTTTTATAGCTACCTCACTTCTCTCAGCCTTCACAGAATTGAAAAGAATTAGGGCCTTGCTCTGCATTAGGCTTTGGCTTAAGGGAATGTTGTGGCTGGTTTGATCTTCTACTGAGACCACAAACACTTTCTCCATATCAGCAATAAGGCTGTTTCACTGTCTTATCATTCATGTGTTCATTAGAGTAGCACTTTTAATTTCTTTTAAGAACTTTTCCTTTGCATTCACAATTTGGCTCTTTTGCACAAGAGGTCTAGCTTTTGGTCTGTCTTGGCTTTCAACATGCCTTCCTCACTGAGCTTAATCATTTCTAGCTTTTGATTTAAAGTGAGAGATATGTGACTCTTCTTTTTAACTGAACACTTAGCGGCTATTGTAGGGTTATTAATTGGCCTGATTTCAATATTGTTGTGTCTTAGGGACTAGGGAAGCCCTAGGAGAGGAAGAGAGATGGGGAAATGGACAGGTCAGTGGAGCAGCCAGAACACACACACATTTATAGATTAAGTTTCTATCTTATATGGGTATGGTTCATGATACCCTAAAATAATGATAATAGCACAGTAACATCAAAGATCACTGATCACCACAACAGATATAAAAATAATGAAAAAGTCTGAAATATTGTGATAACTGACAAAATGTGACATAGAAACAGTAAGTGAGGCCAGGCGTGGTGGCTCATGCCTGTAATCTGAGCACTTTGGGAGGCCATGGTGGGAGGATCGCTTGAGCCCAGGATTTTGAGGCCAAACTGGGCAATAGCAAGACCACATTTTTACAAAAAAATACAAATATTAGCTGGGCATAGTGGTACATGCCTATAATCCCAGCCACTCTCAGGGCTGAGGCAGGAGGATCTCTTAAGCTATGATTAAGAGCTATGATTATGCCACTGCACTCTAGCTGGGGCAACATAGTGAGACCCTATATCAAGAAAAAAAAAAAAAAGAAAAGAAAAGAAAAAAGAAAGGAAAGGAAAGGAAACGAAAAAGGAAAGGAAAGGAACGAAACACTGAGAGCATACGCTGTTGGAAAAATGGCACTGGCACACTTACTTGCTTGATGCAGGGTGTCCACAAACCCTCAATTTGTAAAAAGGCGAAGCGTAATAAAATAAGATATGCCTGTATAAAATTCAGTATAGGGTGTTGGAAGTGAATAGCCTAAAGTTGAAGTTTCATGAGCTTCATGGTGAATCCATCTATGAGTGGGAATCGCTTCTAAAATTTGAATATTCTTTCTTAAGTCATACTGAAATATCCTCTTAGCACAGATTTCCACTAGAGTCACCAGTTTTATAACAAGAAACCTCCGGTTCTAAGAGGACATACTAAAACACCAAACCAGAAGCCAAGCCATTTCAGTGTACATTTCAGTACTTAAAACAAACAAAAACAAAGCCAAAAAACCCAAACCTTTGACAGGAGGAGGGAAAAAAAGATCAAGAAGATAATAATCTCACTACCCCAAAATAACTGGTATAACCATTTTAATGTGTTTTCTGAGGCCAATGTTACTACTTACATTTAAGTTAATTTAAATTATTTTAAATAAGGTACCATAGTATATCTTCATTAAATAGGTATACCAAAAAATATTGAAATTTATAAATACCTCTGTTATGCAGAAATTTGTTGCTATGACATGAGAATGTCTCTATTATATAGAAGAGGGCACTATAACGATATTTGATAAAAGTGAATGTTTTTTTTTTGAGACAGAGTCTTACTCTGTTGCCCAGGCTTGAGTGCTGTGGCATCAGCCTAGGACACAGCAACCTCAAACTCCTGGGCTCAAGCGATCCTCCTGCCTCAGCCTCCCGAGTAGCTGGGACTACAGGTATGAACCACCATGCCCGGCTAATTTTTTCTATATATTTTTAGTTGGCCAATCAATTTCTTTCTAGTAGAGACGGGGTCTCACTCTTGCTCAGGCTGGTTTTGAACTCCTGACCTTGAGCGATCCTCCCACCTTGGCCTCCCAGAGTGCTAGGATTACAGGAGTGAGCCATGGTGCATAGCCAAAAGTGAATTTTTTAACTCTTTGGACATACTCTGACTGCCAAGCAACATTTAACTACATGTAGATAGTCTCCCTGACATTTTACATGTGAAGTATGTAATTACATGTGTGACAGTCTCAGCTCACTACTTTGGTCACTGCCACACACCCTCCAGTCTGTAACACCCAGGGTCCCCATTCCCTCTCCTGATTTGGGCACTGCCCTTTGACTTTGCTCTCTTTCCTCCTTCGTCTTATGCTGACATCAGCAATTCAGAAGTACTAAGCCCTCTGCATTGGCAGGAGATGTACTTTGGAAGGCCCAAACTGGAATTCTAGATAAGTATTCATAGTTTTAGTGCTACAAATTTTGGTTAGGTTCTATAATATCAATGAAAGCAAAGGTGATATATTCAGCTATACTTTCTCTACTTAAGGACTCCACAGAAAAATAACAAGGTATATCAGAATCAAATACTTTGCTTATACAGCTATGCAAGCTTAAAGAGAATGACTTTTTGTCCAGTAGTTCATCTTAATACATTAAAAGAGTGTGACAGTGGCCCAGATCACAGACATGGAGTAAGATACACTTAAGCTTAAATCTGGACTTTGGCATTTATTATTCATGTGACCTTGGGCAGTAAGCTTAAGATAACATTTCCATTTAAGCTATCCTATTAATTTATATATATTTCTTACCTGCCATCTTATTTTTGAAATATATTAATCTAATTGTCTCCAACCCTAAAAGATTTAATGATCCTTCATTGTTTAAGGGTCGAACCTAAAATAATAAAAAATAAAATTAGTATTTCAACGAAACCTTTAAAAATTAAGTAATAAACTTTTTCGTTTGCTTATAAAATATACACTATTAGGACCTTTCATTTATCTACTTCAAAATATAGTCCTCTCAAAAAGTCAACAAAAAATTAATAATAATTCTACTGGAAAGGTGTGTTATCTAATCTGAAACTTAAAATGATAACATTTTAAAGGAAGACTATTCTGGGCATATAAGTAAATAAATAAATGAAATTAAGTAGAAATACATTTAAACCTTAAATTAGACTTCTTAAAGTTGTTAGTAACCAAATAATTATACTAAGAAGATATCACCACAGCTGCTTTATGGATTGTTACTATCAAAAACTAAATGCACACATATGATTTAGATGGAAATGCAGATCACTGGGGAAAGGAGGGACTATCTATAAATGGTGATGGAGCAACTGGCTATATGGAACCAACAAATTAAATTTCTACTTCACATCATACACAAAACTAAATTCCAAATGGTTAAAGACATACATGCAACAGGAAAAGCTTTAAAATGTTTAACTTGTACTCATCATCAAATTGGTACTAATTAACACTATGGTGCTCACATGGAAATAACACTCTCCAGGGATTAGGGGGTTGGCCGGGGGTTAGGGGTAAACTCATAACTAAAGGACACAATGAGCATTGTAGAGGGGAAGGGTATGCCTCTAATCCTTGCTTGGGTAAGATGTAACCAAAATGTTTGTACCCCCATAATACCCTGAAATTAAAAAAAAAGAAAAGAAAAAATATGTTTGGAGGAAAATAAAGGCTCTATCTTTATAACCTTGAGGAAGGAAAGTTTTTTAAGAGAAAAAAGACAAACCTAAAGGGTAAGAATGATAAATTTATCTACATCAAAATCAATAACTTCTCTTCAGCAAAATACAAATGGATAGGTCACAAAAAGGGAAAAGATTTTCCACATCCATTATTAACCCAATATCCACAATACATAAAGAATTCCAATAAATCAGTAAGAAAAAAAATGGCCAATACAATAGAAAAATGAGCAAAAAACATGACTAGGCATTTCATGAAAGAGGAACTATGAATGATGAATAAACACATGAAAGATTTTCAACCATACAGTTAATTAGGGATACACAAATTATTAATAACACTTCAATGAGATACTACTTTACAACCATTTACAAAAACTATGAATTCTTACAATGGGAAGTGTTACAGAGGATGAGAGTCAGTAAGAACTCTTACATACTGTTGAAGGGAGTATCAACTGGTACAATTGGAAAATAATATGACGTTATCTCATAAAGATACATAACTGCATTCCCCATGTCCCATTAATTCTCTTCCTAGGCACATGACTTAAAGAAACTCCTGTACACATACACCAAAAGACATACATACACAGCAATGTTCAGAATAGTAAAATGCTAGGAAATAATTCAAATATCTGCCAATCAGAGAATGGATAAATAGGGATAAATTTACCCAACAGAATATTTTATAGCATTGAAAAGCAATGAACTATAGTATATGTAACAACATGGATAAATCTTAGAAACACAGTAACTATGTAAAGAAAGCAAGGCAGAAAAGGACAATATATTGTAACGTTTTTATAAAGCTCAAAAACAATCAAATCTAAACACTATATTGTTTAGGAATATTTAAATATGCAAAAATTCTGTATTTTAGGAAAAGTAAGGGAATGATAAGCACAATTTTCAGGATAGTTATTTTTCTCTGGGGAAAGGTGGGGAATGGGGTAAAGGAGAAATATACAGGTAGATGCAGTGACATCGGTAATGTTCTTGCTACTAAGTAAGGAGGTGGGATCATGAGTGATCAGCTTATTATTATGCTTTATAAAGGTCATGCATTCTTTCATATCTATTGCAAACATTACATGATAAAAATAAAACAGAAAACTAACTATATGTAACCAGGCCAAATTTACAAACTAGAACATATTTTAGTTGCTTTATATAACATGGTTGTATTTACAAGAGCTTTTTAAACTGCTGATATGATTTAAAATTGGCACAAATTTTGTAATATGATCTTGGCTTCTTTTTTCACCTATTCCTCTAAACCCTGCCCCCAACTAATAATACATACTACATATACAATATATATCTACATAAAATGATTACTATTCATTTTTGTAAAATAGCAGTTCTATACTTGTAAAAGTTCCCTTTACATTATGAAAATATTAAGAAAAATATTGTTTATTAGGAAAAACCTTTATTTTCCAATCATGAGACACTTAAACACAGTTTTGGTTAAGTTTAATCACTTTTCTAGCCTGTAAAATCTGTCCTCACAGGACTAAACACTGTATAGCACTATTTGAAAAACGGTTATAATTAATAATAATCATATACTCCTCCAGAGCTCCTTAATTCAAAAATGAAAAGTAATACTGACATTTTAGGTTCTAGGAAGTATTCTAGTTGTTCATCATAACAATCATACTTACTATAAATTAAGTGCATTAATAATAAAAATAGTATGGTTTGAGCTACCTATAATGAAATGAACCAGCTTGATTTTTGTTTTTATTTTCTTACTTTTAGCTAAGTCCCAAACTACCAATTACACCTGCCAGAAAATGCTGAATTAATAAAAAAATAGCTAACTAGTCATATTAGTGTTTATACTTATATTCATTAATTGGCTTTGCTCACATTTTAAAGTTAAATTACCTTTTTGAGAGGAAGAGTCTGAATCCATTCCATAGAGTTCACATCAAAGATATCGACTGCATTTTCACTATATACCGAGAGATATGGTGCATTGTAACCTAGGAGAAAGGAAGGTGGGAACAATCTGTTGATTACTTTTAACTACTAAACCCATAACATTTTGAAAGGTCTTTGTTAAATAACTGTAGAGTGAAATACCATGAAAATCCTACTGTTATCATAAAATAGCACATCAAAACAGTTCTGAAGTAAACAGAACATAAATCATAAATGAAGAACTGACATACCATGTTTCAGATTATACGGTCACTGTAATACAGAAGGATTTTGTTAACACTTGGGGTATAACATTCCCTTGCCCAATACTAGTTCTATAAAGGAATTTTCATTACATTTTTAAGTATTTGATTCCTAAAGTGTAAGTTTTGACAATGAAGCAAACTTACAAAGCAGAGAAATCTTTGGGTAAGTGCTTTTGTTCTGGTTCAGAATGTATAATAAAGCACCTCAGCACAGTTACATGAACAGGGGAGATGCTCAATATACACTTGGAATGAGTATCAATAAACGATGACACAAAGAGAGAATAAACAATTTACCTAAGCTTACGGTTGTGAAGCGAATTTTTAGCAGAGCTATACATAAAAGACAGATATTCCAACTCTTACTCCATATTAGAAGCAATACTCTGAATTATTATCTGACTTGGTTACAAAACAGCATTTATTCTACATATGATGCCAGAGTTAGGGGTATATATTTCAGAAGAAACAAAACATTAAAAATAGTTTAATCTGGGTGGGTATGATTAGAGGTATTTTTCTTTTGTTCTTTTTATCCCGATTTTCTAATTTTTCTGTAATAATCATCTATTGCCTTCCTAAACTTCCTTCCAATGACCATTTAAACTTGACTAGACCTATACTCATCATTTCTCTTTCTATCTTCTTATAACGGAAGAGGTTTTACTCCTCCTGCCTCTATGTACTGAATTTTACCCTGTCTGGCCTTCTTGGGGATCTTACTCTATTTCCTGTATTACCCATATAGTCAACTTTTTCCTAGTAGTTCCCTAGTGGTTTTTTCCCTCTAGCATTTAAACATGCTCAAGTATTTTCCATTAAAAACAAAATGATGTGGATTAGATACTCCTCTTATGCACGTCTATAGAACCCTGTACTTCTGCTACTGTAGTGCTTATTTTCTACTGCAATTACTTTGTTTTATACAAATCTATTCTCCTGCACTCTATGCTCTGTGAAGGTAAGACTATATATATTTTCATTCATTGCTATATCTTATACAGCGCAATGGCATATATCCAATAATAATTGAATTATTATTCAATAACGAAAGTATTCAATAGTTAAAAGTATTTTTTTCTAATAATAATAATAATGATAAAGAAGGCAGGAAAGCAGGCCCTCTTTTCCCCAAATAGAAGGAGGTGGAGAGAGAAAGGGGAAGGACAGGGACCCCCGAACCACCTTCAGTAATTTATTAATGTCTTAAGAGTGAAATAAGCAATTTAAAATATCTACTTATCTAGATAAAAATGTGAAACTGAATAACACCTCTTATGGATGCTAATTATATCTTTACATAATTGAGTAAATAATTCACTTAGTAACTAATCTTCCAGAATAAGTCCTATGAGCTATTGATGCTTACAAGCACCATATTTTGGGGGACAACGAAGATAACTTAGGGTTATTTCTAAACACAACATAGGGAAAAAAAACTCATTTCAGTAAAATATTACACAAAAAGATTAGTTTTACTTATGTACATATTAATGCTGATGACCCTGTTTGTCTAGGCCTAACTACACATGGTTTTTATATAACATAATTAATACTTAGAACCTTAAGAATGACTTAAATAATCTATTATTAACAATGACAACATTTAGGAGATAAAGTGGAAGAAAAAAGAAAGAAAAAAGACACAGAGCTAAGGCAGTAATAAGAAAGGGAATCTTACAACAAGAGGAAGGATTTGCTGGCCACATCAATTCCTGTTGTCTAGATCGTCGGCCCTGGCAGTCAGTGTAAATCCCAATGCTGTTAAAACACAGCAGGTATTCTTTACTGGAGATCTCAACCGCGCAGATGGCATCCATTGGTTGATGAGCAATAAATGATAGTGTGTGGTCATTTGAATGGAGCATACTATATGGACTTCCTTCTCCATTCAAAGGGTATCTTAGAAATCCTGACTGGAATCCCACACAGAGCTGTTCACTGAAGATTGCCATCCACTGGACATTATATGGGACTTGAATTTCCTTAAATTTTCTGTGACGGGTCTTGCTCTGAAATAGTTCATAACAGAAGACCTGCCTTTTCATAGCCACACAAAGGCATGTGAGAGCTCCATGGCGCACCTTTCCAGAAGTTATGGTTTGACACCCTTTAGTTTCTGCCAGCTTGTAAAAATCAGTCTCTCGCCCATCTAAAGCTGACATAGGAAAAAGTCGTACGTGACGATTTCGTCCTGAGATCACAGCAACGAGCTGATCATTTGGAATTAGTTCAATCTGATGAATCTTCTTATTGTCACCAACTCTAATAATTTCTACACACAGAAATAATAATAAATCAAATGCAAAATAGTTTTCTTTATTAACCATATCACAGTTATACTAAGAAGATATAAATCAACTTGTAATAAAGACACTGATGCACACCTACAATAGTAAGAGATCAGAAATCACAGAGAAAAAGGAAGATAAACCTACTACAATTTGACTCACTTATAGTAGGTATTAAATTTAGCACTGAGATTTCTGGCAGCCAAGGCAAAGAGTTCTTATGTAAAACCATGTCAAATCTTTAAGAAAAATCTTTTTATGGCCACTTAATTCTAGGGAACTTCGCCATGAGGTTCATATTTTTAAACACTGAGTAACTCATATTTCTCTGAAGGTACTTCTATGGGTAACAAACTAATAAAGTTTAAATGCATTGTTTTCCCATGATCTAACTTCATATAAACACAGAACTTAAAATAGCAAGTTAGATTGGTTTCTCTTTTTTTCAACCAGCATTTCATTTCTCCCTAGAAAAAAACCTGCTCTATTGGACCATGGGGAAAAAAACTCAAATACTTTAATAGTCTGTACCTCTTACTAGTATTAACAGAACAACAAGAAACTCAAGTTGTATTTTTTCTCATGTACCATCTTTAGAAATGCAACCTGAGTTCAAATAGCAGAGCCGTTAAATGACACAAGAAAAACAATATACACTTCCAAGTTTTAGAATTCAGGGGTATTACAGAAACTGAAAAATAATCTTTTAATTTATAAACATCAAATTAAGTCTGAAAAATTTCAGTTATAGAATAAAGAGTAAATCTTGTCCTTTTTAGAACTTAGAATCTAGAGTTTAGAATTTTCTAACATATGATCTAAAAT
The DNA here is from genome assembly GCF_040939455.1 of Microcebus murinus. Taxonomy (NCBI): domain Eukaryota; kingdom Metazoa; phylum Chordata; class Mammalia; order Primates; family Cheirogaleidae; genus Microcebus; species Microcebus murinus. Next base: position 52,654,346 of record NC_134122.1, on the reverse strand, counting down.
TACTCCAAAATAGCTAAGTTTTCTCTTACCATCTTTGGTGACATGAATAACAAATAGCCCTTCTTCATTTCCCAAAGCTATCCTCTCATGATCTATGTAAGACATAAATAAGAAACAGATTTATTAGGTAAAAGCCATGTAAAGCTTAACAGAATAAACCAGATAATAAGAAAATTTGGTACAAAAAAATGGAAATAAAATAAATTTAAAAAATCAAAATATAGCAATAGCAATTTACACTATTAAATTTCCTTTTAGATTACAGTGGTAAATGTCTCAAGTCTTTTTTGAGAAAATAATTTTAAAAAATCTACATCAACACCTATAAAAAGCAGTAAATGTTTATTCAATAAATGGTAAAACAAAAACAAAAAAAAAGAAAAAGAAAAAGACAAACCCAGTTTGTTACTGCCCTGGGTCCAGTTCCATCTATTTTTTGTTTTGGAAGGGAAAAATCGTGAAAGGCATTTGAACCTACTCATTAAACTTTTTGTTATTTACTGGAAACTAACAAAAGAATTGGATGTGTATGTAAGAATATAGCAAAAATTTAAACCTCCAGACGCCGAAGCTGTCATTTGTTAAGGGCATTATTATGCAGCTTCTCTTTGTTATGTATTCCACCTTATTTAAACTTCCCAATAACCTCAGCAAAGTAATTAATTTTACATATTAAACTTATGCTCTAAGAAATTAACTTATTCTAAGTCACACAAGCAGAAAATAGATTAACAGGTTAATCTTTTGCATGGTAACTTTTTCAGAAGAAAATGCACTTAGAAAGTGTACTGACTCTTGTTTACTGAAAAACAAAGATCTCATATAGGAATCATTCATTCAATAAACATTTAGTAAGCATTTGTGTTATATCACATAGTATGTTGAACACTGAAGATTCCTAAATGAAAGCTAGTCCCTGTTCACAAGCTAGATTAGTAAACAATTATGAAAATATGACAAATGTTTTAAATTCATACCTATGATTGCAGCTGCCTGGGTTGTTTTAATGAGGGGTAGAGTGCTGTCATAAGCCTCTTTGGGAACATAGACTGAGCGGTCTCTGAATTTGTTTTTCTTCAAAATCTTGTGCAATTCACTCAGCACTCCCACCCACTTACTCTTCTCATTTTCACTATCTGCTAGCATCAGGATTGAACATTTGTCATTAGATGCTGAGAGCTGGGAAGCTGTGACCTAGAACAATTTAATCAATATTCATGATATTAGAAAACAGAAACCCTTTATGCTGGTTTGCTTAGCACTCACCAATAAAATGAACATGCATTAAATGATACCTTTAGAATTTTCTAACATATGATGTAAAATCACTCCAAAATAGCTAAGTTTTCTCTTACCATCTTTGGTGACATGAATAACAAATAGCCCTTCTTCATTTCCCAAAGCTAAGATACCTTAGATACCTTACCTAAGATACCTTAGCTAAGATTCCCAAAGTAAAGATACCTTTAATGGAGTTTAGCTAGCATAAATCAGAATAACTAGTTTTAGCACTAGAACTCATGACAAAGCAAAGGTGGCATATACCATTCAAAATGTTAGTATCGGCCGGGCACGGTGGCTCACGCCCGTAATCCTAGCACTCTGGGAGGCTGAGGCGGGCAGATCGCTCGAGGTCAGGAGTTCGAAACCAGCCTGAGCAAGAGCGAGACCCCCGTATCTACTATAAATAGAAATAAATTAATTGACCAACTAATATATATAGAAAAAATTAGTCGGGCACGGTGGCGTATGCCTGTAGTCCCAGCTACTTGGGAGGCTGAGGCAGCAGGATTGCTTGAGCCCAGGAGTTTGAGGTTGCTGTGAGGTAGGCTGACGCCACAGCACTCACTCTAGCCTGGGCAACAAAGCGAGACTGTCTCAAAAAAAAGTTAGATCATTTTCATTTCCCTTCCTATAAAAGTGCCAGCACAGCACTAAAAATGCATTACACATAGTCATACAATAATAATAACTGTCATTATTAATTACTGAGCACTGGGTAGATCTTTAGATCTAATCACTTTATAAGTATTAATAATTTAACCCTCTTAACATCTTCATGACATATTAATAGTACTGTCATTACATCCTTAGTGTATGTATGAAAAAACTGTGATACAGAGAAAGTAAGTAATTTTTCCCAGGGCACATAACTAGAAGTCTGGGATCCTGTATCTTTGCTCTTAAGCACTATACAATACTGACTTTCAACTTGTTTTAAAAAGTCAGAAATGCTCAGAAATACTTACATTTTCTCTTACTTCATAACAATATGTCACATTATCATTAGAGAAGACTGGATCACTTGAATTAGTATTTAAATGGAGGCTTAACATTATACAAACAGCATTCACAAAAAGAACAGATTTAAATTTTATATATGAGTTCCTTATTAAAATAGGTAAGTTAAATTAGGTAAGTGGGCCTCTGTAGACTCCACTGGTGGCTGGGAGGAGACTAAACAGTTGTCAGTCTGAGAACTGGGAGACGAAGCATAGTCTTTGCCTGACCTTCCACAGATACTAGATTCATAGACAAATACTAAGTAGACAGGCAAAACTATAGGGCAGTAGTCACTTTTTAAAAAATCTCTATTGTCTTCATTCACCAACTCAAGATCACATTCTGGTAAACAGCCTCCAAATATGGCCATGAACAATTCCTCCTATGGAATTCCATTCTTTTTATTGAGAGGTGGAGTCTATTTCCCCTCCCCTTAAAACTGGTCTGACCTCATGACTTGCTTTGCTCAACATAAAGAAGAAGGGTTATTATGCCTTTTTGGGCCCAGTCCTTAAAAGGTCTGGCAGCTTCTTTTGCTCTTTTAGAAGCTAGCCACTGAGAGCTCGGCCAATGATTAGCTCCCTAATCATTAGGGAACATGCACAGAGTCCACAAAGAAGGGAGCAGAGATCACCCAGCTAGCACCAAGACTCCAGATGTAAGAGTAAGGTCATTTTGGATATTCTGGCTCCAAATGAGCTGAATGTAGACACCACCACAAGAACTGCACAGCTGACCCACAGAATAGTGAAATATAATAAATCATTGTTGGTTTAAGCCACTAAGTTTTGGCATGGTTGTTACAAAGCAGTAGATAACTGAAACACATTAGTTTTTAAAGAGAGAAACATTTATTTTTAAAAAACTTGAGAAACCTCGCATATCCAATTTTCCATGTGGTAATATTTATTTAAAAATGGAATTGGGATTCAAACATATTAACTATCAGAAAACATATTTTAGAAGCCATATATTCATGCTTTCTACAAATCTTTCACTAATTAAATATTTTCTTAGCACCAATTTTCTATACATTCAAGTACTAGATAATATGAAGTGTACAAAGAAATATAAGATTACATTTTATGTAATACTTTTTATGATTTAGATGGAGAGGCAAAACATACTCATTAAAAATAAATAATTCAGTGATCAAATTATAGCACACACTTACTCTAAATATACAGGGTATATCTTTTCGACTTGCATGAATAACATCAGAAGCTAAGACTGAACTCACAGAAAACTCTTCATCCCTGAATGGAAAGAGAAACACTGAAAGTTAGTATATGCAGCGATGTGTGTGTGGCTTTGAGTCTGTATCTAAAAACACATGAAGCAATCCACAAAGCTTAAATACCCAAAACATCCAAATTGAACTTAAAAATTTTTTTTATTTTCCCCCCATTGTAATCAATAGTGCCCAAAGTAATTTATCAAGAATAACTTAACAGTGGCGCATGATACAAGAGCTAGAAGTAACTGCTGGCTTACCCAAAGTCACAAGGCTAGTATATCTGAAGAACTGGGATTTGAACTCTGGTAGATCTTCAGAGTTTCTAGTGGACTCTCTTGCATCCCATAATATCTTAAGTGCCCTCAACCCAGCTCATCTGACATATTATTGTTCTTTCAACATCTAAACCAGATTTCTTCCACAATAATTTATTTCTTGCGATTTCTTTAATTTTGTTATAGGTACCATCATTCCCTCGGTCACAGAAGGCTTGACGTCTAGTCCTCTCCCTGCTATCTTTCTATAGTCTCAGCAGGTTCTGTCAGGTTTTCCTTGCTGGTATTTCTCACACCTATCTGGTGTGAAATGCCAGTGTGAGGCACAGCGGGAAATTTTGGTGTTTAGTCATGGATGGTTGTATCTGGACTGGAGATACATGTTGGGGAGCCATCAATGCAAGGTGATGGCTGAGGCTGTGGGAGTAAACAAGACCACTCAGGCAGTGCCTGGAGTCAGGAGAAGAGGTAAAGGAGAGCACTCCAAGGACAGGGGAAGAATCTGAAAAATGAGACCAGAAGCATTCAAGAGATGTACTTATTTAAATGTTTACTGAATCATTATGTTTTCCAAGAGCTTGTTTGATTTTCAGATTTTTATTTCCTTTCCTTACATGAGAATTATATTCCACACCTTTACGAGACACAAACATCAGACATTAGGCCCCCATTACCCCAGCAATCTTTAAACTGGTCTTTTGAACTCAAACACCAGCTTGTTTTCCTTGACTCCTAACCTTACAATCTCAACAAACATCTCGAACAATCTCAAAACCGACCTGTCCTATAACTACATCTTGCTTCCTATTTTTAATTGTTACTATATCAACATTAACAGTAAATTAGAAATTAATATGAAATTAGATTATTTAAATGAACCATGCCAATATAATTTTTTAAAAATCAGAAAAACTTGAATTTCCATGCTGCAACGATACAAATATTTTTGCCTTCAAAAGCTTACCTCATGTCAATCACTTGACTAATGACAACACTGGGCTGAGATGCTTTGCCTTCAGCAATATCGTACAGAAAGAGTTTGAAGTCACAAACCACAGCCAGTGCTCTTTGCCATCCTTTCTTTACTCCAGCTGGTTTAGGAATCTTAGAATTGTTTTAGACAAACAAAAAACAAATCAAATGAAAATGTCAATCAGAGCCCCTTTAATTACATACGTAACTGCATGGTGAAATCCTTAAGATAATATACACATTATAAATTTGCAACTTTGGTTGGTGAAGTAGCAGATGGGACATAATAACATATAAGAAAACATGATAACACACTCATCAAACAATGAATGACTTTTTATTCTGAAAGATTTTTAAGTGACACCATTTTAATTTGCACTAGTAATTTATTAAAATAACATTCATCATTTTCTTTCTAAATAGCATAAAAGAAAAATTTAGTAATAAGATGAAATTCAGATTACACTGTAAATATTACCTAAGATAACAAGATTATGCCTTGATAATATCTCATAATTCATAACCATATGCCACCTCTCTGGCAAGAACAGGTGCTAAAGACTCCTTTGTAGAAATTTTAACAACTATTCATCATGAGACAGGGACAATACAGAAAAGTTTGAGACATTTTAGAATTTATTTCCAAGTAAAAAGTAAGTTTTTGCTTTCAAATCCTAACTCTGAATGAAATAAAATTATTAGATCAATTTTATTCATTTAATTTTCTGTCAATATGTTCTTAAAGTGAGTATATTTTATTTTAAATCATTAATAAACCTTAATCTAAACCCAACTTAATCATACTTACTCTGACATGACCTTCATATGCTGTTCCTATTCCTTTCTGCGGATCTATACCCAGGGGACCTTTTGTCTGTTCAGGAGGAACTGGACAAGCAGTTGGTGCTTTGTTTACACAAGTTATATGACATGAGAATCCACACACTTTCAGAAGAAAAAAAAAACGTTTGATTAAAATTCATTTCAACAAAAAGAAAATTCACTGAGAACTCACTGAGTGCAAGGTGTTGTTAGATGAATGCTTATCTTTGATTTTATTTTTTAATCCTCAACATTTTCTTTGGCTTGAAATCCATGTATCCAATGGACTAGTTAAAATAATATAATATGGATCTTTCACTTTAGTTGTGAGAACTAACCAAACACAGACTGCATTGCCTTAAAATGCTATTAATTTCCCCCTTACTCAAAGTGGTCAAATACAGGCTAGCTACAAGTATATATAAAGGGAACAAATGCATCTGATGGGGACTGACATTCCCTCTAAGGTCCCTCCCAACTCTAAGAGCAGGAGAGCCTGGAAATGGAAACTAGTATTAGAATCTGAATTACCAGGTATCTTCTTGTCTTTTTCATGAGATAAATAAGCAAATCACATATAAGGTGATATTGTAATAGCAAGTCTCACTTGATTTTTAAAAAAAGTGTATTTCTAATACACTCACAAATTAATAATATATACCATTTATCATTTAAATTATTCTATTTCAGAGGTCCTAGGAAAACTAAAGAGGTTCCCAAACAAATGTACTTTGTTTTCTGTTCAAATGACCCTGATACTTTCTCCCTTGCTTCTGAGAACGTGAGCTCCACATGGGCAGGATCTTGGTCTTTCCCCCAATCTGCTACTGTAGCCCCAGTGCCCAGAAGCACAGAGGGGCATTCCATAAACACACGATGAACAACAAAGAATGCGTTGGGAAAAAGCTCTGCTATTAATAATAGGAAGAAAACATCTTTGAGGCACAGTGGCAGACATTTAATGTTTCTTAAAAGGTACTAAGTTGCCTACTTTTTAATAATAATTTTTCTAATAAATTAAACAAGGTTAAAATTAAATTAATAATTCAAGGATAACTTTCATGTCTTTCACCATATAGGTTAATGCATTTTGGGGACCACAAATGCACCTAAATAATGAAACAAAGATGAACAAAACATTTAAATGTATCTCCTATATAAAATGTTTCTAGAGAACATCTATCTGTCTAGTTTCTCTAACATTCAACAGACAAGGTGCTTAGTTTATTGTTTCTATTCCTGTTATGCAAATAAAAGCAAATGATTAAGTAAAATAAATAAGTAAACATTTATATACCTTTTAAAGAGAATAAAGTTATTTGATTACAATTTAGATAGTAAATGCTAGGACTCTATAGTCACATTTTCTTTCCATTTTGTTCTTACCTTCACATGAACAGCCCTGTCTTATCAAACCCACCATCAAAGAGGTACACTGATGACATTTCGTAGGAGTAGTAAAAGATTTTACAAAAAACTGGTGAGTCTTGCGCTGTAAAATAAATTGATAAAGCATACATGTTGATTATTCAAAGGATTTCCATAATGTGAGCCCCCACACCCCACACCATCTTCTAGAATGTTTTTTAAATAGAAGTAGAATGAATTCTTTCTATTTCTCATTACATCTTCTTATAGTTTATACTCTTTAAATATTTTTAGGCAATATTGAGCTACAATAAACTAAAATAATATAAGAAGTTAAATGATAATCAATTGCTCTTAAATGCTATCTGAGAAGTATATAATATAAACTGTAGCTTTTTTTGGCTCACAAATCTTGGCTTCAGGATTTTTATAAATTCTCCAAATTATCCTTCAGCAAAGAGTTAAGTGAAATCTTGCAGATATATGCCTATATAAATACAGAATTTTAATATGCTTCATATCCTCTTAGGAAGAATAAAAAGTAACTAAAAATTCTTATTTCTACTCTAAACCATGCATTTCATTTTCTGGGACCAAGAACAAATAATATATTTCACAAATCTCTTTCCTTCCATGGAAGGAGGTAATATTATACTTGAACAGATAAAAATATCATACAAACATATTATTCCAGAAACAGATGGCAGACTGAAGTTTCTTACTGAAAACCCAGTAAAGTTCTCTAAATTTTGTCTGATTTATATGATGGTAAGCCAATGTAGACTTTATCTCTTTGGAATACTTCTTTCTTCTTCAAATTAACTCTTCATCATGTTTTTATTTATTTATTTTTTTTGAGACAGTCTCAACTTTGTTGCCCAGGCTAGAGTAAGTGCCGTGGCATCAGCCTAGCTCACAGCAACCTCAAATTCCTGGGCTCAAACAATCCTTCTGCCTCAGCCTCCCGAGTAGCTGGGACTACAGGCATGCGCCACCGTGCCCGGCTAATTTTTTCTATACATATTAGTTGGCCAATTAATTTCTTTCTATTTATAGTAGAAATGGGGTCTTGCTCTTGCTCAGGCTGGTTTCGAACTCCTGACCTCGAGCAATCTGCCCGCCTCGGCCTCCCAGATAGCTAGGATTACAGGCGTGAGCCACCAGGCCTGGCCTCTTCATCATGTTTTAACAATAAATGAATTAAAATAATTATTCTTTCATTCTGCTGTGTGAACTTAGGAACAAATTACTTAACTCCTACTTCTCTCTCTTTCCTCAGGTATAAAATAGGATCAATAATAGTATCTACTTCATGGGGTATTTAAATAAGTATTAATAAAAATAAAGCCTTTCAAACAGTGCCCAGCACATAGTAAGCACTCAAAAAATATTTTCTTTTTTCTTTTTCTTAGACAGGGTCTCACTCTGTTGCCTGGTCTAGAATGCAGTGTTGTCATCATAGCTCACTGCCACCTTGAACTCCTGGGCTCCAGCGATCCTCCCATCTCAGCCTCCTGAGTAGCTGGGACCAATAGGTGTGTGCTACCACAGTTGGCTAATTTTTCTATTTTTTGTAGAGATGAGGTCTGACTATGTTGCTCAGGCTAGTCTCAAACTCCTGGGCTCAAGCAATCCCACTACCTTGGCCGCCCAAAGTGCTAGGATTACAGATGTGAGCCACTGCACCTGGCCCTATTTCTTTATAAAAACGAATCTAATTATTTGTCTTTTATATGTGTGACTGATTTAAACTAGGAAAAATTCTATTTCATAGTCCAATAAAATGTGAATACTGGTTTAAATAGTTATGAAGTAGTATTTATTTCAGTTGAGACTAATATATTAACAAAAAACTCAGGAGAATATTATTATTATTGTTGAGACAAAGTCTCCCTCTGCTGCCCAGACTGGAGTGCAGTGTTGCAATCACAGCTCACTGCAACCTTCAATTCCTGGGCTCAAGTGATCCTCCTGAGTAGGCAGGACTATAGGCGTATGCAACCATGCCCAGCTAAACTTTAAACAATTTTTTGTAAAGACATGTTCTCTCAGTCTTGACCAGGCTGGTCTCGAACTCCTGGTCTCAAGTAATCCTCCCACCTCAGCCTCCCAAAGTCCTGGGATTACAGGCCTGAGCCTATAATCTGCACCTGGCTCAACTGCTCATTTTTCGGTGAAATGACTTTTCCTGTACTTTTTTGATGGAAGGATGGGTTAAGATAGTTTTTCTATCTCCATGGCTCTAGATTCCCTTTTCTGTTATTTTCATAAAATGATAAAAAATACAACCTCATACTTTCTGAGATCTTCATTTCCTCTTCTTATATATCTGGACTTTTCTTCTTCCCTGTCCTGCTCAATTCTGAATCCACTCCCAGCTGTTTCTCCTTAGGGAAGGGCTTTGCTCTGCAAGGGCATTCCTGTTAGTTTTGAGAACTCGTAACTCTAGCAGTGCCAGGTCTTCCTCCATCACATCTCCCTCACTCTCCCTGTGGAATGGAGCTTGCAAAATCCCCTCCCAGTTTCTGCTGTTCTCAGAATTTTTCAGCAGTACTTGATGGGATTTTGGTGGTTTTTCTGGCTCTCAAGATCATGACCAGTTCCTTTGCCTTACCTTAACTTTTTCTAGTATAATTTTAAATACCCCGTAGGTCTTGCAGATAGATGCTGGTGGTTTGTTTCCCTCAGTTTGCATTTTGGACTTTGTGGGAAATCTTTCTTTCTATTCTTGTTTATGTCTTATTTGTGGCTTTAAAAATTTTGCTATCCTTTCTAGTTGGTCTATCATTTTATGAGGAGATTCAAAGTTCCCATTGCTATCACATTCCCAGAATCCTCTACTCACTGGATTAAAAAGATGCACTGACACATATTTTAAATAAAAAATGTTTTTAAGCCAGGTTAGGTGGCATGTGCCTATAATCCCAGGTATTCAGGAGGCTGATTGAAGGCTTGAGCCCAGGAATTCAATACCAGCCTGGGTAATATAAAAAAGTTTTTAGATTGCTTTATAAAAGGTGGTATTGATTCACATTTCCATCTATAATGTACCATAGTACCCCTACTTTTAATGGGGATATTTATGTTGTAAATATCAAAGGACATCTCATTATTACTTTAATTTGGTTTTCCCAACTTCTAGTAAGTTTGAACATCTTTTCAATTTGTTGGCTATTTTATTTTTATTGTTTTATTTCAGTGTCTTTCAGGGGTACAAACGTTTAGGTTACACATACTTCCTTTGCCCCACTCGAGTCAGGGCTTCAAGTGTATCCATCTTCCAGAAGGTGCACACTGCACCCATTAGGTGTGAATATACCCATCCTCTCCTCCCCACTCCCACCTGCCTGATACTGATGAATGTTACTGCTATATGTGCACATAAGTGTTGATCAGTTACTACCAATTTGATGGTGAGTACATGTGGTGCTTGTTTTTCCACTCTTGTGATACTTCACTTAGTAGAATGGGCTTCAGCTCTATCCAGGACAATACAAGAGGTGCTAGATCACCATTGCTTTTTGTGGCTGAGTAGAACTCTATACACCACATTTTATTAATCTACTTATGTACTGATAGGCACTTGGGTTGTTTCCACATCTTTGCAATTGTGAATTGGGCTGCTATAAACATTCAAGTGCAGATGTCTTTTTTTTTCTTTGGGTAGATGCCCAGTAATGGGATTGCTGGATCAAATGTATCACTTTGAAGTATCTCCATATTACTTTCCACAGAGCTTGTACTAGTTTGCAGTCCCACTAGCAGTGTATGAGTGTTACTATCTCTCCACATCCACACCAACATTTATTGTTTCAGGATTTTTGATAAAAGCCAATTTCACTGAAGTAAAGTGATCTCTCAATGTGGTTTTGATTTGCATTTCCCTGATGATTAGAGATGTTGACCATTTTTTCATGTTTTTTGGCCATCAGTCTATCTTCTTTTGAAAACTTTCTGTTTAACTCCTTTGCCCACTTTTTTTTAAAACTTTTATTTCAGGGTATTATAAGGGTACAAACATTTTGGTTATTTTTTATGTATTTGCCTCACTCAAGCGAGGATTAGAGGCATGCCCTTCCCCTCTACAATGCTCACTATGTTCTTTAGTTGTGAGTTTACCACCCCCATCCTCCTAATCCCCGGAGAATTTTACTACTGTGTGAGCACCATAGTGTTAATCAGTTAGTGCCAATTTGATGGAAAGTACATGTGGAGCCTAGTCTTCTGATCTTGTGATACCTCACTTCAGATAATGGGCTCAAGTTCAATCCAGGAAAATATAAGAGGTGCTAGCTAGATCACTGTCATTTCTTATAATTGAGTAATATTCCATTGTATACATATACCAAATTTTTATAATCCACTCATGAATTGACGGGCACTTGGGTTGTTTCCACATCCTTGCAATAGTGAATTGTGCTGCCATAAACATACAGGTGCAGATGTTTTTATCATAGAATATCTTTTGTTCTTTTGGGTAGATTGTTAGCTATTTTTACTCGTTCATTTGCTTATTCCTGGCTTTTAGCCAGTTTACTATTATTGCATAGTTTATTCTCTTGTTTATAAAAGCTATTGATGTATGCAGATATTAACCCTCTGTCCTCTGCTATGCATTTATTTCCTACTATATTGTTTGTTTACAGGGAGTGTATTAAAATTTCTAATCTATCTCTAATCTGCTTTTCTTCCTAAAGTCTATCATTCTTGCTTTACATAGGTTACGGCTTTACAGTTAGGTCCATGTACAATCATGATCATTATTATTTTCTTTATCTATCATTCCCTTTATTAGTATACAATGTTCTCTTTTATGCCTTTTAATGTTTTTTACCTTAAATTCCAATTTGTAGTACATATTAGTGACCTCTACCTTCCCTTTTTCTCCTACCTTTCTATATACCTTTGCTTTAAGCCATGTAGCTCCCACCTGGTTCTCTTATTATGTTCACGCTGGGGGGAACCAGCTGCTATGTAAGAAGACTAAGATTGTCATGCTGGGGAGATCAGGAGTAGCTCATCAACAGCAGTAACTGCCTGTCATGGGAACTGAACAACCTTCCAGTTGGAATCTTCAGATAACTTCAGTTTCAGCTGATGTCTTACTACTGATACAACTACATGGAAGACACCTAATGAGAACTTCTCAGTTGAGCCCTTCCCAAATTCACACCCCAATAAATTGTGAGCATAAAAAAGGGTTGTTTTAATCTATAAGATCTGAGACAATTTATTACACAACAAGAGTACTGTGTCACCATGTTTTCCTTTTGTCTCTTTTTCCTTTCTGGTTGCCATTCAATGGATAGCATTTCCTTCTACAGATTTGAAAGTTATACCTTTTTTTTGCTAATCTTCTATTTATTCTCTACAACCTAAGATCCATACTTATGCTTAATTTTCTTATTATCAATATTTTAAAAACATATTTACATACTATAAACATATGATTATAACTTTGAAGAAATCAATATCGAAAAAAATCAAAGCAAATACACTATTGCTTTCTAACTAGCTTGAGTACCTTAGGTGGAAAGCCAGTTGAACCAGGACATCCCTTTTTCCTTAAGGTTGGTGTGTGAACTGGAAGTGGAGTAGAGTCTACAATCTGAACCCAGGGACAAAAAAAGGAAATAAATGACATGAAACGCTCCATCTATTTCAAATATAACTCGAAAAATATGAAAGTAAATAAAATCAAACAAAACACAAATAAGGCAAAAAGTTCTACTAATTAAAAAAAACTCAATAAAGCTAAAATTCTCAGTGTTAATAATTAAAATTTCTGACTGCAATATCTACAAATGAAATATTTGTCCACTTACTAAAAATTATTTAAGTTTGTAAATTTATTTAGTAAAAATAAATAATTTGGAAAAGAAAATTCATGGAAGAAAACCCAAAAAAGTTATAGCATGTAGCCTACGTAAAAATGAGAATATTAATTTTCACATTCATCTGAATTTTCCATATTAATTCCAAAATGTATCTGAAAGAGTATTTTAGCAAGATTTATAGGAAAAATAGAAAATTATTTTAACTACTCAATTTCCATATATAGAACATGTATTACATATATAGAACACAGCTCTGTGGATTTGAATGCATAGCTATAAACATTGAGATTAGTAGGATTTTTATGCAGAAATTAATTTCCAAAGAAAGGAGTGAGATTATTTAATATTTTTGGAATTTTCAACTTAATACAAATTTAGTTAACAACCATATTTTTATTAGTTGGCTTTGTAAAACATAGAATTCTTTTATGGGGTATTATTGTAAGATTTTCCTTTGAATAAAAGGAACCAGTGATTTTATTGGACCTTATTGTGGGTAAATAGAGCCATTGCTTAATTAGCAAAGTATAAAAAAAAAAAAACCACGAAGAATAACCGCATTTTAGCATGCTAAGCAAGAAAATAACAGGAAAAAGTCCTGGTATAAGGTTACAGAATATTTTAAAGTATTAAGTGAAAAATGGATGGTCTCCTTTTGCCTTTGTTACTATATCACCACCAAAATTAGAATATTTTATATGCACTATAGCCTTAAAAAGGAATTCAGTTGAGTTTCTCAGAGTTTTCTGTTTAATTGTGAGTTTAGTTCTAATTTAAATTTTATCTACTTTTAAACAGCTTGAAAAAGTTTTACACCCAATTTATAATTTAACATTTGAAAAGATAAATATGAAAAAGAGAACAATGAAAAGCTATATTAAAGTTAATAAAAAATAACAAGAAACAAAATTGTCATTAGAATTTACACAGAAAGTCCAAGAGAAGTTCTAAAAATTAAAAAGAGTCACGCAAAGGTGCTGGATACAAGATCAACAGAGTTTATATTGAAAGGATTCCACTCACCATAATAACAAAAAATTTAAGGTACTTAGGGACAAATTTAACAAGCAATATGGAACATACTAAAAATAATAAAACTTTACCAAAGGATGTAAAATACCTATCTAATATATACACCCTGTTTCATAGATGGAAATACCAAATATCATGAAGATGTCAATTCTCCTCAAATAAATCTATAAATTCAATGCAATTCCAATCAAAAGTCCCACAAGGAATTCGATAAGCTGACCCTAAAAGTAACTGAAAAATAAAGGATCACGAAGAAATGGAAGAAGAATAAGGTGGGTCAGGATGGCTCACCACTCCAGGTATCAGGAATTATTTCAGAGCTACAGCAATTAAGACGATTTGGTATCAGGGAAAGAATAACAAAAAGAACAATGGAAGAGGATAGAGAACTCCCAAGCAGACCCATGCATATAAAGCAGAGACAGCATTACAAATCAATGTGGAGGGAGTCAGTTGTTTATATGGGAAAAAGAGATTAGAACTCCATTTCCCATTATATATAACAATACATTTCAGTTTGATTAAGGTCCTAAACATGTCAAAACAAAAACTTAAAACTTTTAGAAGAGAATACGAAAGAAAATCTTTATAATTTCTGCACAGGGAAGAACTGCTTTAAAAGACAAAAAGCACAAGTCATAAAGGAAAAGACTGATAAATCTGACTACTTTAAAATCAAAACTTTCACAAGACAAAAAGATACCAAAAATAAAATTTAAAAATAAGCCACAGACTGGAAGAAAATATTTGCAATGCATATAGCTAGCAAAGAATTAGCATCCAGAATATATAAAGAACACTTAAAACACAGGAAAAATAATTCAATAGAACAATGAACAAAGGACATGAACAGGCAAATTATCATCAATAAACACATAAAAAAGATGCTGAATAACACTAGAAATGCAAGTTAAAACAAAAATTTCACTTCATATCCATCAAATTGGCAGACGTTAATGTCTGACAATACTAAAGGTTGACAAGGATGTGGGGAAAAGGAGGAACTTTCATACACTGCTGGTAAGAGTAAAAATTGGTCCAAACACTGCAAAAACAATTTGGCAAGATTTGGTTAAAGTTGAGATGCATGTATCACCTAACCCAGTAATTCCACTTCTAAGTATATATGCTAAACTAACTCTACATATCTGCAAAAGTAGGATGTTCACTTCAGCATTGATTGTAATACTAAAAAATTGGAAATCTAAATATCCAACCATAGGAGAACAGATAAATAGTTGTGGTGTATTCATACAATGTAAGATTATGCAGCAGTTATTATGAATGAACTTAATGAACACGTATCTGTATGAATAAATCTCAAAATCATACTTTTGAGTGCAAAAAGTTACAGAAGGATACAGGTAACATTTGCGTAAATTTTAAATACACTATAAGCATCATCATCTATAATTTATGGATACAAATGAAATAAATATGTAAAACCAAGGAAGGAAAGGTGAACATCAGCTTTAGGACAGTTAGATATGTCTGGGAAAGTAGAGAGGGGAATGGTATATGGGAGGCTGTTTCTGGAATATTTTCTTTGAATAAAAATCTGAAAAAAAGGGGAAAATGTTCACATCTGCTAAATCTGTGGGTGATAGTTACATGGGTATATATCATATTCTCTGTATGCTTGAAATATTTTATCATCAAAATATAAAATGTAGAAAGCAAAAATATTAAGAATTATAATTTAAAAACCAGACGGACTCATTAACTTAGCCCATTTGAAAGTCTATGCCAGGGTTGGAAAAAACAAGTCAGAATCTGACTAAAACTCACACTTCACTTCAGAGAGCTTTTCAGACTGAACTATCCACTTCTACTGGAATGTCAGACACAGTTCTAGAGATTAAAAAATGAAAGAAGAGGAGCTCTATCTGAATTGTCATGCTGCGTGAAGAACCAGAACTGCACCTTGAAGCAAGATGGCATGCACTGAGGTACAACACTCCTCTAACTTGTAGAGGAAATGATCCCTCTTGAGAAAACCGACCTGTTGGATTGATATGAAGTGTAAACACAACATAGTTATTTAAATTATTAAAAGGCATGATTTAGTTGAATGCCAGTTGCTGATTCAGCAGTTAAACTATTCAGTTGCCAACAGTGGCGATTTTATTTTTTAGCTCTATTTATGATGTCACAGATTAGTTATATCATGGCTTGTTAAATTTATTTTTTTTATTTTTATTTTTTTTGAGACAGAGTCTCGCTTTATTGCCCAGGCTACAGTGAGTGCCGTGGCGTCAGCCTAGCTCACAGCAACCTCAAACTCCTGGCTCAAGCAATCCTCCTGCCTCAGCCTCCCAAGTAGCTGGGACTACAGGCATTCGCCACCATGCCCGGCTAATTTTTTGTATATATATTAGGTGGCCAATTAATTTCTTTCTATTTATAGTAGAGACGGGGTCTCGCTCCTGCTCAGGCTGGTTTCGAACTCCTGACCTTGAGCAATCCGCCCGCCTCGGCCTCCCAGAGAGCTAGGATTACAGGCGTGAGCCACCGCGCCCGGCCTAAATTTATTAATAGAATTAAAATATGAGAATGACACCTGTACTGCCAACTGCCTACAAAGTTTGCATATAATTCCAAAATTTAAATTACTTTATCCTCTGTTCTACACAGTTCTCTAATTAAAATAAAGACTGCCTTTATATTTTTTTGTCTACTTCAGTTTTCTACTTCTATCTATATTATCGGTTAAATGTAGTGATTTCAATAGACTAACTTATTATACAACATATTTATTTGACTAAAAGAAGACAGATTTCACTTGTTATTTTCAATTCCCTCTTTCCTGACACAAGTGAAAAGTTGGGGAGCAATGCTGCTCCAATGAGGCACCTTAACTGGCTCAGCTTCACTAGATGTGGAAGGAGATGTGGACCTTGACTGGATGTAAAACTTGACGCTCGAGTTCCGTACATATGTGTTCTCAACGGGATCAGTCTAGGAAAATAAGTCAGGAAACACAAAAACCCAAGAAATCACTTTTAAACAATGTGCAGCTTGCAGTAAATTTTGTAAGGCATGATCATGACAACATTTCTTAAGAAAGAAGGATGACAAACTATAGTTTGAATATTCACATTGGGAAGTGTCATTACACAAAAGCATAACCATTAGCTTTAAAGTAAACAAGGGTTAAGACAACAGTACTGAACCAAAGCCTCCTTCCCGATCTTCACTGATCCCCAAACTTGGAGCATGTCATCTCTACTCCATGTTCTATATTTGTATTCCACATGGAACTTTTGTCTTTCACAAAATAAGTTGTATTTGTGAAATACATGCAATATATTTAATACTTAATAGAGATATACACTACAGATAAGAGATAATTTTGTCCTTGATAATAATAAAATTTGGTATCTTACTAGTCATTTATTGAAAGCAAAATAAACTACCTGTCAGCTTCATGCTGGTCACTAAAGTAAATCTCCTTTTTATTTTGCAGCAGTAGAAACACCAGCACTTACATCCATCCAGGTGCACTCTTTTAAGCCAAGTATGTTTAGAAATTAAAAATGTTTTGGGTTAAAATTTAGCATAAAAAATCTGATTGACTTTTCAGTTTGGCAATTTTCAAAATTACTAGGATTGAGTTTTTAAAATGAAAGGGCAATGAACACAATTTGGAAAAGAGGTTAGGGGAATTGTTTTGAATATGGTGTACAGCAAGAACAATACTTAGATCAGAAGTTACAAATCAATAAAAAGGGCATCAGCTTAAGGATTTTAAATATGAACTTAAAATTTTCCTTTATTATTATGATTACTATTTTAGATGGAAGACACGATGACAATAGATAATGTACCTCTTAGAACTATCAAGAAGAAAAGATTCAGGTACAGTCATGAGAATGTTTTGACAAAGTAGAATTATTTGAACAACTGATTAAAATATTAATGGCCCTTGTACCCTTGTACTCAAAACTAAATGAACAAACAAAATCTCTTTAAAATTCTGGGCTGAATAAATAAATGATTGGGAATAGAAACACTTGGAAACAAAAGGCTTCCCTAGAAATTAACTTCTCAGCTCTGTTTTCATCTCAACAGAACTCTGGGTACATGGCTTCAATCTCTAAAGGTACAAATTACTTTCTCAACTTAGGGGTATTTCCCATCTATAAATAATGTATACTGTTATGGATTTATGATACGTTACATATGTAGAAAACAGTCAACTTCTGTTCAATATGGAAAATTTAAAAAATCTGACAGATGTGTGGGAGGGACAAGCTAATAGGCTGCAAACACTCTGGTAGTCCTCTACTGGTGCCCAACTATGACCTCCCAAGATGGTGAGCATGGACAGGTATTCTGGCAACCCAATAACAAGGCTTTGGTGGAGCTGACCAACATGGCCACCACCAGGCCTTACCCTTTATATTTTTAGATTTTGGAGAAGTGAGGAAGAGGAGTCTCAATGAGAGAATCTAGGGGACTTGGAGCAGCAATGATTTACTGCTAGGAAAGTACTTCAACATTTTAAAAACTAGAACTAATGAACTAAAGCTTACCAGCTGAATAACAGCTCTGTATGTATGATGTGGCTGATTTCATAAAACTACTATACCTTGTGAAGCTGGAGAGCCAGGCCTGAATCCCACCTCTTGCCTCCAAATTCAAAACTCTTTTTTATTTTACACAGGCATCTCCACAGCAGAGGTACTCGAAGTAATTTAACAATCATGGAGGCTGAGTTATATTATCTCATTTCCTGACAGGGAATTTTGTTTTTTGTTTTTTTTTAGTGTGTGTTAGTTTTATTGTAACAAAGTTACTTGTACACTTTTAACATCTAAAACTGAGCATCATCTTTCCAGTGAAACAAAAAGAAAATTTAAACATAAACAGGAACAAAATCACAATAGAGAACATCAATTCCAAATAAGATCCTATAAGTTCTGCTGATTCTTCCCATCAAGGGGCAGGGCTCAAGTCATCACTAGGAGAAATTTTTTTTAAATGTGTCATCTTAAACTGCAAGGATGTCCATTAAACATCACAATTAAATATACCAAAGGAGAAGCCACGCTGACAGTAAATTTTGACTAGAAAGAGGAGACTAAAAGAAGAAAACAGGACTCAAGACAAATTTGCCATTTCACATTTTATTCAGGGGCAGCCGTGGAGAAGGTAACCAGTTTAAATTATTAATCTGAAACATGATCCTGGGTTGAGAATAAGGCAGAAATGTCTTTTATCTTCTAAAAATCTCCTCCTCCTAGTTTCTATAAGATTATATAAATATTGTAAGGTGAATTAAGAATCATGGGGGAGGGGGTTCAGTTAAAATGGAACTGATAATCAAAGCGAACTGATACATTTTGCACTAGTAAGAACTTAAAACTGAGTGTCCAAGTAGAGGATTTTCTATGTGTAAAAAACTGGGCCATTTTCAGAAAATGTAAAAGTTTCTGACCTGTCACAAAAGCCATTAGCCCTGTAGCTTGACTGAAACACATAAAATCAGAAGTTCCTGTGTGAAAGGTAAAACTGTGAATAGGACTGAATAGTTAATATACTGGCTTTGTATCTGGGTCCACTTACTTTAAAAACTTTTTAAAAATGAGAAACACAATAACTTGCTGTTTCTAATAGTACTGGTTGGAATTTTACAGCAGGCCTGCTCTTTGAGCCATGTAAGCACATGGTGACAAAAATTGAGCATACTGTTTTGATACTGTTTTTGCACTGAAATTAGAATATGCTACCTTAAGCCATTTTGTCAGTACAAGGTCTAATGGGATGTTTACAACATGAAACTGGCAAATCTAAAAAGCAGGGCTTCTTCCCCCAGCCCCAGAAATGGTTGTTAAAACATTTACCAACATGTTCTAGGCCCTTCTGAAAATGTGAAATTATGACAGTGCAATATTGGGTAAAGGAAAAATATACCATCAGTTTCATCTGTGATTACAGACATTAGCGACTCAAATAACTCTTGAGGTTTTAATACACACCTCTTGGCTCTCCTGAAGAATCACTGTTTTTATTAAAGTCTAACAGACCTAACTAGTGTTTACCCATCAATAAAAATGAGAGAAAATAATAGAAATGCAGATAGATTTTAAAATAATTTTCTTAATTGAATGAGGTAAAAAGTAGTTATTCAAAAGCAGAAAATATTTCAATAAAAAAGATAAACCAACACTAATTGTAAAAATAGAATGAAAATGACCATACTAGCTTTTTAGAGCTGTATGCTCTTAAAGTAAAAATCAATTTGAAAGATTAAACAAAATCAAGTTAGTTTCCTTTTAAAAAACTAAAAATAAGTAAAAATAATAGGATAATATTGAGATGGTATTAACTGAACAGATTAAAAAGTTGAACTATGCCATTTATAACAATACTCTGACTTTTAATTTTAAAAACCCACCATGAATATATAATTGAGGTTTTAAAATTACCACTTTACTTTCCAAGTGTGTTTCTCATAGAGACAAGGAACAAAGCTTAGTAAAGATGAGTTAGAGCAAAAAAAGTTTTAAATACCAAACTTAGAAAAAATTTCTCAGGTCTTTTAAAAGACTCTACTAGAAGCTAATAGCTAATAATATCAATAGGTTTTAATATTTCATTTCCTTTCTAGATTACTGCCAGTGTAAATGATATCTCAAAAGTGGTATAACAATTAAAAAAATATAGTTTCACATACTTTCTTTATCAAAGTTTTAATTATCACCAGATTATGCTTTTCAAGATGTTATTAATTTTAACTATAATTAAGTGCTTAACAATGCATTTATAATTAATAGCTTATTACATTAACTAAGCAGCAATTGTATTAAACTTTCAGTAAATATTCAATGACTACATTAGGATTTAAAGATATAGACTAAAACTCATTTTAATAATTAATTGGCAATCATTCAGATATCATATGGCAGCAAAGCAATTGATTAATATCACTAGTTATTTTTCTACAAAGTAGTTAAAATCTTAAAAACAAATATAGTCATTAATAGTATATTTAAATTATGGAAATTAAATTTTTGTGTCATTCTTTGCATGTTAAAACAGTATAGCATTAAGTATAAGCAATGAATTGAATTAATAATGCAGCAAAAGCTAATAAATATGATATACATCAATAGTAGAGATATTTTTTTTTTTAATTATTTTTTTTATTTTGGTATATTATGGGGGTACAGATTTTAAGGTTTCAATAAATGCCCATTTCCCCCCCTCCCCCCAAAAGTCTGAGTCTCCATCATGACCATCCCCCAGATGGTGCACATCTCACTCACTATGTATGTATATACCCGCCCAGTAGAGATATTTTAATTCCATAATTAGATTTATGATTGAAAGCATAAAAAAGAAGAAACAGTAACAGGCAATAAATTGCTAATATTTATTGGACAGTATATTTTGATGTTGTCTAAAGAAGGACCTTGGAAACAAATTTTATCTGAACAGTGTAAGCAATTCACTCAATACTTCTAAGCTGCAATCCACTGAGAAAAATAAAGAAATCTTTATGTAAATGCAACTTAAAAAATGTTTTGGTTAACTAATTTTTTTCCTATGTAAACATACTTTAAGGAGTTATTCTGAGGAATATGCATTAGAAACATCTATTATACTCCAGTATCTGTTTTTACTTAATGATCTATTGTCTAAAAAAAAGCAGAAAAGTTGAATATCAGCAGTATTGTTTACACTGCATAAACAGTTATACAAAAAGTCCATAATGCTTCCTAAATCTATTATGATTTTTCTAATAAATGATTCTCAAATGTATTCTTAAAGTAGTACATAAAAATAGAAAGGTTTTTTTTTCTTTCTTTTCAAGATCAGGCAACTGTCTGATTTTTAGATGCCTCACTTATCAAGAATTTCTCAAATTATGAGTATGGTCTTCCTAATAAATAATAAAAAAACCTAAAACTACTCATCTTGAATATGTACCAAGGGGCCTTTTCTATCCCCAAAATAATTACAGATTTGTACAATTAGCAACATTCTCATAAGAAACTTGGTTTTAAAGTAAAAGATAGAAAGATATGATATGAATTATAAAGTTGACCTATCAAAAAATAGCTTACATCTAACATGTTGTTTATTGGTAAATATAAAACTAAGTCAACTGAAAAATATCCAGTTTTTATTAATTATTTTTATCCTTTACCTAGAAGTATTCTGGACACAAAGTGACAAGTAATCTAATATTTTGTATTCAGAACACTTATAACCTCAAATCTTTGGTGAAACAATTATTTCTGTTAATTGAGCTACTGATTAAAAAACCAGTATTACAAAAGTACTATATCATTAGGAAAACAGTAAATATAATATTTTGTCACTCTAAAACAAATCATTACAACAAATTAATGAAAGTTATGACTACTAAGTGTAATCTGACTAGTTATAAATAACTTATTTCTCTTTATGAAAATTTCTTCTCAAGTTATTTTCAATATATTGATTTGAACATCTACTCTAGAGAATTTATAAATGTTCTACAAAAACGAATGTTAACCCACATGTTGGCTATTTATTAATATAATCTCTGCTCCAAACTCTAAAGGAACAAACTGAAATGAAACATTCAGTATTTCTCACTAATAATGAAATCGCTATGGAACTCTCCTTAACCATTGATATTCAGACATTAATAATACTATTAATAACAAATTTTTCTTATACTATGCTTCATTATAAAGAACATAAGTTTTCAAACTGTAAATGAGGCTTAATAGCATATTAGAAACAAGAATATGAGAAACATAATATAGTAATACTACCTCATTCATACGACATTTCACAGTTACTTATAATTTTTTTTTTTTTTGAGACAGGGTTTCATTCTGTCACCTAGGCTGGAGTGCAGTGGTGCAATCACAGCTCACTGTAACCTTGAACTCCTGGGAGCAAGTGATCCTCTTGCTCCAGCCTCCCCAAGTGCTGGGATTAAAGGTGTGAGCCACCACGCCCAATCATAAAAGTACTGCATAATTTCTTGTCTAAAAACATGGCATATAACATAAAATCCTATGCTACTATTAGATTCAAGGTCACTGTTAGGAATGGTTAACTATTTGTGTCTACTGAAATACACTGATGTCCAGGGACTACGGGGGTTTCTCACTAATCCACTGAGATATTTCTATTTAGCTGCTGAATAATTTATAATTCTTTAATCATCTCCTTCATAGGCACTGCCACTTTTCAGTGGTTGACTTTTTATTTGTCAGATACTTAATCAAGGAAAAACTGAAGGCAGCCAGGAAAGCAGATAATCAAGCCTATCACATCTGCATGTTAAAAAGTTTTGTAATTATAAGTCAACAGATTCTGGTTAATCGTGGCTTATTCATATCCTACAGAATAAAGATATAGAATTAAGAGTAGGGACCCTATAACAGTTACTTCCTTCAAAAATTTTTCCTTATTTCAAGATTCAAAGAAATGCTCTATGTGGCCATGGCCCCAGAAGTCTGCAAGGCAAGTGAGATATAACTAATCCATAATAAAATTAATCAGAAAAAAAAATCTCTCTAAATTATAACCTTATTAAAAAACAAGCAGTTAAAAATTTAGTCAATTAACAGGCTGATGATTTGAATCTAATATAATAGGGCATACAACATTTTGGTCTTCTTTTCTAGAGGTTATATAATTTATACTCAGATTAATTTAATAAATCCAAATACCTAATGGCTTTAACTCTCTACAAATATCAAAGTAACCAAGAAGTCAATTGAACTGGCAATCTTTTAATAAACTTCAATAATTAATGACATCTCAGTTGAACTCAGAATGATAAGGCCACCCTACAACTTCCCATGTTCTCCATAAACCAGAGAATTCCCTGATCCAGAACTTCTGAAGTCCAAGAATCCTGGATTTAAGGTACTGATCAATATCAATGACCATGAAGCTGACAGGTGAACATTAAAAACTTGTATCTATCACTACTTTTTTTTTTCTTTTCTTTTTTTTGGAGTCAGCGTCTCTCTCTGTTGCCCAGGCTGGAGTGCCATGGTGCAATCATAGCTCTCTACAGCCCAGAACTCCTTGGCTCCTCCCACCTCAGCCTCCCAAGTAGCTAGGAATACAGGTCCATGCCACCATGCCTGGCTAGGTTTTTGTTTTTTTGGGGGTAGAGATGAGGTCTTGCTGTGTTGTCCAGGCTAGTTTTGAACTCCTGGCCTCAAGTGATCCTCCTGCTTCAGCCTCCCAAACTGCTGGCATTATAGGTGGGAGCCACAACACCCAGCCTGCTTTCCCCTTTCCAATGTTACTATGAAAATCCCAACAAACAATATCAGCTAGTCTATCGCTTTCAAACTGGAGATTATGTATGTATATACATGACTGGTGTTGGGATGAAGGGTGGTTTAGAAAAATGTAAGACTTTTCCACATATAGATTCTCCACTTTAGGCATATCAGAATCTTGTAGCATAGGGATAATGGTGGACCCATTTCAGGGTAAAAAACAAGAAGCTAGCATTATCACTGGAAGATGTTTATAGTTTGTTAATAATAAATATATAAAGGCTGTTATACATATTTTTTAAATCTTAGAATACAAAGTATTTATTATTAACATCTCCTCAAATCTACACATATAAGATATTTAGGGAGATTCCTTTAAACTACATTTTAAAAAAACAAACCCTCTCAAGATTTTTCCAGAACTGATTTACATAAAACTGTAGTCAATAAGATCTATAATTTATCCCAAATCTTTTAAACATTTCGTACAATATGAATTATCAAGTTTTCTTTACACATAATTAAAATTGCTAAGAAATATTTATATATTTTTTATTTGTTTATATCATATTCTTATTTGGAAACTCATTTACTTTGTATTTGATCAATTTAGAAAGCATAATTTAGGATTACTTTGTTCCCCCAATCAAAAAAAAGATATCATTTTAGTAGTTTGGTTACAGAAATTTATATGAACATTCCTAAAGCTTTGCGGCCAAAGCCAAAAAACCAAAAAATAAAAGAAAATACATAAAAGCATAGTAGCAATAGCAGGAGCAGCAGCACAAAGCATGCAGTAAATGTAATAATATATCACAAAAACATTAACATATTCTGCAACCGCAGGCAAAAGGATAAGAGATAGGGGTAGAAGGCATCAGGATGGACACACAAAGTGCAATAGTCTCTTACACGTCTGCCTTTGCTAGCTGGAGCACAGGATGGAGAGCGCTTCAACAAAGAAAGAATACTACATGTTACAAATATTTACACACATAAGACTCTCAGTGACCACTTGTATATTCACAGACAAAATATATAAACATACATATAAATCCACATTTTCAGATAGCTTGAAAGTACATACATTTTCAGGAAAAACTGGAGGAAAGGACAGTAAAGAAACAATCGTTCAGATTAGGTTTAAGGTGAATGATAAACTTTTCATTGGCCCATGTACAAAAACGGTGACCCACAAAATAATCCTCCATCAAGTGATGGACAATTTCTTTTCCTGAAAGGTTGGCAGTGGCAGATTGAAACATATGAGAACAAAAAGGATCTAGATAATTCTGATTTAGTACTGGCAAGGATTTAATAAGATACTTAATTAAGTAGCCTTGTTTTAGACATTTATCTACCAAATTCTTACTCTTTTCAAGGATGATTCTTTTAAATGATAAGACTAAATATGACTTCAGAATTAATGACAGTGGATTAAAACAAAAACACAGTTACTTGAACAATACTGTCTATCCTGACTAGACATTAGGCTTAGTCAAAGGAGGGACCTTCACCTTTTTGACATTAAAAAATTAATTAGAAAAAGTAACAATTATATTAAATATTTTTCAAGTTTCTGAAACTTTATGATGCTCAAGAACTTCACAAATATAAACCACATTTAGGCAATTTTCTATATTCAATCCAACCTAATATTTACTGAGAGTTTACAATATGTCAGGTACTATGCAGACATTACAAGGGACTGAAAGATAAATAAAGCAGGGCAGTTCACAGACTGGTAGAGAAGACAGAATGTCAGCAACAATGTAATAAATGCTATCATAGAGATAGGTACAAGGTTTGTATGGGAACCGAGAGGAGGGATGTACAAGATTTTCATGAGGGCCTACAGAAGGGAATTTATACACTGGGTCTACAGAAGTTAGAAAAAAGTTAAGAGAAAAGTGAAAAGTTCAAGTACAAGAAACATCACTCAGTATTATGTTTTTTGGGTTTTTTTTAGACAGAGTCTCACTCTGTCATCCAGGCTAGAGTGAGTGCCGTGGCATCAGCCTAGCTCACAGCAACCTCAAACTCCTGGGCTCAAGCAATGCTCTTGCCTCAGCCTCCCGAGTAGCTGGGACTACAGGCATGCACACCCAGCTTGTTTTTACTATTTTTAGTAGAGACAGGGTCTCACTCTTGCTCAGGCTGGTCTCAAACTCCTGAGCTCAAGGGATCCTCTAACCTTGACCTTCCACAGTGCTAGGATTACAGGCATGAACCACCGCACCCAGCCTCAATATTATGTTTTATTGTTACAATAACTCTGGCAGAGAGGTAAATAGGAACTATTATTTCTTTATATAAGAAACTGGAATAGAAGGTGACCTGAACACTGTATCCCCAAGAGTTAAGAGCAAACTAGCATTAGAAGGCCTTTAGATTTCGAAACAAACTTTTCCATATAGAAGCTAAAGTCTCAGGTCCAAACCTGGTTGATTTTCCTTAGTTATTAATAGGAAGATCTTTCTTGTTCCTTCTTGTCTCCAAAACCAAAAAAAACAAAAAATAAATCAACCCCCAACCCTTCCTCTAGCTATCATTTAATCTCTCTCCTCTCTTTCTTACTGATTATAGTAGTTAACAATTATTGTGTCTGAGTATACGTAGGTACTTTCCAAAGTGCTTTACATATATAAACTCTTTTAATTCTTATAGAAACCCTAAAATGTAGGTATTATGATCCCCATTTTAAAGTTGAAGAAAACAGATTAACTTGCCTAAGGTCATAAAACTGGTAAGTGGTGGAGGCAGAATTCAAACCTTCTCAGCCAGACTCCTGAATAATGGTATACAATCACTGTCTGTGCTTCCTAACCTCCTGCTTCACTTCTCAATACAATCCAATCTGGATTCTGCTTTGATCATTCTGATGCTAAGATCAGTATTTCCTATTTATCCTATCTGACCAGTCATCTCTGCTATACGCGACACTGCTTCCCATTCTCCTCCTTAGAACCCTCTACCTTAGTTTTTGTGACACATAATTTCCTTAGTAACCTCATTCCTTGCAGTCATCACTACAACTCTTTTGCAAGGTCCTATTCCTTTCCCTGCTCTTCCATCCTGAGATCCCAGGTTGCTGTTCTTGGCATGCTGCTTTTCTCATGCTACAATCTTCTCCCCAGGGAATCCCATCCACTTTCAACTACGCTGATCATTTCCAAATCTCTACTGCCAGTTCACTTCTCTTCCTTAAGCTTTTGACTCATTATCTGACTGTCTGCTGGACGTGTCCACATGGATGTCCCTCAGGGATCTCAAATATAACTTGTCCAAAACGAAAAATTTCCTTCTGTTAAATCTTTT
This sequence comes from Microcebus murinus, assembly GCF_040939455.1. Taxonomy (NCBI): domain Eukaryota; kingdom Metazoa; phylum Chordata; class Mammalia; order Primates; family Cheirogaleidae; genus Microcebus; species Microcebus murinus. The sequence continues at coordinate 52,626,955 of NC_134122.1, read as the reverse complement.
AATAATTATTATGTATGAGACTGATTAAATGTGAACTCCATAATATAAAGTCATCCTTATTCTGGCCCTTGCCTATGTTTTCACACTCATTTCTCAACAATAACTCCACATCCCTTTTGCTTTCAGCAACCTAAAATGAATTCTCTCTCTGTCCTCCCCTCCCTCTCTCCCCCTGGCACACCTACTATACTCTGCCTGCCTAGAATATACTCCTTTCATGTAGTTGCCCTTTTACTTTGCTAACCATACTCATTTGTGAAAACCCAGCTAAGGCATTATTTCTTTTAGAAAGCTTTTCTAGATCCTCTTGGTTTAGTTAGAGATCTCTCTCCTTTGTACTCCTGTAATATACAGTCCGTATCTTTTATTATTGTACTTCCCACATAGTGTTATAGTTATCTGTTTATATAGGTGTCTTTTCCACTAGACTGTCAGATTCTTAAGGGCAGGAAATATTGTAGTATGCTTAGCATAAAGCCTATAAATTTTAAAATTCTCAATAAATATTAAATGAATCCTTCTGAACTTCCATAGGACTTAATCTAGGTATTTCTCATTTATTGATTTCCACTTTGTATAGTTCTTAACTATTTAATTATTTTTTCTAATAAAATAAGCATTTTGAGTTCTAGTTCTACATGTGCTTTATATCTTTGTATCCACCACTGTGCATAGTATAGTACTATACATATAAAAAGTGCTAAAGTGTTTAACATAAAGAAACCTTTACTTTTTGGCTATCCCTACTTCTAGACTAGAGTCTAAAGTATGCTAAAATCATGAAAAAGAGCATCACTACCTTAAAGTAAACATAATATCACTATATTAAAAACAAGTCAAAATATCTCCCCCCAAATTATTTTGAATATGAAGGACAACATATGTTCTAAGCTGGCATTGTTTAAAGCTACTAATGATACTAAATCACCACAGCAATAATCTTTTACCAAAGTGTTTACCTAGAAATCAGACAACTATTTTTATGTTTTTAATAAAAAAGGGTAAATTATATTCTTTCCTGAAATACAATTAGAGGAAAACATTCTATCTCTTTCTCTTTCTCATACAAACTCACACACACCATGGTTTTCTATAAAGACTGAAATTGGATTCATGGTAAACTGTAAACCAGTACCTCATCTTAATGTGTAATCATATACTATTTTAAAACATGTATTTTATATCTAGGCCTAAGAATTGCCACCAGAACTTTAAGGCTGAATATGGAGGTAAAGCACAGAAGCAGAGACCAAAAGAAATCATCTTAAGGGTAGATAACTGATTTAATAGCTTTTAAGGTTCAGTTAATGAATCCCAGAGGTCTTTAATACAATACCAAAGAGGTAAGAGATAGACGGTCCTTTCTCTCTAGATTGCCTAAATATATTGTTAGATCATATATAACATATGACAAAATATATTATATACACAATTATATACAATATAATGTATTGCCCTAAATTGAGAAGGACTGCATATGATAACTCTCTGAAATATGAGATCTTCAAGTAGGTTTATACTGAATATGTGGGTGGAAGTTTTAAAACAAGAATTGAGGGAGGAAATTTCAAGAATGCCATAATTTCTCAGAAGAAGGTAGGCCTGATTTTAGTAATAGGATTAAAAATCTTTACAATGTATGTTTTAAATTTCTGTCTCCTACCTATTCTCACACATGATTAACCTTGTCCAGGTATAGATAAAACTATGCTGCCGAGCCTCAGATTTCTGGGATTGCTTATGACAGAACGTGGAAGAAGCTGGGTGAGAAAACAATGTTAAAATCAACAGATGAATGACAGAAGCTAGGAACCATGAAAAATTAATTAAATATTTTGGAATATCTTAGTATGATTTTATATGAGGTTAAAACCAAGTCTAGAACTCAGCCTGCCAATACTCTCAGACTACCTTCTACTCTTATATGCTAGAATACAGGAAAGGAAAACAGTATTAGGAACACCAGTCAGGCTACAGATACTACCTCTATTCCTTTATATTCCAGAGCTTTAATTCCTTGATTTACTCTTTCCTCAGTATACCAGAGTCAGACAACTTAAAAAAAACAAGTTGAATACATTCCCATTTGCCAGGCAAGTGGCGATTTCTGTTTTTATGAACTCAGACTAAATGAACAGAGTGTAGAACTGTAACTTAATAAAACTCAAAACTTACCTAGCATATATTTCATAGATGACAACATGTTTATCAAATATAAAGAGCAAATAGCTCACTGACTTATATGGGAGAAATAAATACAACTGCAATTATTATTACCTTTAATACAGTCAAGTTAACCATTATTTGACTTGACTGAAAAGAAAAAGATGAACTGAACGGAGTAGGAAGTTGCTATAAGCTTGGGGAGACAGTCTGGATCTGGTCCACTAGGATCAAGGGAAGACATCAGGGAGAGAAATGAGAAAATCCAAGCTGCTGAACTCCATTTGCCCCTCACCCAGCTTGTTACCTAGAGAATGAGGCTGGGCCTAATATGGGCTAATAATAGACAGTCCAGGATTGGACATATGGGGCTGAGGGAAAAGATAAGAGTAGAAGAAGAAGTATTTTCCGCAGCTAAAAGGGATCTTGGTATTTGTTTTACTGCTTTCTTAATACCTCATATGGGAGTGCCTTACCCAAGAAACCACTTAGAAAGTGGTCTCAATTTCTTATAAAATTAACTCAAACTCTTCTTTATCTGTCCTAAAGAATGCTATGCATAACCATTTATCACCACACTTCCCTATTCTCCTAAAGACTGAGAACCCTAAAAAGTCACTCTTATTAATCGGAGAGTAATCTATTCATTCTTACTAATAGGAGAGTGCTGTGATAAATAATGGTTAAAATCACTGAACTAAATATTCTCTAAGGTACTTTTCTCCTTTAAAAGTCTATGATTCCACATGTAGATAAGCCCAAATGCCTACATCCTTACAGAAGCAGAATGTGTTGAAGAAATATTCTGTTCTGCCTGATTGCCTCCTCTCATTTTCCAAGAGGAAAGGAAGTGCCTGGTATTACATACACTCCTTCTCCTCTGTCAAAGCTACTCTTACACACAGAGGATTGACTGAATAGTGTGACTTAAAATGAAAGCATCTTGATCTGAACATATTCACGCACTGCCAAAATCCCAGCATTCATTTGAATTTTGAATTAACACACAAAACATGCTGAGGAAAAATTAAGGGTGGAAGAGTGATTATGTGTACTGTTTTAAGTAAAAGAACTATGGTTTTAATAGGCCTGAGTGGGTAGGTAAAAGTAGAAGGAGAACATCAGAACGTAATTTTAAAGACAATGGGCAGGGATGGTAAAGTTCTGACAAATCAGAGGACTGGGCTCTTGAGGGCAGATCGGAGATGCAGACTCCAAAGGAAACTTGATTTCTGTAATTTTGCTTAACACTAGCATTCTTCCCTCCTATACCTACAGTTCTAGCTGCAATTCAAATTTCAGGTCTTCAACATAATCTTTTCTACAGCAGTGAGATAGAAAACAAACAAACAAACTAACCAGAAGCATGTGTATTATGAATTACTGCCTACTTACTACAGAGGGCTGTCACATATTATGAACATCATACACAGTATAACTAGATTTGCCACAGAGAACAATCAAGATTTGATTTGTCCCTTAGGGATCCAAATGCTTAACAGAAAGGGAGCTACAGAAGAACTTGAGTTTTATAAGTTTTAAATATCTTGGATGCTGAACTCAAGCATGGTAAACAATTGAATACCACTGTTCAAAATGCCATTCCATTAGAACTCTGAGGATAAGATAAATGAATGATAACTCTGGGAGGGGTGATCACAGTTAAAAACTACAAAGAGAAACAGGTTTATGCCATAAAATATAAATTAATATAAAATATTTTCCAAATGTGAGCTTACTGCTGGCCTTCACCTGACTGACAAAAATCATTTTCCAACGGTTATTCATTTCACAACGGTAATTGTGAAGGAAAGCAGAGTGGTTCATACTGGTGGCGGGTGGAAGGCTTGAGTGATGAAGAAAGCACTTAAGTGAAATGGAATTGACGGACAAGAAAGGAAGCTAAAGGAATACAGAAAGGGAGGGAACCAGCTTACTGAGAATAAGGGAATAATAACCAGTATTCGGCAGCTTTTGTGAACTCAACTCCTTTTTACTTTATAGTAGGAGTTCCTTTGTACTGCTATAAAATTTAGCTGTATGTTCGCTTTGAGCTTATGCTGCATAATGGTGGGTGAAGGATGAGAAAGTATACTCCCGGAGGAAAATTAACAGTGGGAAATGGCTGTGACTCGGGCGCTCAGGCATTACAGCCAGGTGGTGCCAGTGGCAGAGTGCCTCGGAGAGCAAAAACAGGCCAGGGACCTGGGTGAGGTGTGCATTCCCGTAGGGTTTTCTGCCGAGAAGAGCTTATTTATCTGCCATAATACATACTGTTCCTAGTTATATAATCAAAGATTTTTTTTTTTTTTTTTTTGTGGGAGGAAAGGGGATGGAGAAAAGAAGAGTCAGTCAGAAAGAAAAATGAAAATGGTTTTCTAGTGGAAAGAACCAAAATAATTTATTCAAACTTCCTTCCCTTTCTTTTTAATGTAAATGATATCTGTATAGAAATACCATATTGAGTACTTTAATATACTGAATAGAAGATTATAACATGCAATACCACCGTACATGAGGAAGAGTTCTCTTTTAATCACACTTTAGAATTAACCAGAATAATTCTTTGTCTCAAGAATAACAAAAAAGTTTCCATTTAGAATGAAAATGTGCATACACTTTGATATAAATCATTCAAACATATCAAAAATCACTTTTTTGTTCAATAATTTTAAAGCATCCAAAGCAAAAGGTTCTTTTAGTAGAAATTATGCTGACTACTCTTCTGAACATTATAAGTATTCTAACAAAGCATAAAGAGTAAAACATTTACAGAATTTCGACTGGTTTTAAAAATAGTTCTATGAGCAACATTTGCATTTGCATCCATTTTATTCCCCATTTCAACAAAGACTAAAAGTTCAACAGGATAACAAAATGCTTTATGACAAGGATTACTGTGGCATTTAATGTGGAATAGAGGGAATGTATATGCCAGACAGTAATACAAAGAAGATGAATGATACACATTTAATAGGAACTTCTAAATTATTAAATTTGTAGAATTAATTCAGAAGAGAAAATGATAATGTAGTCAATTTATAGTGCACATACCACATGTTAGCTAAAATCATTTTTCACATTAGAAGAAAAATTCTGTCAGCATTAAAAATCGATTTGTACTCTATTATTGTGTTACAATAAAAGCTATTGAAGAATTTAATAAAAAAGTCACTTTTGCTGATTATATAGCCAGAGGTTTATTTGTAACCAACATGGAAATTTAACAGTAAAGTGCTGAAAAGAAAAGGGTAAAGTAAAATAGAAATCACCATGAAAAATAAAAATAAGCAATTATTTACATATATAGCAACAGTAATTAAATAAACATTCCAGTCTTTAGTATTCTTGCAAAGAATGGAAATCAGAGATTCTTCGATGGCCAAAGCATTTTTCAAGTATATTTTTACTTTATTATGTTTAATAATGATAAAGCCTTCATTATATTTAAGATAAGAAAGAAGCATATTTTGGCCCACAGGTAAATTTTCAAGTGTGATTATTTCTAAAACTGACTGCATTACTAGTCAAATTCTTCAAATCAATTCACTGATCTCTTTTACTGAAGGATGCATTGATTTGAAAATCAAAGACTTACGTCATCCAAAAAATCAATCAGTGAAGATGAGGAAGAAGAAAAGGAATCCTATTTAACGAATACAGCAATAAAAAAATAGAAAATATGGATGAAGCAATTTAATAAGAACAAATAATAAATCAAAATTTTTATAAAACAATCAAAAGGCAAATGACATTAATTCAAATAAATAAATGAGAAAAGCAGTCACTGTCATTATTCTCAAGAAACTCAGAGATTCATTAATCACTTTTTAAAGAGTGATTCTTTTTCATTTTCCTAAAGGAATTTAATGTGATTCATATACTGTGCCTAAAATGAGATAGATATAATGAAGCTCATGACAAATCATTAATAACTGAATTAAATATAAGCACTTGAGAAGCTAACAACTAAACGTAAGCACCAGAATCCCTACTTCTAAGTCTTCTCCCACTAGAATGTAAGTTCTCTGAAGGAGGGACTTTTTCTATTTTGGTTGCTACTGTATCTCCAGCACTTAGAATAGTGCCTTGCACATAGATACATGATTATTATTTGTTGAATAAAGATATAACCACAAACTTAATTTTCTGAGACAAAGTATACTTTATGACATGAAATTGATTTTTTTCAGGAAAGAATTTAAATAGTGACCAATGACCAGTATTTCATTATTATAGAATCTGCCTAACATAGTCTATATAATATTTTTAACAAAAAGCATTCCTTCTTGTACACGTTCCCAAAAAATGAATTGATTTGGACTGAAGACCAGCAAAAATACCCTATTGTGAGCTCTAGCATTTACTCTTGTTTTTTTTTATTGTGGCTCTATACTTTGGAGAAGAAGAAAAGTATCAAAATTATTTCAAAAGTTGGGATTGTTCTGCTCTTATTGTTTCTTAGGGAAGATGAAATTGCTGTTAAATCTTACAGTGATTCATGTTTAGACCTTTGTTAGATACTTTGTTAAATACAAATGTATAGTCTCCATAAGAATGCAGAACATATTCCTTTCCTAATATGTTTTTGTTTATGTAATATTCTAGGTCCTCTCATGTGGGATGCAATAAAACTTTTATTTTAATAGAACTTTAAATCACAAAGTGAATTTTAAATTGACCACAAAAGATATTTGAAGGGGTTAATACTTACTTCAAATTGATCCAGAGCATCGGTAGGCGTATTCAAAAATGCCAAGAAAGAATGCTGTGAGTCTTGGTGCTCTATACCTAGAAGACAGCAGCAACTTTTTTTTAAACTACAACAATTAAAACTAATTTTCATGGATAGCCTTTCCTGTCTGAATCCATTAAAAGATGTTCACAAACTACTGTATTTAAAAGCTGATCACTATTATTAATTTTAAATATTTAAAAAACTAAAATATATTAGTGTTTCCTAGAATATCACTTAATAGTTCAATTATATCATTTTGCATGAAATACTTGCTTCTAGAGGTACTTGAGTTACTGAGTTTCTTTCTTTTCCCATATAGTACATCATTAAAAAAACATTAAATCTTTTAGTACATTTGAGAGAATTTAAAAAATAGAACATAAAAAATCTTGTTTATTTTTCCAAGCTAATTTAATACCAAACAAGGTTTCTGTTTTGAAATACTCTTATCAGCATAAAGTATGCACTGACTAATGTAAAATAATCTTTTATAAGAAAATAATGCAGTGATAAAAAATGTACTTAATTATAAAAACACTTTGTCAATCTGATTTCAGGAATTGTTTTATTGGCAAGATGAAGAATCTAAGTCCCAGCTTTCTCGGATGAATTTATAAAAATTTGTACATATCTCTGGGCTACAGTATTAACTTTAAGTGCATAATTTTCAAGATAATTCTTAAAATGTACAAATGATGATAAATACTAGGGAGGAAAAAGCAGAAAACAACCAATCAACATTTTTTACTTCTATATCCTTAGGAATTGACATCAACTGATTTTGTGTGCTTTTCCTATTATTCGCTCATAATATAACATAGTTATGAGATAAGGCAGTATGTTCAGAAATTCATTCAGTCAACAAACACTTATTGAGAGCCTACTATGTGCCAGATACTGTTCTAAACACTGGGGAGATAATAGTAAGTAAACAAAGCATTAAAAATAATCCTTGCCCACATAATATAAATACAACATCCTATTACTTAAGTAATAGCATATAGTAAAATTTTATTCTCCAATATTCAAAATCTTAATAAAAAAGCTATGTTTAACACGCCTTCATAAAGCAATTGGATAAACTTAAGTCTCTTTTTTTCAAGTTTAGGTTTATTCCAAAAATATGCAATCAAGGTCACCTGCTGTGCAAGTCATACTCTACAATTCCTATTAAATTGCCTTTAGGGCCACAAGTTGTCTTATGTACTCTTTTTCTTCTCCTCACTAAATAATGTATCTCCCATTTACTCTTTATGAATTAAAACCTAGCTTGATTTTCATTTTAGCAAGATGGCTTGTGCTCCTAATCTGAGTTCCCATTCATTTTTTCTGGTTTCCTTCCTTTTCTTGCTCATTAAGAAATTCAATCCACTAAAATTTATTGAACACCAACTTTTTTCAGGTTAACTCCTTTATGTGATTTCTCTCTGTCATTCACAATTTTACAAGCAGATGCACAGCAGGGCTGAGAAATGACAGGGAAGCATTTAAGCATAATAATGTAAAGCCCACTAACTAGTTCAGTATCAGTGATAGCATTTGTCAGAAAAATGAATTGTGAATAACTGCATATAAGATACCCCTTTTTAGAAAAATAACATTCTAAATTTATTTTTATTAAATCTTCATACTTTTTTTTTTTTTTTTTTGAGACAGAGTCTCGCTTTGTTGCCCAGGCTAGAGTGAGTGCCGTGGCGTCAGCCTAGCTCACAGCAACCTCAAACTCCTGGGCTCGAGCGATCCTTCTGCCTCAGCCTCCCTGGTAGCTGGGACTACAGGCATGTGCCACCATGCCCGGCTAATTTTTTATATATATATCAGTTGGCCAATTGATTTCTTTCTATTTATAGTAGAGATGGGGTCTCGCTCTTGCTCAGGCTGGTTTTGAACTCCTGACCTTGAGCAATCCGCCCGCCTCGGCCTCCCAAGAGCTAGGATTACAGGCGTGAGCCACCGCGCCCGGCCTAATCTTCATACTTTTAATGTCCACATTATGGAAAGAAAGTTTAAGTTCATATAATAGAGCTATCAAGCACTCTGAGTTAGTGTTCACATGAGTGGAAAAATGCTCAAGTAAAGTTTTTAAGAAAATGGTAATAAATCCTAAGAAATCCAATAGGGTGAGAAATTTAAGTATCAAACAGGAAGAAGACACTGAAATGTCAAAATAATTCTTCCTTACCAAATTGCTCTATTAACAGTGAGTTAGATTAATCTTTAGTTATTTCATACAGTTTCCTCAACTACCCTGGGAGTGAATCCCCTCCAAGATTTTGTATGTTCTATGCACATAAAAAGTGCTAAACCAAACAAACAAACAAAAAAAAACCTGCTCAAGTACCCTTACCAAATTCTGAATGTTAGCATATTAACATGTTAACATATGTTGCCAATGTCAGAGGGATTGCCTCATACTATAACATTTGAGAATATTATAAAATATATTATAAAATAAGAAAAATTTTTCCAGGTACAAAAATGTCATTCATGGACTACCACTGAAAATCTAGTCAAATTTATGACGAAGTGACTTTTCTATTACTATAAAATCATTAAACAATGTATATCAAGTAAAACAACATGACTCAAAAACCAGTCAACCAAATATGTGTGTATGTGAATGCATCATACACACACATTCATACATGAGTGCCAGAATTGGTATGTGTATAATTCTCCCACCTACACAATAAGGTGATTCTCAAGTAATAAGATGTGTTCACAACAGAACAATAAGTCCTGGTTGATGCAAACACACATTCCCATACCCTTTTCAGATCTAAGCTCTTCAGTGTCCTTTATCAGTTGTTCGATTTCTGATAGTAGTTCCAAGTTCTTCTTCTCTGAATCTTTTAGTTTACTTAAGTAAGAAGAAAAAAGAAAAAAATGTCATTAATTTTTACTGCTGGCTAGTGAGCCATCTTGTATGTAGCTGGACTTCATTTGGTTAAAACATCAGTCATACTAAATTAGGGGACTACAAACAACTGCAGGAAGGACAGATACGGCCTGCTGCCTACTTGTATGTAAACATAGTTTTACTAGAACACAGCCAGGCTCATTCAGTTATGAGTACTGACTATAGCTGCTTCTGTACTATAATAACAAAGTTGAGTAGTGGTGATGGAGGCTGTAATGGCCCTCAAAGCCTAAAATATTTACTATCTGGCCCTTTATAGCAAAAGTGTGCTGACCCTGAGCTAAATTATTACATTAAAAAATGCTATAAAGTTAGAGGTTAGTTTTAGATTTCTATTAGACTTCGTTCCTAGGCAACCATGAAAGTGGAGCATATACATGAGTAAGTTTATAATTTTTCAACTTGACTCGTATCCCTGATTTATATACAAATGTGTAAACTCATATGTCCTGGGCGTAAGGAGAAAAGATCATACTTATTCCAAATTACAACACAGAGAATGATATTCAGTAGCTCTTCATGCTGAGATGAATTTGTATGCTCCAGAAAAAGTTCTGTCCCTTTTCAATGCTACACAAGCACATTTAAGTAAAGTGTATTTAATCTGTCTTCATTATTTATAACAAAAGTTTATAAACAAAAAATTTACATGTAACTTCTATCCAAGTAATTTTTGACAAAATGTAGAGATTACCCTAATAGGACATTTATTATTCAATCTTACCATTCTGTTATGATGTTAGATGCTTTAACTTTATTAAGCTCTTCTTGGATGGCCTGTTTGGCTCTTATTTCTGCATCTAAAGCTGACTGCAACTCCAGTCTAGCTGACATATCCAGTTTTGCAAAGCGACGCATTTTCCAGGGCATATCCTATGAAATAATATGACTGTGTTTTTAGCTCCATCCTATTTTAACATTTAAAGTTAGTAACCCAAATGAATTTGGAAGCTACGTATAAGCACTATCTTTTTCTAATTATAGAATAAAATAAAAACATTACTTGTGAAAATGTATTATTTTTCATTAAACTCAGAAATAATTATAAATACAGACAAATGAGGTTTTTATTAGTTATTTCCAATAATGGCTATCCACATAAATTAAATTAGTTAAGCAGCTCTGTGTTATGTTTTCCTAAACTGAAAAAGACCTACCTGATTTCTCATGAAAAACTATATAGTGGGCTACAACCTAGACAAACTGATATAAGTAATCGTATTTATTATAATGTTTTTGGAGCCTTCTTTTTTTCTAATATGACAAGCCTCCATGCAAAATGATAGAGCTTACTGTTGCTCGTGTACCCAAGCTGGAATTTCTTAATGCTTCCAATTCTTCAGTCATTTTAGAAGCTAAGGCCTGAAGATACCCTCGTGCATCCTTTTCATCACTGACCCTAGAATGTACACAAAAGTAAAACAGAAAAACTTCAGTGTGATATGTATTATTTTAAAGCTTCATACAGAAATAAGTGATATAAATTTAAAGACAGTCTTAAATAATTTATTCCAAAGGGTCTACCATAGTCCTATTACCTATCAACAGCTGAGAAGTTTACTGAACTGTTCAATTATATATAAATTAGAGCTGGTGATGTGTAGGAAAGTCTTAGTTACTCATAAAACTTCACCCTTAAGCCACAGAATTAACTCTTTAAATCTAACATTTAATACATATGTGGCTGGCTGGGCATGGTGGCCCACTCAAGGTTAGGCGTTCGAGACCAGCCTGAACAAGAGTAAGACCCTGTCTCTACTAAAAATAGAAAGAAATTATCTGGACAACTAAATACACACACACACACACACACACACACACACACACACACACACACACACACACAAATTAGCTGGGCATGGTGGGGCATGCCTATAGTCCCAGCTACTTGGGAGGCTGAGGCAGGAGGATCACTTGAGCCCAGGAGTTTGAGGTTGCTGTGAGCCAGGCTGATGCCAAGGCACTCTAGCCTGGGCAACGGAGCAAGACTCTGCCTCAAAAAGACAAATAAACAAAAAACACACATGCGTACATGTGTGAGGCTCTCTAAAGAATACTATGATTTCTCATTAATTGGATTTTGCCATTTCATCTTATAAAACACAACACACCCTTTTTAAAACTGAAATATATCAAATTTAGAATGTTTAAGTTTGAAGTAGGATATTCTGCAAATATTAGGGATGTATTGTAATTAAGCTCTTCTGTTTTTGAAAATGATCAATAAAATAATAAGAGAAAAGTTTAGAGTCTACTGAAACCCAATTTCTACTTACTATCTTAAGGCTATGGAACTGATAAAATTATTATGATTTTAGATAGAAAAGTTTTTCAATTATATTCAATAAGATAAATTCTACATTTTGGAATTTCTCAAGAAAAAGTTTGCATTTGTTATATCGCCTCCAAAATAACAGGGAATGGTGGTAGTGGTGGGGGGCCCAGCACATAAAAATCTATAAAAGTCCTATCTCTGGAAGAATAAAAACCATTGGTATACAGAAAGCCATGTTGTGCAGAGAAAAAAAAAATGGAGTTAAAATTTGTGATGCTCTGAAGTGTAGACATTTTGTTTTTGTATACGATGGTTGTTTTCACAGACAGAATTCAGGTCACTGAAGCTATGAGGAAAGTATATCTCAGGTAAATCAGTATGTATCCATGATGAATATAGCAGACATGTTTAAATCTTAACCCTTGATTTAGCATCTTACAGAATTTAAACTTCTTGAATAATCAAATTCATATCTATTTATCTATCTCTCTTAAAGAGGCCCTTTAAAAGGGGTTTGGAACTGTATGTTCTCATGAAGGAGGTTTTTGTAGAACATAAGCAAAAGAATCTAAAAAGAGATGCAATAAAACCATTGTAAAAAGTTACCCACTCTAGTGACATTTACATATTTTAGGCTCTACGTACATGTACATATTTTTATTACCTTTTAAAGAAAAATGGCTTTAGAAATTATTTTAAGAAAATTTGTGCAGTGAGAGGCTTTTTCCTTCTAAAATTCTTTGAACTTTGCAATCTTTTCATGTAATCATCTGATCTACAGTGTAAAGAATACATGGGGATGGGGAAGATTACCTTCTTTAGGGTACAAAGATACTGTATTACCATGTAATGAAGAAAACTGTATTATCATTTGAGTGGCCAGGCTAATCGACCTCAACTAGTGCTGGTTTAAGCTTCGGAAATGTAGACTTGATGATGCTGATGTAAAATAAACATTAATGAACCAATAACTGTACTGTACAGAACAGAACAAGATCTCTACAGTCTGGGCCTTTCCCTCTATATGCACCGAATAGGCACAGTCATAAGCACAAGAGCTCTATAGTTAAGCCAATATCAAAATACTTGAGTCATATGAGTAAAATTATTTAAAAATACAATGTTTACTCATTTTTAATTTTATTTAAGAAGGAGGCTATTAATCTGGCATAAGTAAGAAAAACGGAAAATTACTTGAACCAAAATATGAGCAAAGGAAACTAAAATTCCCAGCAAATTTATATATACAGATATAGATATAGATATGAAGAAACTACAAGTTGAGTATCCTTTATTCAAAATGCTTGGGTTCCAGAAGTGTTTCAGATTACACATTTTGTTGGATTTTGGAATATTTCCATATACATAATGAGATATCTTGGGGATAGGATCCAAGAACAAACATGAAATTCATTTACGTTTCATATGTACCTTATACACATAGCTTGAAAATAATTTTATACAATACTTTTACTAATTTTGTGCACGAAATAAAGTTTTGACTGCAAACTGTCACATGAGGTCAGGTGTGGCATTTTCCACTTGTGGTATCATGTCAGCACTTAAAAAGTTTCAGATTTTGAAACATTTCAGAGTTTTGTATTAGGGATGCTCAATCTTTAGACGTTCTAATATAAATTAAACACCTCTCATGTGCCAAAAAGGATAAAAAGTTGAGCTACCTATTTTCATTTAGAAATAAAAAAGTCTACTTCCTCTGTGTATTATAAAGATGCTCAAATTTTTACATGCATCAGCATCATTTAATGAATGAATTAATATGAAGGCTACTAACATGAATACTACAAATTAAATCCCAAGAGCTTGAGGAACAGCTGATAAAACTAAATTGTAACCATTTAAGGTTCTTAAAATGCCATGTGTGAACTAATCTGTTATAATCATGAGAGAGGGTGACAGTACAGTATCTTCACCTTCTAAATTTTTTGCAGGCATTTTGTTTCTTAAAATAATCACAAGTATAGCAGTTTTGATCTTAGCTAGTGGAAGAGTTCCGTTAGTTCTTTAAAGACCAAACTCTGACTTAAAACAGAGTAACATTTTCTTTCCTTAGAAAGTATTATCAGATTTCAGTGAAGCTGTATAAAAACTGGTATGGGACATTTGTTGGAGTTAGGAAACAATGGATCACAACAGAAAACACAGAATACACATAACATATCAGTAATATGAAAAAAATAACATGTTAATGGCCTCTTGGAATTCACACCAACTTGGGCATATGTCTATAATCATTCACAAAAACATTTAAAAAAGCACTCACCACTGAATTATTTCTGTGATTTGGGCTTCCCAATGTGCAACGGATTCTTTCTTGTCTGCTAGATCTTTTACCTCTTCTTCTAACTGCTGGTTTTGTAAACTTAAGTTCTCATACAAAGTGGTAAGCTGAAAGGCAATTTTAAGATGTGTGACTTTTAGGACCAGGAATTCAAGACGCTCGGATAACCAGATAGCTTACCATATTCTACTCAAAAACACTTGTCTTTTTATTATCACATACACTTCTGGTCAATGAATTTGGAAATATCAAGTACTCTGAATTTTCCTGCTACCTTTTCTGTGAACATTCTCTATGCCTAAGGAATGGCCTAGTCTGCTGATAACATCATCTCATTTGTTGTCTAAAAATGTCTTTATGTCATTTCCTTTTTTTAAAAAAACTTGCAATTTCAAATATATATAAAATGGATAATATAAGTGAATTCCCATGAGCTCACCACTCAACTTCAGCAATGATCACCTGCATGCCAATCTTGTTTCATTTGTTCTTTCTCTTGCTCTCTTATCCCTTCCTGTATTATCACATAGGTAGTAACTGTTCAAATTTCCAGTTATTTCAACAAATCAAAAAACTTAATTTGTTAAAATGAGTAATGATTCCAATCAGTAAACACAACGTAATGGTTTGATATGTTTTTTAAGTCTATTATATAGGTGCTCCTCCAACATTTTTATTTTTCTTGTAATTTATTTGTTGAAAAAAGTAGGTTGTCCTGCAGTTTCTACATTCTGAATTTTTGCCTTCATTTTTGAAAGATACTTTTGCTGTATACATAGCATTCTAAATTGGCAGTTATTTTACTTTCCACTTTGAGATGCCATTCCTTTTTCTTCTGAATTTCATTTCTTTTTTTTTTTTTCTTTCTGATGGGAATTCAGCTTTCAGTCTAACTTTTACTCCTTTGAATATAATGTCTTTCTTCTCTGGCTGCTTTTAGGATTCTATGTTGGTTGTTGGTTTGGGGGGCATTTTTCCAGGATTTGTCTAAGTGGGGTATGATTTCTATTTATCACCTTTAGAATTTGTGCTATTTTTTGAATTTGTGGTTAAATGTTTCTCATAGGTTTGGGAAAATTATGGGCTATTAACTCTTCAAATATTACTTCTGCCACAGTCTCTCTTTTCTCTCCTTCTGGGAAACCAAATATTTGTATGTTATAGCTTTTTACCATGTCCCCTATTTCTCAAATTCTATTTTCTGCATTTGATATTCTTTTAAATTCCTGACCATACTTCAGTCTGGAATTTTTTCTTTTCACATATCCAGTCCCTCCTTTGGCTTTCTCCAATCTGTTGTTTCTATTGAGTATTTTGGTTATTTTATTTTTCATTTCTAGAAATTCTATTTGAGTCTCTTGTGTAGATTCCAGTTATGTGCTGAAATTTCTTCATCATATCTTTTACTTTCTTGAACATACCACAGTATGTTTAAGTATGTCAAATTCCACAGTAATTTTAAAGTTCATTTATAAAAATTCCATACTGGGAACTCCTATGGGTCTGTTTCTACTGACTGCCTGGTTTTCTTTCCATTTTTCCTTTTTTAATTTTGTTTTTGCTGTTATATTTTTCCTTTGTTTTTAGTGATTTGGTTGTGTTTGCTGGCATGTCTGGTAATTTTTTAATGCATGCTACATGTTGAATATAAATGCCTTAGGGATAATTTGAGGCTCCGGACAATATCTTCTTCCAGGGAGCATTTACTTTTACTAGCCAATTAGAATAAAGAGATCAGGGATTAGACTACACAGGGGCTGGATTTCAAACTCTGAGAAGGCTAATCTGTTTTTGATTCACCCTTACTTCTAAAATGTAGCCTTTCAATGGGTCCAACTGAAAACCTGAATTGTTACTAGAATTCTCCAATTTGACAGGCACTGAACTTCAATTTTTATCTCTCTAGCTTTGTGATACTGTAGAATACTGTGCTCAACTTCCAGATTCTCAGCAACTGCTTTCATATCAGCAAATGCCATAGAGAAAAAGTGGCACTGAATGTTGTGCTCATCTCTCTGCATTATTCTTCCTTATATAAATTTAGTTAGTACAGTCATGGCTGCCGGGCTATCACTCCAATGCTTTCCAACAGATGAATACTGTAGAAACTATTCTGATAGTATTAAAAACATTTTTTTAAATCCTGCTTTACAGCTCTTCTTGGTGAGGTGGTGGATATGATGAAAACTAATCTCTCATAGAAGCAAGTTCTTGCTTTAAGCTTTCTTAAATCCATGAAAAAATATTTGTATACTATTTTACCTATTTCATATCTACATTTTTTTGTTTGTTTTTATAAACTGTGTTCATCTACCATTAGTTATTACTGTTCCTTTCTGGTATGTTTGTAGAGATACTGTGCTAGTTTCTTTTTGATTATTCAACTTTGAAGGAGGTGAATTTTTCCGAGAAGAGCTACTTACAGAGGTTTTTAGGGATGAGGGGACTATGATAGTAATTTTATATGTCAACTTGACTGGGCCACAGGGTGCTGAGACATTTGGTCAAACATTATTCTGGGTCTGTCTTTCAGTGTGTCTCTGCATGAGATTAACATTTGCATTGGTAGACTGAATAAAGTAGATTGCCCTTCATTAGGAAGGATAATCAACTGAAGGCCAGAACAGAACAACAAAAAGGATGACTGTACCAGGAGTAAAAGGGAACTCCTCCGGTCTAGCTGCCTTCAGGCTGTGACATAGTTTTTTCCTGCCTTAGGACTTGAACTGAAAGAGCAGCCCTTCTGGGTCTTGAGCTTGCTAGCTTTCAGACTGGAACTACATCATAGACTTTTGGTTTTTAGGCACTTTAGACATACACAGGAAATACACTATCAGCTCTCCTGGGTCTCCAGCTTGCCAACTGTTGATTTTGAGGACTTGTCAGCCTCCATAATCACTTGAGTCGATTCCTTATAATCAATCTCTCAATCAAGCAATCAATCAATCTCTCTCTCTCTCTATTGTTTCTGTTTCTCTGGAAAGCCCTGACTAATGGAGCAGAGGCTGAAACCATGTGCTAAATCAACTTTTCCAGTAAAGAACCAGATAGTAAATATTTTCACCTTTGTGAACCACATATGGTATCTATCATACATTCTTCTTTATTAAAATTGTCATTTAAAATATAAAGATCATTCTTAGTTTGTGGGTCATACAAAAACAGATTTGGAAATATTTTCTATCTATTTGTACATGTCTTTTCACTTTCTTAATATTGTTTTCAAATTTTGATGAAGTCAATTTATCATTATCTTTCTCTCATAGGTTGTGCTTTTAATGTCATATTTAAGAAAATTTAAACCTCAAATCAGAAATTATCACCTAATTATCACCTATTTTTTTTCTATTTATTTTTGGAGTTTAAAAATGTGAGAATCTATTATATAATATATAATTTTCAAAATTAACCTAATAATAGCTTTTTGACTGCCATAATATGCAATTCTGTCGAGAAGGAATTGAGTTCTATTTGAGCTGGTTCCAATAGAACAGTTGGTACAACAATGGCAAATGCATTCAGTGGTTACTCTTCTTGGGGAAAACACCCAATTCAAACCAAACTGGAAAATGAATAAATGGAAAGACACAGTGAAAATATGCAGTGGGGTAGACTGACAGTTAAGCAGAGAAAGAAGCAAAAATTGAATGAAAGTATGAGAAATATACCAGAGGTTCAAATGGAAACAGAGGTCC
The DNA here is from genome assembly GCF_040939455.1 of Microcebus murinus. Taxonomy (NCBI): domain Eukaryota; kingdom Metazoa; phylum Chordata; class Mammalia; order Primates; family Cheirogaleidae; genus Microcebus; species Microcebus murinus. The sequence continues at coordinate 52,608,862 of NC_134122.1, read as the reverse complement.
TAGATCCTCCTACCCAGGAATAAATATTTCCCTGTAATTGTTGGTCATTGAATACTTGTCTAACAGATCAATTTTCTCTGAAAGTGCTACTCATATTCTATATATCTTGCAATTTAGCAAGAAAAGGTATTGTTCTACTTTTTACAAACCACCCTTCAGGCTTCATCAAAGAGGCTTCACTGTGTGTACTAGGCCTAAAAGTCCCTTCTGTTAGGCTTGTTCAGGATGGGAACCCAGAGAGTATGTATAGGACAGAATGCGATTAATGGAAAATTTAGATAGTGATCATAAAGCCTGTGAAACAACAGCCATGGGAGTCTGGAAAGTCCCAAGGTTGTAAATCTAACTCTGACCACAGACAGTTATAGACTCAGTTACTGTTCAGAAAAAAATTCACCCTCCCCAAACTTCCATCCAAACCTCCTATAAAATCCACCAATCTCTCCCCTTCCTGGCATGGATGCTCTTTTCAGCCTCTAGCCATCTGCACCCGATGCTCAAATAAACAGTGTTTTGCCACACCAGAGACTTCTTATGTCTCCCTCTCGGCTCTGGACCTAAGGCCTTCCCCTCATGGATATATTAGATCACAACACAATTTTAATCAAATGAGTACTTTTTTTTTTAAAGTTTTCTCTAAATATATATTTGGATAAACTCAGCAGAAATTTATGGCTGACATTAAATCAAAGGCTGAATATAAAATTTGATAGACATTCAATCTGATTATTTTACAATACAATTTTTCTTAACATGTAATAGCATCTTTTACTAGGTAATCTGCTTATTAACTCTACATGAAGTGGCTTTCTAAAGTTTCATTATATATTTTTTAACTCACAGTAACTCTTACTAGAATCTTTAAAGGATGTTAAATTTTACAGTCATATTAGCAAAACACAGGAAATAGTAATTATATGACCTATTAGGGTTAAGTTCAAATATTATCAGTCCTATTTCAGTTAAACTAAGAGTTACATGATAAAGTTCATACACTATTCAGGGTTTTAAAAATCCATTTATCCTACTATTTAGACACTTTCCACAATGTTTGTATATGTTAAGCTTTGTAAGATTTTACTCAATGAACTAACATTATTCTTTATGAAGTCGTTTTCAACCAAAGTCATTTTTAAAATGCTTTAAATTCTTATGTAGCATCTTTTAACAATGCTGAATAATCATGGAGAAAATAGAAACATAGAGAGCTATATGGAAAACAATGGAAAATTGAAAAAGAATTAAAAATCTCTATTTTATAACAATTTAGTCATTGTCTTTCAGTCTGTTACTAATAATAACATAATTGAACATAATATTTTTACTGGAGGAAAATTCTAAAATTCTAAAAGTCATTATAAAATGCAGTTACTTAGCCCTTCTTTTTAAAATGTAAATAGAATTATTAAAATTTCTGGTTAATATCAGGATTTTTAAAATTGTTAAGAATTGGCACAAGAAATGCAGAACAGTGGCAATTTGAGAAAACTGAGATACTAAGTCGAAAAAAATTCCTTTAAGTATTTGATATTTTATTCATATTTATTCATTTTATTCATAAATATTGCTACTTCTAAGTTCAATACATGGTTCTACACTTTATTCAAGTTAGAATTTAGGCAGAGTTAGTTTCTTTGGATTATCATCTACCCCTGGTATCATTTCTGGCTATTTTTACTTCTGCTTTGGAAATATGAAATCATACTTGTTGTAATTTCTCCAACTTTGGCCTAATTGTCCCTTGCGCTCCCCACGGGCAGCCTTAACTTGACTTGAACTTATCTAGCTTGAACTTAGCCAGCCATGACAGGGTGATGAATAAGTGAGGAAAAAATAAAACAGAATAGTTGGAAAGTGAAATAAAGAATAGAGGCTCAAAAAATAAATGAGACAAAGAATAAGATGAGATACACAAAACTCTCTCTACAGAAGACTCACATCACAGACTGGTATAGCCAAAACTTGCCTATATTATTTAAGCAATCATAGCTTATAAGGAAGACTATTGTATACCAAATATGTACACCAAATATACAAGAAAATGTACACCAAATATACATTTAAAACCACAATTCCTATCATAATGTTGAACATATAGCATATGCTCAATTCATATAAATGATATTGAATCACTCACCTTATCAAGTTCACTTGTCAGCTTTTTATTTTCTTCAGTTAGTAACACTTTTTCTCGTTCATACTGCTGTTTGAACTCATTTTCAAATTCTTCCCTTTCACTTTGACTAACATAATTCAAACATAAAAGGAAAAAAAAAGAATTAAAGGTCAACTGGAAACTTGAAAGGAATTATTTTTGGAATAGTTATGTAATATATAAATACCAGACTGATTTCTAGAAACATTATTCACATAGAATACAACATGATTACAGTAATGACAAGCCTGATGAAAACACTTTCCAAGAATTTACAATACAATAATAATGATTTGTTCACTCATTCATTTAAAAAATATTTATGGGTGCCTACTAGGTGCCAAGGGGCTGTTGCAGGCCCTAAAGATAGGTCCCGCGCTCATGCAGCTTGCATTCCAGTGGAGGAGGACTGGCAATGAAAAGTGAGTAAATGAACTAATTTCAGATAATCAGTTCTATAAAAAGAATGAAATACAGTAATATTCTCAACAGTATCTGTGAGGGGGTGGCTAATTTGAATTGTATCGTATGAGAGGGTCTCAGGGTTAATGAATAAACTACCAAAATGAAAATAATAATTGCCATCTGCTTCATATTCATTATGTTTTATCAAAGACAAATTAGTCTGAGACCAAACTGACACTTTTCTTTGTGTATTTGCACCACAATATTCTTAGAATACACAAATTCATAGGCCCTTATTTAAGATATGGTCAGAGTCACTTCCTAGTGATACTAATTTGATTAAGTATAGTATTTCGAACATTTTGTTCATAATTAGAAATTAATTTATATCTAAATTTAGACATTTTAAAAAATTTGCTTTGAAATAATTTCATTCATATAGAAAAATTAAAACAAATCGTACAAAGAACTATTATACACTCTTCACCCAGATTCCCCAAATGTTAACATTTTACTACATTTGCTCCATTACTGTGTGCATGTACTAACTCCATTAGTCTTCTGAGCCACTGAGAGGCAGCTGCAGATACTGTGCCTTATTACACCCCTAAATACTCCAGTGTGTATCTCTCAAAGTCAAGGACACTCTCTGCCATAACCATTAAGCAGCACCCTTCCAAATTAGAAAAATCAACATTGCTAGAATACTACCATCCAAATTCACAAACCAAATTCAAGTTTTGCCAACTATCTTGACAGTGTCTCCTTTTCTTATCTTGTCCAGGATCCAACTAGGAACTATTGCATTTAGTAGTTATGTTTCTTCAATTTCCTTTGGTCAAGAATAGTTCCTCAGTCTTCCCTCTCTCTCACAACAGTTTAAAAGAGTACAGACCTTTCACTGTGGTAGGTATGGTATTCTCACCTGGAACCTCTTCCTTCAGCTCAAAACAGACAGCTTTGTGGCTCACTTGTTCTCCTCTGTCAGGAACTCTGCTGCTCAGTGTACAGAGGTGGCTCATGGAGGTAGGTAACCACTATGGTGGTGTAGTAATTTGGGTCAGTTGGAGCTCAGATCCCTAGGATAGTATTCAGGTGCCAGTGGTGTGGACTAGGTTAGGTAATACCCAGTTCCAAGTCCCTGGATGACATGATTGAATCCTGGGGGGACCAGAGACTGGGCTGGCAAACTTGCTCTCAGCCTCCCTCAGTTCAGGTGCTGGCTGTGATAGTAAGAGGTGGGGTGATCTCTTGCTCTGGCAGAATGCATAGGCAGGAGAAGAGTATATTCAGCTGCCCCAAATCTAGAAATCTGACTATCACTGGTAATTTCTCCTGCTCCCTCATTTTTCACAGCTGGTCATTATGTCCTCCAGGTTCTGTCCTTCTGAATCCAGCCACTTCTCTCCATCTTCACCATCACTACCTGAGATCCACCACCTCATCTCTCACAGCTGGATTCCTCCCTCCAGTGTGCTCCTTCCAGTCCATTCTCCACATAGGAGTAAGAGTGATCATTCAAAAATAAATTGTGTTATTTTCCTTCAATGGCCTTAAAACAAAGTTCAAATGCCTTATACTCTTTCAAGATCTTACCCTATTTTTCTTTCCAGCCTCATTTCTCACCACTCCACTTTTTATCTATGCTTCCACCACAGTAAACAGCTTTTATTTTCTGGATGTGCTACACCCCCCTTTCCCTTTCCCTTTAGACCGTAGCACATTCTTCTACTTCTGCCTGAACACTCTTCCCCAGCTACTTCTTTCTTGATTTCTTAAAAATCTTGACTTAAAAGTAATTTTGTCCAGAAAGTCTATATGTACCAAAGTTACCTTTTGTGCCTCTCCTACCTGTCCCCAAAAACTTATCCCATTTGCTTTTCTATCATGCTACATTGTAATTTTCTATTTACCAATCTTGATTTTGGTCTCCTTGAGGACTAGGATATGTATATTGTCTATGTATCTCCAGTACTTGATATAACAGGTACTCAATATTTATTGCATAAGTAAAAACTAATTTGATTCTTACCTTTCTCTCCTGGTTTTTTCCAATTTGTCTTTTAAAACCATAATTTCTTTGTTGAGAGCGAGTTGTTGGCCTTCTGAATCATGCAGTTCTTTCTTCAGATTTTTAATTTCATTTGCATGTATTCCTTCTCTTTTAGATAATTCTTCTTCATAAAAGATACTTTTCTTTTCCAAATCAGTCTTTAGTTTGGTTATCTCTTGTTGATGTTCTATGCTACATACTCCTGGTGAGTAACTAATTTGTTTTTGCTGTAGAAGTAATAACAAAAGATTAGTTCATCTACAAGAATAACAAAATTTCAAATAAGGATTTCTTTCTAAAATATATAGGACTGTTCATATAAATGTCTATCATTTTTTATATTATCACACAAAAATAAAACTTTGTATTAAGGCTATTAATTTTTTTTTTTTTTTTAGATAGTCTTGCTCTGTAGCCCTGGCTAGAGTGCAGTGGTGTCATTGTAGCTCACTGCAATCTCGAATTCCTGGGCTCAAGCAATTCTCTTGCCACAGCCTCCCAAATAGCTGGGACTACAGGCATACACCACCCAGCTAATTTTTCTATTTTTAGTAGAAACAGGTCTCACTCTTGCTTAGGCTGGTCTCAAACTTCTGACCTCAAGCTATCCTCCTGTCTCAGCCTCCTGAGTGTTAGGATTACAGTCATGAGTCATCACGCCCAGCTCACTATTAACTTTTTTGTCTGCCATATGTGTTATAAATATTTTCTCAGTTTATATTACTATATAGCTTTTGTTGTTATTTTTATAGTCTTCTTCACAAAAAGATTATATCTCAACTTATGTGAATTTTTTGCTGGTACTTTCATGATTTTTATTTACATTTAAATTTCTATTAAATTTCTATTTAGAATTATTGTTGGTATATGGAGTAAAGGAAAAATCTAACAGCTACCTATATCTGATGAGGAACAGATAAGTTTCAAGCACATTTGTGTCTTTAAAAAATTAAAATGGGGGAAGGGATGATAGAGTTATAAAGCATGAAAAGAGAGAGGGCTTTTGCACAGTCCCATGAGAAATGGCAAAGATCTAAACTAACATTTCCTTCATAACCCTGCTAAAAAAAAATGGTAGGTCTCTTCACTTTTAGGTAGGACTTTAAGGAGGAGAAGAAATTTGGTTGAAATCCACCTTTTGAGAAATTAGGCTAAAATATCCTCTCAGAAATAAGAAAGAAAAAAAATGTAAAGTCCAAAGGGTTTTCCAGGTACTGTCTAAGGGGTAAACAAAAACATACCCAGTTGGATTATGACTATAAGATTTCTTGAGCTTTGTTAACTTTCCAATGGTCATTAATTTGTTATAGTCTGTCTGTCTACCTGTTTCCCCAAGTGGTCAGTAATAAAACTTTTCAACTAAAAGAACCTACGTGCTTATGTTTAGTGATAATAAGGAATCAAAGTCCTGAGGTCACTGTGTTCTTTTATGAAGCCAATCTTAAGGGCAGAAAAATCAGTAAGAGTAGTTTCATTTAAAGTTGAAAGAGAAATGTGCTGTCTCTTTTACATTTGAAGTATATAATTTTATTTATTTATTCATTTATTCATTCATTCATTCATTTTTTTATTTTTGAGACAGAGTCTCACTTTGTTGTCCAGGCTAGAGTGAGTGCTATGGCATCCACCTAGCCCACAGCAACCTCAAACTCCTGGGCTCAAGCAGTCCTCCTGCCTCAGCCTCCTGAGTAGCTGGGACTACAGGCATGTGCCACCATGCCCGGCTAATTTTTTCTATATATATTAGTTGGCCAATTAATTTCTTTCTATTTATAGTAGAGACGGGGTCTCGCTCTTGCTCAGGTTGGTCTCGAACTCCTGCGCTCAAACGATCCACCTGCCTCCGCCTCCCAGAGAGCTAGGATAACAGGTGTGAGCCACCGCACCCAGCCTGAAGTATATAATTTTAAAAGAAGAAAAGAATCAATGTTGGCCAAAGAAATGTCCTTGGGTGTCCATTGCAATATCAAACCGTTTATTTAAAAAAAAACTTTTCATGTGCCAGATCCACATTGTCCAGTGGTTTATGAGGTGTCCTGACATGCCCAACTTGGGAAGAGCCAGAGCAAGTCAGGTGCCTGTGCTTAAACATCTCTATGAAAATGATGCCTAAATTGTCATTTGCAGCACTGACCGCTGATCTCTACTTTCTCTTTCATTTTTCTAATCACCTAAAAAACACTTTTAGCTCAATGTTCTGCTTAGTTTAGTTTCACTGCTGGGATGGCAGCAGCATGTACAAAAAGTATCATGAAAAAATAACATGAAATCAAAACCTAACAAAGATACCACCAATTAAAGTTACAGATGCATAGCACTCACTGAACAGAATATGAAAAGCCAAACAAAACACTTACACAAACAAATTTAAACCTTAAGTAAAAAAGAATAACCTACAACAAAACAATAGGTTTTATTGAAGGTATTGAAGGTAATTTAATGTTAGCAAACGTATTAATAAATGTGTAATAAAATATATTTGAATAGATCAAATTTAAAAATCCAAGTGATAATTTCAGTAGGTACCCTGTCCAAAAGTATTTTATAAAATCCAATAATAATTCCAAATATTACTCCAAATCCCCAAATAAAACCATAAAAAGATTATACTAATTCTTTTAATTTAAAAAGTATCCATATTTCAAGCTATCAAACAAAATACTTAATGGTGAAACATCAGAAGTACACCCAGTAAACTGAGACATAATAAAAACAAAAAGGATATCTTCCATTATCACTCTTAAGTAATATTAATTTCAAGTAATCTATCTGACGAACGTGAAATAGTTAAAAGAAATTAATAATGTAAAGAAAAGTGATAAATTATCACTTCCATTTAATTTTTCACTCAGAAAATGCACATAAATCTACTGAAAAGTGTTAGAACTGATAGAGTTGAGTGAAAAAGCATAGAAGATAAAAACAAATCAGTAATACTTCTAGATATTAAAATAAGCAATCAGAAAACATAATAAAAATTGTCTTTGTTAATAGCAAAAGGAATAAAAAATACCACATACCAATACACACATATATATGAGGAATAATATTGAGAAATTTCTCTGATTTATAGGAAAAAAACAAGTCCATAAAAAATAAGTATTTAAAAGGGAATATTAAATATACATGTATTCAACATTTTTCAAATTATCTTCCATGTAATTTTAATAAAAAGTTTTTTTAAATATGGAGAGGAGTGTTCAAATATAGGAGGGAATGGAGACCAATGTTTGTAGTGTGTGAACAAGAATACACTGGTAAAAATACCAAAGAATATACCAAAGGGGGTTATGGACAAATATACTTTTCAGATATTAAACCATACCATTAAATCATTAATAAAGCACCACTGTAATAGATCTCCTCCCTAACGTAATTTAATTCAATATATGAGATATTTTTAAGGGACTGATTAATAAATGGAATTAGAATCACAAGCTAGCAACATAAGAATGAAACGATTCTCATGTCATATCATTTAGCAAAACAAATTCCAAATAGATTAAAGAGCTAAATGTCTTTAAACCCCACAGAAACATCTGGGAGAAAGCAGAATTAAATACATATCAAAACTCTGGAAAGAGAAGAACAAACCAAGCTTTGAAGCAATAGAAGAAACACTGAGGAAAAGAAACATACATATTTTGCAATTTTAAAAAGGAACAAGAACAAAATTAAAGGGCAAATGATAAACTGGTGAAATAGTTGCTGAAAATATTTTAAAAGGTAAAATTTTACTGTGCCAAGAGTTTACATGACTTGATAAGACTATAAAATTAAATGGGCATATGATTTAAAGATATAATTTACAAAGGAAAAATATGATTAATAAACAATCCACTAATAAACCAAGAAATGCAAAAATACAGTTAAAACTTTTTTGTCTCTCATACTTACAAAGATTTGTGGCATTTATCAAATGCCTTAAAAGGATCACTAATTTCACTTCTAGGTATCTGTTCTTAAAAAAATGATAAACATTTGAGGCCAGGAGTTCGAGACTTGCCTGGGCAACATAGCAAGACCCTGTCTCTACAAAAATAAAAAAATTCGCCAGGTGTGGTAGTGTGAGCCTGTAGTCCCAGCTATTTGGAAGGCTGAGGCAGGAGGACCACTTGGGCCTAGGAGGTGAAGGCTGCAAGGAGCTCTGATCCAGCCACTGTACTCCAGCCTGGGTTTCAGAGAGAGAGATCACATGTTTAAAAATAAAAAAGCAAGAAAGACAATGATATAGAAAAAGCAGTGCATAAAGGTGCTCATGGCAATTACAACACAAGAAACATTTAATAGAGAATTGGCTATATGGGATATTCTTCTTGAACTATTTATAACCATTAGAATTATGTTTGTGACAATTTTGTAATAATAAGTAAAAAATGCTTATTACATTATTAAATGAAAAATACAAGTGTCATGAGTTAAATTGTGCCTCCCATTCATATGTTAACGTACACAGTACTTTGAAATGTGATGTTATTTAAATACAGAGTCTTTCAGAGGTAATCAAGTTAAAATGAGGTCATTAGCATGCATCTAATCCAGTATGAGAAATCTGGACACAGACATGCACACAGAGAGAACACCATGTGAACATGAAAGCAGAGATGCAGGTGATGCATCTACAGGCCAAGGAATGCCAAAGACTGCCAGCAAACCAGCAGAAGACAATCCTGCCAATACCTTGATTTTGAACTTCCAGCCTCCAGAACTGAGACAATAAATTTCTATTTTTAAGCTACCCGGTTTCTGGTACTTTGTAACAGCAGCCCTAACAATCTAACACAATAGAGTAAAAAAAACTCTAGTGGCATATAACCTTGAAAAGTATCCTTTTTTAAAACAAATTTTTATTGAGATATAATTCACATACCACACAATTCACTTATTTAAATTGTAAAATTCAATTATTTGGGTTATTGGCATATTATAGTATTAATTCTTTTAAGTAGTAAGATATATATAACAAAACTTTCCATTTTAACCATTTTAAGTGTACAATTAAATGGCATTAATTATATTTCCAATGTTGTATAAATATCACTAATATGTATTTTCAAAACTTTTTCATCATCCCAAAGAAAAATTCTATAATCATTAAGAATTTATTACCTAGTCCTCCTCTTCCAGACTCTGGTTAACCTCAATTCTACTTTTCATTTCTATTTATTTGCTTAAATATTTCATTTAAGTGGAATCATACAATATTTGTCTTTTTGTATCTGGGTTCTTTCACTTGGCATAATGTTTTCAAGATTCAGCCATATTGTAGCATATATTAGAACTTCATTCCTTTTTATAGCTGGATGATATTCCATTGTATGTATATATCATATTTTGTTTATCCATCTGTTGATGGACACTTGGGTTGTTCCCACCTTTTGGCTATTGTATTAATGCTTCAATAAACACTAATGTAAAGTACCTATTAGATTCTCTGCCTTCAAATATCTGGTATATACATAGCAGTGGAACTGCTGGATCACATGGCATCTACATTTACCCTTTTTGAGGATCACCAAATTGTTTACAAAAGTGGCTGAATCATTTTATATTCTCATCAGCAATGTATGAGGGTTCCAATTCTCTACCTTCTTGCCAAAGCTTATTTTCTGTTTCTTTCCTTTTAATTGTAGCCATCTTAGTTAAGTGTGAAGTGGTATCTCATTTTGCCTTTAATTTGCATTTTCCTAATGACTAATAATGTTGAGCATCTTTCACGTGCTTCTTGGTCATTTGTGTATCTTCTTTGGAGAAATGTCTATTCAAGTCCTTTGCTCATTTTTTGATTGGGTTGTCTTTTTGTTGTGTTGTAGGACTTATTTATATTATCTGAATATTAACTATTTTATTTAATGCAAAATATTAGATTTAATAAATATCTGGTTATCAGATATTTGATTTGCAAACATTTTCTTATATTCCTTAGGTTGTCTTTTCATTTTCTTGATAATGACTTTGACATACAAGTTTTACTTTGATAAAGCCCAACTTATCTCTATTTTCTTTTGTTGCTTATACTTTCAGTGTCATTTCTAAGAATCTATTGACAAATCCAATGTCTTGTGAGAGTTTTATAGTTATAGCTCTAAGGTATTTATTCTTTTAGATGCAACTGTAAATGGAATTGCTTTCTTATCTTCCTTTGCAGATTGTTCATTGCTGGCTTTTAGAAACACAACTGATTTTTGTGTGCTTATTTTGTACCCTGCAACTTTGGTGAATTTGTTTATAAGCTCTAGGTCTAGGATCTTCCTTGTGGGTTCTTTGGGGTTTTCTATATATAGGATCATGTCATCCATGAATAGACATAATTTTACTTCTTCCTTTGCAATTTGGTTGTCTTTTGTTTCTTCTTCTTGTGTAATTCCTCTGGCTATAATCTCCAGTAATGTTCAATACCACTGGTGGAGAAAATGGGCATCCTTGCCTCATTCCTGATCTGAAGGGGGAAGCTTGCAGCTCTTCACCATTGAGTATGATGTTATTTTATCATGTTGAGTATATCCCCTTCTATTCCTAGTTTTCTGAGAGTTTGTTTTTTTTTTATTCTTTCTCTGCAGAGGTTGGATACTTCTGAGAGTTTTTATCATGAAAGAATGTTAGATTCTGTGAAATTACTTTCATGCGACAATTAAGATGATCATGTAGTTTTTTTCCTTTGGCTCTATTAATGTGATGTATTACACTGATTGATTTTCTTATGTTGAGACACTGGTATACACCCCACTTGGTCATGTTATATAAACCTTGTACAATGCTTTTGGATTTATTAGTATTTTGTTTGGGTATCTGTGCATTTATATTTTAAAAGAATGCAGGTCTGCAATTTTCTTGTGATGTTTTTACCTGGCTTTGGTATTCAGGGTAATGCTGGCCTCACAGTGAATGAGTTAGGAAGTAGTCCCTCCTCTTCTATTTTTGGAAGAGTTTGAGAAGGATTGGTGTTAATTGGTGTTAATTCTTCTTTCAATGTTTGGTTCAATTCAACAGTGAAGCAGCCTGTTCCTGAGGTTCTTTGTAGGAATGTTCTGATTGCTGATTCAATGTATTTGTTATTGATCTGTGGATATTTTCTATTTTGCCTGGAGTCACTTCAGGTTTGCTTCTAGGAATTTGTCAATTTCATCTAAGTTATCTACTTTGCAGGCATACACTTGTACACAGTATCCTTCTTACAATTCTTTTGCTTTCTGTTGATCAGTAACAAAGTACCCACTTTCATTTTGGGTTTTAGTTATTTGCATCTTCTCTCTGTCTCTCCTAACTAAATGTTTGTCAATTTTGTTAATCTTCTCAAAGAACTAATTTTTGGCTTCATTGATTCTATTATTTTCCTATTTTATTTATCACTGCTCTAATCTTTATTATCTCCTTCTTTCTGCTATCTTTGCTTTTTAGTTTAGTTTGCTTTAGTTTGCTTTAGTTTGCTTTTCCTATTCTAGTTTCTTCGGTGTATAGTCAGGTTATTCATTTGAGATCTTTCTTCCTTTTCAATATAGGCATTTGCCGCTATAAATTTTCCTCTGAAGACTGCCTTTATGTATCCTGTAAGTTTTGGTATGTTGTGTTTTCATTTTCATTCATCTCTAAGTATTTTCTAATTTCCCTTGTGATTTCTTCTTTGATGGTTTAAAGCATGTTGATTAATTTCCACATATTTTTGAACATTCCTGTTTTTCTTTTGCTATTGATTCCTAGCTCCATTTCACTGCGGCAGGGGAAGATATTTCATATGATTTCAATCTTTGCACATTTACCAAGACTTGTTTCGTGGCCTAACATATGGTCTCTCCTGGAGAATTTACCATGTGTACATAAAAAGAATGTATATTCTGCTATTGTTGGGTAGAAATTTCTATATGCAGGTGTCCCAAGGTATCCCTAGTAGAAGTTCAGGATTCCCCTTGGATACCAAAATCTACGTATGTTAAGTCCCTTATATAAAATGGTATACTATTTGCATAAAACCTATACATATCGTCGCATACACTTTAAATCTTCTCTAGATTACAGTCACGTGTCACTTAACGATGGGCATAAGTTCTAAAAAATCTGTCATTAGGCTATTTTGTCCTTGTGAGAACAACGAAGTGTACTTACACAAACTAGATGGTATAGCCTCATATACATCTTACAGGCTACAAACCTGCATGGCATGTTACAGTACTGAATACTGTAGGCACCTGTAAAACAATGGTGTGTATTTGTGTATCTAAACATAGTAAAGGAATAGTAAAAATATGGTATAAATGATTAAAAATGGTACACCTGTGGAGGGCATTTACTATGAATGGAGCTTGTAGGACTAGAAGTCATTCTGGGTGAGTAAGTGAGTGAATGGTGAGTGAATTTTGAAGGCCTAAGACATTACTGTACACTATTGTAGACTTTGTAAAATATACACTTAGACTACACTAAAATTATTTTCAAAAAATTATTTCTTCAATAATAAATTAACCTTAGCTTACTGTAACTTTATAAAAATTTCTTTTTAACTCTTTTGTAATAACACTTAGCTTAAAACATAAACATATTTTACAGCTGTATAAAAATATTTTCTTTTTTTATATCCATATTATATAAGCTTTTTCCCATTAGTTTTTTTTTTGTTTTTTTTACTTTTTAAATGTTTTTGTTAAAAAGTAAGACATAGACACACATATTAGCCTAAGCTTACACAGGGTCAGGATCATCAAGACATTACTAGGTGGCAGGAATTTTTCAGCTCCATTATACCAGGATCACCATAATATATGCAGTCTGTGGTTTACCAAAACATTGTTATGTAACTCATGACTATACTTACAATACTGAACACAATGTACATGCTCTATAGCTGTTATATTTTATTGTTTTGGAAATACTGACAAGAAAAAAATATCTGCTCATGTTCGGTACAGACACAACCATCCATTTTTTCCCCCCCAAATATTTCTGATCCATGGTTGGTTGAATCCACAGATGTGGAAACCATGGATATGGAGAGCTGACTGACTGACTGACTGACTGACTGACTGACTATCTATCTACCTGTTAGGTCTAGTTTGTTATAGTATTGTTCAAGATCTCAATATCTTTATTGATCTTATCTATATGTTCTATCCATTATTGGAAGTGGGATATTAAAGTCTCTAATCTTGTTGTTTGTAGGGCTACCTATTTCTCCTTTTATGTCTGTTAAAAAGTGTTCTTAATAAAGTGAAGTTTCCTACAATCTTTAAAAGGGCCAACATATGTTTAAACTTTATATGTGTATATCTGTTGACCAAGACATCCCACTTTAGGAAATATGCCAAGGAAACTAAAGTGTGGTAACAATCATACAGAAGACTTATTGAGCCTCTATGTGCCAGGCCCTGGCCTAAGCACTTAAATGCATTAACTTATTTACTGGGTATATCTGTTATTATTTTGAATTTATAAATGACACAGAGATGAGTGTTTGAAAGGGAGGTAAATATATGTGATTCAAAGTATTCAACACAGCAGGGTTTATTATACAAAAACAAACAAACAATAAACTACTAGATAGAACATGGCACTGAGAGTTAGAAAACCTGGGTCTAAATTGCACTCTATCACTATACTATAAAAGTGAGACTCCTCTGGGGCTCAATATCTTCAAATAAAAAGAATGCCTAAGATTTCTTCCAGTTTGCACTTTATGATTCTTATAATCCAAAGCACTTACAATCGTGCTGGAAACAAAGCAGGCCCTGACTGAAAAGTATTTGAGACAGTGATGTAATGACTTTTATATACTAATCCTACTCTAGAAGCCTAACTGTATATAGAAGACACATTTCTACTTTGTAAGCTAACAAAGACTGCACATTCATGATGAACCAAAACAAGCAAACTCCCAAAACAAAAACAAGAAATAAAATCTAGAGCTTATATTTCTATTTATAGCTGAAGAATTACTTATAACCACTGAAATTCAACTGTCAGAGAAAAAGTTCTGACCAGTTCTACCATATGATTCATTCATTGATTTAACACATTTGTTAAACAAATATTAAATATCTGGACCTTTGTCAGGGTCAGGTTAATAATTTATCTGTCTATGTTTTCAATAAGCTAGGTAACAGTGAAGGTGGGGATACAGATTTACAAATGAATAATTACAATAGAGCTATGCTACAGTTATTAACAGAATTCTGAAGGACCACAGAAGGCATATCTAGACTTTCTTAGATAATATTCATGTTGATTCTTTTATATTCTGGATGAATAAGACAATAGACTAGGCATGGTTCTGCAAGGAATAGGTAGAATAGGGGCTGACAGGCAAAGCAGAACAAACAGGGTAGACAAAGTTTAGAGTCAAAAAAGGGCAGACACTACATTGAAACTATTATTAATATTTAACACTGTGAAAATATAACATCAATTTAATCTTAATTCACTCACTGTGACATACATAATATTATTAGTATATTAATAGTTACTGAGCACTTACAGTATGTTAGCTTACAAATGTATGTATGTTCTCCTGACATGAAATACTTTTACAGATGAGAAAATTAAGGCATAAAGAGGGCAAATGTTTGCCCAGTGTTACACAGCTAGTAATTGGTGAAGTGAGAAATTAAAACTGGGTAGTCTAACTCTAGAGATGACACAAGGATTTCCCTTGCAAAGCAACCTTTTGCTGAAATGTATTATCTCATGCCCATTATCATCTCATCCCAAATAACACAAGTGTCTGCAAAGGTATCCCTGAGTCATTTACAAGATAGACAGAGGGTCTAGATATCTAACCATGACTATTCATGCAGATTACCAGTACATCTTATTCAGGTAGACAATCCTTCATAAATATTCCAATTCCTTCCTGATAGATTCCTATTCCCCACCAAACACAGTGTTCCCTTTTCTTCAGCATGATTAGGAAATCTATATCAGCTTCCTACTAGTAAGAGTGAGAATTAAAAATACTAGGCTTGAAGAGCAGCTAGTTCACTCTACACAGAATAGAGTACATAAGCTAACATTCCTATCAAGCATAAGGAGAAGAAAATTGATTAGGCTCCATAAAGGTGAAATTAAAAGATACCTTCAGTCCCTCCAATTCATTTTCCAATTGCTTAGAATAGTGCTCACTCTGTTCACGCAGTTTCCTGTCTTTAGATGCTTCAGCAGATAGAGCTTCTGTATGAACTTCCAGCTTTAAAATAAAATGAAAAAAGCAGATTTTATGGTTATAATTTTTTTAAACAAAACATTTTTATCCATGCAAATTTACCTTGTAATAGAAAGATAACTCAAATGTTGAAATTCACATTAAATAATACCAAACTATAAAAATAACCTTTTAAAAAAATTAGAGAAAAAATTACATATTATTTCACCAGTCTCAAAACAGCTTTAATCACTATCCCATGGGCACTATAAAATCTGCCTGACTACTAACCTCTTTTTTGGCTCTTTCTGTTCTGCGCAGTTCTTGCCTTAAGCTTTCAACTTTTTGCATCACCAGGTCCACCTCTTCTTCCTTATCTCGGACGTGGCGAGCAAGTTTCTGTTTTTGGGTGTGCAATTCTGTTAGTCGTTCATTGATCTCCATGAATTCCTGCATGGCCAGTTTCCTCTGACAGTGTGCGTCTTTCAGTTCTTTGGATTGGTTTTTTAATCGCTCGCTAGCCTGGACTAGTTCCTACAGTTTTGTAAAAAGAATATAAGTTACCAATTCTGCAACCTAGAGACCAAATTTGGCCACCAAAGTAGCTATTATTAAGTCAAGAAGAGCCAAAATTATTTGCCTCAGGACAAAATTAAAAGAAATGAACTACTTATGAACAGATATTAAGGGCATCGTGCCCTATTTATATAGTCTCAATTCCTTATGCTAACATGGTAAATGCAATGGAGCTGCTGATTTAACCTTATAGTACCTTAGTTTCCACAAATGAGTAAAGAATATAGGAATATAAGATGTGATAGTCAAAATAAAGATTTTGTGAAATTTAATAAATACTTGTGAGTTGTTTTTCTTTTTAAACATGAAAGACTACAAATGACTAAAAACACAAAACAAAACAAACTTGAGTTGCAGGGTTGCCCTTGATGGGGAAACTAAGCCTTAAGCCAGAAGCAAGGAGAAAAAAACAAAACTGAGACTCCCTGCTAAAGTGAGAAACTTAGAAGGAAGCCAAAGTAGACAGGTTGGTACAGCTACCTGCCTCCCAGCAAAAGGAAATGCAATCTTCTTGGGGGAGCGCAGGGGAAACCTTGATGAAGTCTGAATTTTTCACATATTAAAAGCAAACAAGTATGACCTCACAACCACAGATATCCAAACGCCCAAAGAACAAACTACCAGAAACAAACAATAGAAACAATAAACAATAAAAATAAACACCAAAGGTGTTAGAATCATTTAATATTAACATAAAATTGCTATATATGAAATGCTTGAAAAAAATATAAAAAGAAACCATTAAAAAGGGAAAATGACAAAACGCAATTAAAAATGACCAAGTAGATTTACAGAAGAACTTTATAGAACACTTAGAAATGACAAAAAATGTGTTAAAACTAAAGACATGGATCTACCATGTAGCTACCATGTAGGTTTAGGAAGCTCTACATTTATGAAGCAAGAAAAATATAAAGAAACCTAAACCCAGAAAGGTTCAAAAAATGAAACTGGGTAATACAAAAGAAAAATAAAAGACCCTAAAGGAAATCAGATGGGGGGGAAAAAAGGCAAATCACCTGTATATCCCCATCCTAAAAATAAAATTTTAAAAAAAGAAAGAAAAATAATCAGAAATAATGAGAACAGACACTAAATAAATGGTAGAAATAGAAACAAGGTGAAATATTTTCAAAGACATGAGAAAATTATTAAAATTAAATATCCAGAAAATTTACTTTTCAAGTATGAGGCTACACATAAATGAAAAGTAACAGAGCTTAACACAATCAGATTTGCACTAAAGGAACTTCTAAAGCTTTATTTTAGGGAAAAAAAGTGATTTTTAGAAGGAAGGTCTACTACAAGAGAAATGGAGAGCTCAGAAACTGGTAAACAAAAATGTGAATAAAAACAAGCATGTATTTAAGAATATATTATATTATGTTGAATTTGTACAGTAAACAAAAGATATAACTAAAATTTGGTCAATAACAGCACATAAGTTGGGAAGAGGTAATACAGGTTAAGTATCCCTAATCTGAAAATCTGAAATCTGAAATTTTCCAAAATCAAAAACTTTTTAAGCACTGCCATGACACTCAAAGCAAATGTTCATTGGAGCACTTCGGATTTTGGATTTTCAGATTAGAGATATTCAACCGATATAATGTAAATATTCTAAAATCCAATAAAATCTGAAATCCAAAAAACTAGTTCTAAGCATTTGAGATAAGGGATATTCGGCTGAGTGTGGTGGCTCATGCCTGTAATCCTGGTAGCCTGAGGTGGGCAGATCGCTCAAGGCCACAAGTTCTAAACCAGCTGAGCAAGAGCGAGACCTTGTCTCTACTAAAAACAGAAAGAAATTGATTGGCCAACTAAAAATATAGGGAAAAAAAATTAGCCAGGCATAGTGGCGGATGCCTGTAGTCCCAGCTACTCCGGGAGCTGAGGTAGTAGGATTGCTTGAGCCCAGGAGGTGGAGGTTGCTGTGGGCTAGGCTGACACCATGGCACTCTAGCCCAGGCAAAAGAGAGAGACTCTGTCTCAAAAAAAAAAAAAAAAAAAAAAAGATAGGATATATTCAACCTATAGAATTACAGGTCCTTAAATTGTTTGGGGGGGAAATAGTTTAGAATATGGATTTAGACTTTCTTAATAAGCATGGTTAAATTCAAGAGTAATTACCAAAAGACTAGAAAGAGTAAAATGTGGGAAAAAAATGTCAATTAAGAGGAAAAATGAAACGAGCTCTGGAGACTGTTCGTATAACATACTCAACACTACTGAACTATATACTTTAAAATATTTAAGATGTTAAATTTTATATTATATGTATTTTACCACAAGTAAACATTTTTAAAAGGGAAGGAAAAAAGACAAAAAGCACAGAAAAAGTATGACAAACAGCAAAAAATAAAGTAGTAGAAACATGTCCATATACCTTAGTAATCAAACTAAATATAAAAGCCCTAAGCTCATCAGTTAAAGGCAGTTTTTGTTATACCAGATTAAGAAATGAAATTTAAACTTTACTACAAAACGCGTTATTAAAGATATCACTACGCAATGATACAATGCAATATACGATGAAGAAATATCATTCTAAACTTCTGGGCATTCTATAAGATAGCCTTAAAATGTTAAAAAGATATTCCTATAACTTTAGAGAAAAATCGGTAAATATATCACCATAGTGAAAATTTTCAATTTTCTTAATCATTAATAAACTAATTGCATAAAAAATGGTGAATATAAAGATATTTTCAAGAATACACACTGAACATTTAAAAAATGGAATAGGGTAGGCCACAAAGCAAGTCTCAGTAGATCTCAAAGAACAGATATCATTATAGATCAAGTTCTTTAATGACATTTCAGTTAAATCAGAAATCAACAATAAAAAGATAAAACTCCATATACTGCAAATTTAAAAACAATTATCTGGATCAATGAGAAAAATCATAAGGGATACTAAAATATTTAAATAAAAAAATACAAAACAAAATGTTTATTATATACTAAAATTTGGAGAGACAGAGAGTCTCTGCAGAAAAGACAGATTCTAGGAAAAATTAGAAGAAAGAAGCAAGCAGACGACCATACATCAGATGAGGGTCGGAAGGAGGGGAAGCTAAGACCACGGGAGACTCCACGGGAGAAGGTTGCAGAGGAGAACTGGAAATAGAGACCACTCAAGTAGCCTGGAGACCAGTGGCAAGGGGAGGTGGAGTGGTTAACTCTCCCCCTTGCATCTCAGATTGCTGGTGAGCTCCCAAGCAGGTGGAGAGACCTGCGGACACCAGCCCAGAGACGGCCACCGCCAGTGAGCGGTATGCCTATAGCGGACATGGCACCAGGCTACCAACTCTCTCGGGGCAAATCCCTGTGCACAGACCCGAGCCCCACGGCAGGCACCATATTGCCTCATTCTCCCCTCGCCCTTCCCTATTTGCAGCTGCCAAGGAGAGACAATATAGCCACCAGCCAGAGGCACCTCCAGGGAATGGGACCTTCCCTTTTGGGGCCCTACAGCTGACTGAGGGGCACTCAGACAGTGAACTCCCTACCCACCAGCCCTCCCAGGTGCTGCCCACTCAGTGATTCCAGAAGAACGGGGCAGACCCTAAGGCTGAAAGACATCAACCCAGCTTGGGCTACCCTGGGTGAATTGGGACTGGCACTCCCCTCCCTAGCGGGGTTAGAGATTGAACTCCGGGGCCCAGAGGTCAGACCTGCAGACCACATCCAGTGCACCCATGTCTCGAATTGCCCTGGGCACAGAAGGAATATCCATGAACAGCCTACTGAGGTGTGTGTGCCTTCAGGGGCAGATCAGCGTGCTTGAGGGCAACCCTCCTACCAAAGGGAGGCCGTGAGCCCAGCCCAGGCGGTGTTCCTGCGCCGGGAACCTCTCGGCCAGTATCACAGCCAGGGTTACCCGGTGGTGTGAAGTCTGGCCTGCTGGCAGAGGCTCAGGAGTAGCCCCGGAGTTGGGGAGGGTAGAAAGGAGTGAGGCCTGTTCCAGACTGTGAGTCTAAGACAGCCCCAACCCCCACACACAGACTTTCTGACTGAGCGGGGCCATTCCAGCCCCTCCCAGACAGCTTTTCCCAGAAGCAGAGAACAGAACTTTGACCCCTGCTAACAGCATTGGTGGTACCTGAGGGCAGGTCCACCCAACCCAGCTCCACCCAGACTAACTCACAGACCAGCCCTCACTGACGGGGAGAATGACACACCTGGAAGTCCCAGGGCCCCACCCACCACCTGAGGAACTACAGTGCCTCTCCAGAGGAACAAGAACTGTATAAAAGACCCAAAAACAACAGTGTAGCCTGCTCCTCCCAGCAAGCGCCACCTACTGACAGAGAGGACATTCTGCACACCCTTTTACAGCACCTATTGACTCATCATACAGGGTGTGGTCGAATCTCTCTCACAAACACCACCTACCAGCTCAGAGACTAAACAGAGCGTGTCAATACCCAAATGAAAACCTAAAGGCAAGAAGCAACAACTGATCCAGATGGGAAGAAATCAGCAAAGGAACTCTGGGAATATGAAGAACCAAATGGAAAGCACACCCCCAAAGAGGAGCACCAGCCCCTAAGAAACGGACACCAACCAAAATCAGACCACTAAAATGACAGAAGAGGAATTTCGATCATGGATCGTAAGAAAAGTCAACAACTTGCAAGAACAACTAGATAACCAACACAAAGAAAACGCAAAAAGATTCCAGGACCTGAAACAAAAATTCACTAAAGAAACTGAAACAATGAAGAAAAGATTAACCCAACTCCTGGAAATGAAGAATCAATTCAGGGAACTACAAAACACATTGGGAAGCCTCAAGAACAGGGTAGATCAAACAGAAGAAAGAATCTCAGAGATTGAAGATAACACCTTGCAATTAAATAAATCACTCACAGAGATACAGCAGAGAAACAAGACAAAAGAGCAAAGCCTACAGGAGATGTGGGATTATGTGAAGAAACCTAATGTGAGGGTCCAGGGTTACCAGAAGGAGAAGCAGAAAACACTCAAGGGTTGGGCAAGCTATTTAAAGATAAGCAACGGAATTCCAAGGACAAGACCAGCCCTTCAAGAAGTACTCAAAACAGTGTTGTTACCCACGGATGAGCACAATAAACACTCACGAAAGTAAATCTACTCAAAAGCTAAAGATCAAAGCCCAGTTACCACAATGGCTCAAGAGAGAAAATAAGGCAACAAAGTTGCTTTGTTGAAAACAAACCAAACATAATGAACAGAAAACTGCCCCACCTATCAGTTATCTCAATAAATGTGAATGGCTTGAACTCCCCACTCAAGAGAAATAGGCTGGCTGAATAGATACAAAAATATGAGCCAAGTATCTGCTGCCTTCAGGAAACACATATAACCTGCAAGGATGCACTTAGACTAAAGGTAAAGGGGTGGAGAACAATATTTCAAGCAAACGGAAGCCAAAAGAAAGCTGGTGTTGGCCGGGCGCGGTGGCTCACGCCTGTAATCCTAGCACTCTGGGAAGGCCGAGGCGGGCGGATTGCTCGAGGTCAGGAGTTCGAAACCAGCCTGACCAAGACTGACACCCCGTCTCTACTATAAATAAAAAGAAATTAATTGGCCAACTAACATATATAGAAAAAATTAGCCGGGCGTGGTGGCGCATGCCTGTAGTCCCAGCTACTCGAGAGGCTGAGGCAGGAGGATCACTTGACCCCAGGAGTTTGAGGAAGGAAGGAAGGAGGAGTTTGAGGAGTTGAAGGAAGGAAGGAAGGAAGGAAGGAAGGAAGGAAGGAAGGAAGGAAGGAAGGAAGGAAGGAAGGAAGGAAGGAAGGAAGGAAGGAAGGAAGGCAGGCAGGCAGGCAGGCAGGCAGGCAGGCAGGCAGGCAGGCAGGCAAGCAAGCAAGCAAGCAAGCTGGTGTGGCAGTGCTGATTACAGATAACTTAGTTTTTAAATCAACAAAAGTAATAAAAGACAAAGAAGGTCACTATATAATGGTGAAGGGTACAGTTCAACAAGAAAACATAAAAATTCTAAATATATATGCACCCAACCTTGGTGTACCCAGATTCATAAAGCAAACTCTAATGGATCTAAACAAATGGAGAAACAACAACACCATAATTGTCAGAGACTTTAACACCCTACTGACAGCACAGGACAGATCCTCCAAACAGAAAATCAACAAAGAAATAATGGACTTAAACAGAACTCTAGAACAAATGGGCCTGACTGACATTTACAGAACATTCTACCCAAAAACCACTGAATGAATATACATTCTTCTCATCAGCTCATGGGTCATTCTCTAAGATTGACCATATCCTAGGACACAAAGCATGTCTCAAATAATTTTTAAAAAATAGAAATTATACCATGTATCTTTTCAGACCACAATGGAATAAATGTAGAAATCAATCCCAAAAGGAGTTCTCATTTTACACAAAGTCATAGAAACTAAACAACCTTCTGCTGAATGATCACTTCACAAAGGAGGAGATCAAGATGGAAATCAAAAGAGTCTTTGAACTAAATGACAAAGGAGACACAAGTTACCAAAACCTGTGGGACACAGCGAAAGCAGTACTGAGAGGAAAGTTTATTTCCAAAAATGGACAATTTCTTAGAAACACACAGCCTCCCTAGGCTCAACCAGGAAGAAATAAAAGTCCTGAGTAGACTGATATCAAGTACTGAAATTGAAACAGCAATAAAAAAACCTTTCTAAAAAGAAAAGTCCTGGACCAGATGGTTTCACACCCGAATTTTACCACATCTACAAAGAAGAACTGGTGCCTATCCTGCAGAAATTATTCCACAACATCCAGAAGGATAGAATTCTCCCCAACACACTTTATGAAGCAAACATAACCCTGATATCAAAACCAGGAAAGGATGCAACAAAAAAAGAAAAATACAGACCAATATCCCTTATGAATATAGATGCAAAAGTTCTCAACAAAACCCTAGCCACTACCCTAAAGAGAACAACTTGAAAGAAAAAAAAAAACAAAAACCCTAGCCAATCAAATCCAGGTGCTTGTCAAGAAAATAATCCATCACAACCAAGTGAGCTTCATCCCAGGGATACAGGGATGGTTAAACATATGAAAATGTATAAATGTAATTCACCATGTAAACAGAAGCAAAACCAAAGACCATATGACCCTCTCAATGCACGCAGAAAAAGCATTTGACAAAACTCAACACCCTTTTATGATAAGAACGCTCAACAAAATAGGCACAGACGCAGCTTACCTAAAAATGATACAAGCCATATATGACAAACCCACAGCCAATATCATACTGAATGGGGAAAAACTGAAATCAATCCCACTTAGAACTGGAACAAGATAAGGTTGCCCACTATCTTCACTTCTATTCAACATAGTGCTGCAAATCCCTGCTACAGCAATCAGACAAGAGAACAGAATTAAGGGCATCTAAATGGGAGCAGAAGAGATAAAACTCTCACTCTTTGCTGATGACATGATATTATACCTAGAAAACCCCAAGGATTCAACCAAGAGTCTCCTTGAACTGATAAATGAATTTGGTAAAGTCTCAGGATACAAAATCAATACACAGAAATCAGAGGCATTCATATACGCCAACAACAGTACAAGTGAGAACCAAATCAAAGACTCAATTCCCTTCAAAATAGAAACAAAGAAAGTAAAATACCTAGGAATATATTTAACTAAGGAGGTAAAAGACCTCTACAGGGAGAACTATGAAACACTGAAGAATGAAATAGCAGAGGACGTAAGAATACACCATGCTCATGGGTCGGCAGAATCAACATTGTTAAAATGTCTATACTACCCAAAGTGACCTACAGAGTCAATGCAATCCCTATTAAAATACCATCATCATTTTTCACAGATATAGAAAAAATAGTTTTCTTCTTCGTATGGAATCAAAGAAGACCCTGTATAGCAAAATCAATCCTAGGCAATAAAAACAAAATAGGAGGTATCAATTTACCAGATTTCAAACTATACTACAAGGCTATAGTAATTAAAACAGCTTGGGACTGGCACAAGAACAGGGACACTGGCCAGTGGAATAGAACAGAGAACCCAGATATAAAACTATCCTCATATAGCCAACTAATCTTCGACAAAGCAGTCAAAACATACACTGGGGAAAAGAATCCTTATTCAATAAATGCTGCTGAGAAAACTGGATAGCCACATGTACAAGACTGAAACAGGAACCACACCTTTCACCTCTCATGAAAATTAACTCACACTGGGTAACAGACTTGAACCTTAGGTGTGAAACTATTAGAATTCTAGAGGAAAATGTTGGAAATAGTTTTCTAGACATTGGTGTAAGCAAAGAACTTATGAAGAAGACCCCAAGGGCAATCACAGCAGCAACAAAAATAAATGGGACCTGATCAAATTAAAAAGCTTTTGCACAGCCAAAGAAACTGTCAAGAGAGCAAACAGCAAACAGATAGAATGGGAGAAAATTTTCACAAGCTACATATGTGATAAAGGGCTGATAACTAGAATTTATTTAGAACTCAGGAAAATCAGAAAGGAAAAATCAAACAACTCTATTAAAAAGTGGGCAAAGGACATGAACAGAAATTTTTCAGAAGACAGAATAATGGCCAACAAACATGAAAAAATGCTCAACATCTCTAATCATCAGGGAAATGCAAATCAAAACTGCAATGAGATATCACTTATCTCCAGTGAGAATGGCCTTTATCAAAAAGTCTCCAAATAACAAATGCTGGCGTGGATGTGGAGAGAGGAACACTCCTACACTGCTGGTGGGACTGCAAACTGGTTCAGCCTCTGTGGAAAGCCATATGGAGATACCTTAAAGTGATACAAGTAGATCTACCATTTGATCCAGCAATTCCACTACTGGGCATCTACCCAAAAGATCAAATGACACTCTACAAATGGGACACCTGTACTCGAATGTTTATAGCAGCACAGTTCACAATTGCAAAGGTGTGGAAACAACCCAGGTGCCCATCAATACATGAGTGGATTAATAAAATGTGGTATATGTATACCATGGAGTACTATTCAGCTTTAAGAAACAATGGTGATATAGCACCTCCTGTATTTTCCTTGATAGAGCTGCAACTTATTCTAGTAAGTGAAGTATCTCAAGATAGGAAAAACAAGCACCACATGTACTCACCAGCTAATTAGTATTAACGGATCAACATCTAATTGGACATACAGGTATAACATTTATCGGGTGTCTGGCGGGTAGGAGGGGGTAGGAAGGGATGGGTATACACAAACATAATGAGTAAGATGTGGAACGTTTGGGGGACAGTCATGCTTCAAGCTCTGACTCCAGTGGGGGGGGCATGGGCAATATATGTAACCTTAACGTTTGTACCCCTATAAGATGCTGAAATTAAAAATAAGGCAAATTGGAGGCCGGGCGCGGTGGCTCACGCCTGTAATCCTAGCTCTCTGGGAGGCCGAGGCGGGCGGATTGCTCGAGGTCAGGAGTTCGAAACCAGCCTGAGCAAGAGCGAGACCCCGTCTCTACTATAAAATAGAAAGAAATTAATTGGCCAACTAATATATACAAAAAAAATTAGCCGGGCATGGTGGCGCATGCCTGTAGTCCCAGCTACTTGGGAGGCTGAGGCAGGAGGATTGCTTGAGCCAGGAGTTTGAGGTTGCTGTGAGCTAGGCTGACGCCACGGCACTCACTCTAGCCTGGGCAACAAAGCGAGACTCTGTCTCAAAAAAAAAAAAATAAAAAAAAAAAAAAATAAAAAAATAAAAAAAATAAAAAATAAAATAAAATAAAAAAATAAGGCAAATTGGAAAAAAATAAAGTAAAATTTGGAGACGTAGTAAAAGCTATACTTAGGGGGAAACTTACAGCCTGAAATACTTACACAGAAAAGAAAAAAAAGATGGCCAGGTGCAGTGACACATTCCTGTAGTCCCAACGTTTGGGAAAGCCAAGGGGGGGAGGATAACTAGAGGTCTGGATTTCAAGACCAGCCAGGGCAACATAACAAGCCACCATCTCTACAAAATTAAAAAAGTTAGCTGAGCATGGTGGCGTGCACCTATGGCCCCAATTACTTGGGAGGCTGAGGCAGGATAATCACTTGAACCCTGGAGTTAGAGGCTGCAGTGAGCCATGATTGAGCCACTGCACTCTAGCTGGGTGAGAGAGCAAGATCCTGTCTTAGAAGGGGAAGTGAAAGAGGAAGGGAAAGTCGAAATTTAATGAGACTGAATTTCATTCAGAAGTTAAAGATATAACAAAACAACACAATAACCCTCTCCCCATCCCCAATATAAGGAAGAAGATAATAAAGATAACAGCAAAAGTCACTGAAATACAAATGAGAGAATAATAAGGATCAACAAAGGCAAAAGCTGGTTCTTTGAGACAATAATAAAATAGATATCTAGTGAGATGAATCAAGGGAACAAGCATGAAAGCACAAAGAAATAATATTAAGAAAGAAAAAGAAGGTATAACAATAAATCAAGAGAAGACCAAAAAGATAATAAGAAAATACAATGAAGAACTCTATGGCAATAAATTTGTTAATTTATGAAATGAACAAATGACTAGAAAAATATAGTGTATCAAAATTGTTTTAAGAAGAAACAGGATACCTAAATAGTCCTCTAACAATTAAAGTAACTAAACTAACAGTTAACAAAATCTCCCCATCCTTCTCGTGGTGGGGGAGAACCTTCAGACCCAGGCAGTTTTACAGGGTCATTCACCAATATTTTCAGGAACAGAGCATTTGTCTTAGATAGTCTTTTAAAGACACTAGAGGCAGCAGCAATGCTAATCAACTCAATCTATGAGAGCAGTATTATCTTGAGATAAAAAGGTAACAAAAATAAATTATAAGCTAATATCACTAATAAAAATAAAGGTAAAAATCCTAAAAAAAAAAAATTAGTAAATCAGTTCCAGTGATGTATAAAGTGGATATGCATGAACTCTCGAGCTAAATACCTTGTGTTGAAATTTCAACTTCCTCATTTTCTGTCTCTATGATTTTAAGCAAGTATACTTAACTTCTTGGTGCTCAGTCTCACCATTTGTAAAATGAGAATAATAATAATAATAGCTAAACTCATGGGGCTATGATGAAGATTAATCTAATATATGTAAAGTACTTAGAAAAGTACTATTAGAATGATATCTGCTATATAAATGTTACCTATATAATCATATTATTACTTAGAAGATAATACATGAGAAATGTAGGCTTAACTCAGAAATTTAATAATGATTTAACATTACAAATTACCTATAAATGTAATTCAGCACACCAACTTATTAAAGAATCATACAATCATAGCAATAGAGTATAGAAAAGCACATTTAATAAATTCAATATCCATTCTTAATAGAAAACAATAAACAAAATAGGAATAGAAGGCAACTTCCTTAAGCTGATAAAAAGTATTTACTAAAAACTTACAGAAAACATTATTAGTGGTAAAATTATTAGAGGCATTTTCTTTAAAATCAGGAACAAGATAGGGATGCCTGCTATTACCACTTCTATTCAATATTGTACTGAGGTTGTAGCTAATACAGTAAAACAAGGAGAGAAAGAAAAGTCATGAAAATCTAAAGGGAAGAAACAAACTCGTTATTTGCAGAAAACCTCAAAGAATCTAAAATATATCCCATTATAATTAAGAGATTTTAGCAATGTTGCTAGAACAAAACAGATATAGAAAAGTCGGTAAGAAAACATAATTTTAAAGATATTTAAAATGTTAAAAACAGAATATATATTTAAGGAAAGGCAAATGACACCTTTATGAAATTCTATGGAAGAACATTTTAAAAGAACTTTAAACATATGGAGAGATATGTTTGTGAATAAAAAGACTGTGGGGCTGCAAAGAAACTATTTATGTTTTTGCCTTTGTGAACAAATTTCACTACACCTGGGTTAAAAGTAAGTCTTGGAAAGTAATTTATGATGAAATTGGACAGTAAGAAAACTGAGAGATTTACCTTCTGGAGATAGTATGCTTACATTTCAAGATGGGATTGGAGAAAGGAAGAGCCTAGACCAAAGGGACTTCCTCTGTTACAGCAGGAGACACTGGGCTTATCTTTCCACTGGAGTCATTTATTTATATTTCAAAGGGTTAGAGAAAGAACTCAAGATCCTTCTCTTTAGATTTCCAAGGAGACTCTCTTAACGGGGGCAGGGGAAGAAGGAGGAAGTTGACTCTTTCCTCTATACAGACACTTGGGTAAATTTTTTCAGGGTTCCTTTTTTACAATACAGACTCCTTATGTGTAGGGTTTTATCCAGGGCTTCACCGTGGAGGTAAGAACTGGTGCACAGAGAAGCTATGTGGTTATTATTTGCTGTATGTAAATAATAGTAACTGATCTCCTCTTGTAATCTGTAAGTGCATTCAGAATAATAATAAATATGGACAGTAAGAACTTAAAGATTCAGTGTTATAATGATGTATATTCTCCTGATATTATTCATTGATTCAATGAAATTTCAACCAGAATTCCATCACAGTTTTCAAGGAACAATCAAGATGCAAACCCATGCATATATGGAAATTTAATATATGACAGAGGTGACACTGCACATCACTGGGGAAAGAAGGGTTTATTTAGTAAATGAACAACTGGTAAGCCTTATGGAAAAAGTGAAACTGGATCCTTATCTCACATGATACATAAAAATGAATTTCTGGTGGAGTAAATACATAAATATAAAAATCAAACTTTAAAACCTCAAGATAAAAATTTAGGATTATTTTTTTTAATCTCAGATTTCTTATACAATATAGCAAACACAGTAACCATAAAAATACTGATAAATTTGATTACATTAAATCTAAGAACTTGTGTTTATCAAGATTCCATAAAGAAAGTAAAAAGACCAGAGTTATATGTAACATACATAACTGACAAAAGATTAGAATGTCCAAATATTTTGAAGAATCCTTACAAATCAAGACAAACAACCTAACAGAAAAATGTAGGAAGAATATTAAGAGGCACTTCACAGAAAAAGAAATATAAATGATAAATAGACATATGTAAAGATACTTGACCTCATTAGTAATTAGAAAAATGCAAATTAAGGTCACAATAAAACATCCTTTTACACCTTTACACCTAAAGTCTCAATTTAGACTAGATTGGCCAAAAGTAATAAATCATGTAATATGAAGTATTGTTGAGCACAGAAACTCCTATAGAGTACTGGTGGAAATGTAAATTGGTACACTTTACATTTGGAAAACCATTTGGTATTATCATAAACAATTGGACTACTTGGTAACCCAATTAAAAAATGGACAAAGGTCCTGAATGGACATTTCTCTAATTCATCTACAAAGGGCTAATAGGTATATGAAAAGGTGTTCAACATCAATAATCACTGGAGAAGTGAAAATCAAAACAATGAGATGTCATCTCATATATATTAGAATGGCTATTATTGAAAAAACACAAACAATAACAAGTGTTGGCAAGGAATGTGGAGAAAAGGGAATTCCTTTCTACTGTTTGTAAGATATTAAGCAAATCACTTACAATTCTTTATTGGTATAATCTGTTTCTTTATAGCACTATCCTCTTCTCAAAATATATGAAAAAGATTCTTAGTATTAAAACTTATTGAAAATTAGCAAAGTACCTATTCAAGATAAATCTAGATATAAGGTTTTCATCTTTATTATGTTAACCAAATTTGACTGAGTAATCCTACCAATAAATACAAAATAATAAACACTAATATTACTTATAATATTATTAAATAAATAGAACAACTGTTTTAAATGCCAAATATCATTAGATTGACCATGAATTTAAATGGATCTTTATAAAACATTGCTTGAAAATCCCTTAAGCAGAAAGTAAAAATGTACTAATCTAATTCAATTTAATCTTTAATAGCTTTCTCTGTTAATTCTGTTGATTAGCTTCATCAGCTAAAGGTTGTTTTTTTTTTTTTTTTTTTTTTTGAGACAGAGTCTCACTTTGTTGTCCAGGCTAGAGTGAGTGCCGTGGCGTCAGCCTAGCTCACAGCAACCTCAAACTCCTGGGCTTGAGTGATCCTTCTGCCTCAGCCTCCCGAGTAGCTGGGACTACAGGCATGTGCCACCATGCCCGGCTAATTTTTTATATATATATCAGTTGGCCAATTAATTTCTTTCTATTTATAGTAGAGACGGGGTCTCGCTCTTGCTCAGGCTGGTTTTGAACTCCTGACCTTGAGCAATCCGCCCGCCTCGGCCTCCCAAGAGCTAGGATTACAGGCGTGAGCCACAGCGCCCGGCCGGTTGTTTTATTTTTAATGACCTCCATTTCTTCCCTTGCAACAAGGCTTACAAATCTTCCCAAGGACTTTGTTCTTTATTATCACTGCATTACGTATTTTATCACTGAACACAGTTTATACCACACCATAAGTACTGATCTTGTTTGCATTGGCTCTCTTTAGTCCCAACATTTTGTTTGTTAATGAAGGCCACAGTGCTTAACAGCATGTGGTTCAAGTAAAGTATTTCTAGTGTGTGACTATTATTTACACTACTGGGCTGTGTTAGAGAGTCTTAGCTATTAATAAATTTTTTTAACATTTATAATACTGTTTAAGAGTTACACAAAGTTCTTATGAAAATAACTTTAGCTTGTTTATCCATGCTGCTTTGAAAGATAAACTAACATTTTTTAAACATAATTAACTCACTGAAGAAATTTTATATTACAATCTTTTAATTATGTTTGTATCAGCAAGTTATAATGAAAACGTGTGTATTTTACATTTTTTCTATAGAAGCTAAATAGATTCTACTATTCTCTTATTTTTCATGCTTCTTTTTCAATAATATTCACTTTTAATCAAGTCTTTTGATTATTAACTTCTCAAAAGAACAAAAAATTCTGAACTTAGGAGTCTTAAGAATATAAAAGTTAAAAATTTTACATTACTAAATCAAATGACATATACCAAAATAATTCTTTAAGTTTTTAAATCATTTTTTAAAGATAAAATATACTATATATTATTATAATTCATTATGAATGTTTTCAGTATTCTAATTACACAAGAATGCTGAAAAGACTTTAACAATCTATTCATATATTTTTACCTTATTTAGATCTTCCCTTTCTTGTTGTAACGTTTTGATTTGTTTTTCACAAGCCTTGATTTGCCTAAAAGCATCATCTAGTTCTCGCCTCACAGAATTAGCTTCTTCAAGCTGCTGTTCCAAATGACTTGATTCTAAAAACAAAAGATAAAGTTTCTATTACTATTTGTAAAAAAGCAAATAATTGAACCCAAGGTTTAAAATAACTAAATTTTTTTAAAAAGAAGTATTATGAATTTGATATTAAGGCTACTGACACCACATAACCAGTGTAACTCATGACAAATTAAATGCTTATCAGTTCACTATAAAAATGGTAAATGGCATGTGCCAGTATGAAGATGTGAAAAATTTACATACAGAAATGCCTTACATATCTATTAAGACAAAAAGACCATACTTCCAAAAATAGCACCTTTAGACCACTTAAAAATGTAAAACTAAAAAGAACAGAACCAACCAAACAAAAAAAGACAAGTTTGTCTCTGTTGTTGGTAAACATCCTAGTGCTGAAGTTACTCAAATTATTTTAAGATTGTTTTGCTTCTAATATTGTGTTCCAGATCACCTAGCCTAGTTTACCCGTTTATTTGAAGAATAAACTCTGATTTCTAAAAGTAAATATCTGAAAAACTCTTATCTAAGCCAGCTTCCATTTTAATATGCAGAAACTTAGCTGAATCATTTGCCTAGGGTCACACTGCTAAATGAGTATCAGAGCCAAAGCTAGAGACCAGGAAATCTTGCAATGATCTTGCCAACTTACAAAGTACTGTTATTAAATAATGTTTAAAATTATCAGATCAGAAGAGTTATTATGAAACAAAATAAAATTATGCCTAAACAAAATTTAATAAATTGATAGGAAATGTTCTTGGTATCAAAAGTAAATTAGCAACGGGGCACAGTAGCTCACTCCTGTAATCCCAGTGCTCTGGGAAACTGAGGCAGGAGGGTCACTTGAAGCCAAGAGTTTGAGAACAGGCTAGGCAACATAGCAAGACTTAGGCTCTGCAAAAAATTAAAAATTTAGCCTGCTGTGGTGGTGGGTTCCTATAGACCCAGCTACTTGGAAGGCTGAGACAGGAGGATCACTTGAGCCCAGGAGTTCAAGGCTGCAGTGAGCTACAAGTGAACCACTGCACTTCAGCCTGGAGAATGAGAGCCTGTCTAAAAAAAAAAAAAAAGGTCAAATAGCAAATTAAAAGAACTGAAGTCAGTGAAAATAGAGAAATCTAAACGCATCCATTATTAGCTCTGTTCTGGACATTTTCTATTCTTTACACCTTATTACTCTAAGTGCCATCCCCATATAAGCAGCATCAGCATCCTCTAGGGACTGAGATATGCAGAATCTCAGGCCCCACCTCAGACCTAATGAATCAAAATCTTTACAAGATTCTCAATGATTCATTTGTACATTAGAGATGGGAGGAAGTGCACAAAGCATTTCATATTGTCTAAATGAAGTAGTGTAAATAAAATGCTAGTAGTCCTACTGAGAAAAGCATTTTATCTGTGTAGACAATTCCTATAGTCTAAAAATCATTCAAATGTATTAGTGTATCATGTACTAAATGGCTCTAGATTCCATAAATAAAATAACTTACCAAAATAACCAGTGCCATAAATTTCTAAACTTATTAAAAAGGTAGTTCTTTAGAAAGTCTATTTATATTTATGGTGGTATAGTTTTTAACAACTTTTGAAGATTATATGCAAAGTTGTATTTAACTGGTTGTCATGCTATCTTAATAGTATCATTTAATGAATGTTTTACATGAAGAAAACAAAAAATCATAGATTTTTTGATCTTATGGATCACAGGGTGTTTACTCTTATATTCAGAAAATTGTATTTTATCATTTTCTCTAATTTAAGCATTTCACATGGGAATCTTTCTACTTGCACTAATTTTTTTCAAACATGTTTAAATTATATTTTTCTGTTTTATTAAGTTGTTTTTTTTTCGGCATATTATGGGGGTACAGTGTTTTATTAAGTTTTTAACATATTTCAGATTTCAACAATTTAGTTTTAGGTAACAATTTACTTTTGCTATTTCCAGTAATTAGGAGTTAAAATTTAGCATGTAAGCAGCTGACTTCTGTCATTTCTTGGTTCACTTTAATCAAATTTTATGGCTAAGGAAAATCAATCTGAAGTAGTAAAATGGTACATTTAATAATCCCTCTGAGCACACTTACTTTCTTCCCTAACAAGTTTAATTTTTTTTTGCAAACTGTTAAGTTATTGACTTCTTTCAACTGCTTGTTGTTAGAAACAAAAAAATTCAGTATTTTATAAAGTTTCTGCATCATATAAGGTTTATAACAAACTCTATCTCATGGGATAATTTCAACAGCCTTTAAGAATATTTTATTGTATTATTATTATTTTGTTGTTTATTTTTTTATTTTAGCATATTATGGGGGTACAAGTGTTAAGGTTATGTACATTGCCCATGCTCCCCTCCCCCCTCAAGTCAGAGCTTCAAGTGTGTCCATCCCCCAAACGCTGTACCTCTTACTCATTATGTTTGTATATACCCATCCCCTACTCCCCCTCCCACCTGCCTGACACCCAATAAATGTTACTCCTATATGTCCACTTAGGTGTTGATCTGTTAATACCAATTTGCTGGTGAGTACATGTGGTGCTTGTTTTTCCATACTTGAGATACTTCACTTAGTAGAATGGGTTCCAGCTCTATCCAGGAATATACAAGAGGTGCTATATCACCATTGTTTCTTAAAGCTGAGTAGTACTCCATGGTATACATATACCACATTTTATTAATCCACTAATGAATTGATGGGCATTGGGTTGTTTCCACACTTTTGCAATTGTGAATTGTGCTGCTATAAACATTCGAGTGCAGGTGTCTTTTTCATAAAGTGACTTTTGATCTTTTGGGTAGATGCCCAGTAGTGGAATTGCTGGATCAAATGGTAGATCTACTTGTATCACTTTAAGGTATCTCCATATTTCTTTCCACAGAGGTTGAATGAATTTGCAGTCCCACCAGCAGTGTAGCAGTGTTCCTCTCTCTCCGCATCCACGCCAGCATTTATTGCTTGGGGACTTTGTGATAAAGGCCATTCTCACTGGAGTTAAGTGGTATCTCACTGTGGTTTTGATTTGCATTTCTCTGATGATTAGGGATGTTGAGCATTTTTTCATATGTTTGTTGGCCATTATTCTGTCTTATTTTGAAAAATTTCTGTACATGTCCTTTGCCCATTGTTTGATGGCGTTGTTTGATTTTTTTCTGCCTGATTTTTCTGAGTTCTAAATAGATTCTAGTTATCAGCCCTTTATCAGATGAGTAACTTGTGAAAATTTTCTCCCAGTCTGTGGGTTGTCTGTTTGCTCTCTTGATAGTTTCTTTGGCTGTGCAGAAGCTTTTTAATTTGATCAGGTCCCATTTCTTTATTTTTGTTGCTGATATGATTGCCTTTGGGGTCTTCTTCATAAATTCTTTGCCTAGGCCGATGTCTAGAAGAGTATTTCCAACGTTTTCCTCTAGGATTCTAATAGTTTCACACCTAAGGTTCAAGTCTGTTACCCAGCCTGAGTTGATTTTTGTGAGAGGTGAAAGGTGTGGGTCTTGTTTTAGTCTTCTGCATGTGGCTATCCAGTTTTCCCAGCACTATTTATTGACTAAGGATTCTTTTGCCCAGTGTATGTTATTGTCTGCTTTGACGAAGATTAGTTGGCTATATGAGGATGGTTTTATATCTGGGTTCTCTGTTCTGTTCCACAGGTCAATGTCCCTGTTCTTTTAATACAGATTCTCTTTTAGTTTCACCCCAGTCATTTCACTTTGGCTGCTTTGCAATGGAATTGTTAAAAAGAGAAATATATGTCAGAGTTCCATGTTTTACATGTCAGACCCTTTAAAATGCTTAAAAAGCCTAAAATATTGATTTAAACAACAATCTGTAATTATGAGAAGTACAAAGGGAAATGTACTGGATTAAGAAGAGTTAGAAAAGACAAACCCATCTAATTTTTATAAAATCCTCCAATATGGAGAGAAACACAGCACTTTTAATTTGGAAAACAGAATTTTGTATTCCCAAAAGAAAAAAAAGCCCAAATCAAGAATGCTTTGAACTTTGGTTAACTACTATAAAATGAGTAAGGCAGAGGAGCCTTTACT
The DNA here is from genome assembly GCF_040939455.1 of Microcebus murinus. NCBI lineage: Eukaryota > Metazoa > Chordata > Mammalia > Primates > Cheirogaleidae > Microcebus > Microcebus murinus. Next base: position 52,573,302 of record NC_134122.1, on the reverse strand, counting down.
TTCACTACAACGAATAATAAATTTGACTACAACTTTGAAAGAAATCCTCAGAGACTATTAAATATATCACAGCACAATTTGCCATCACATTTAGATGAAGTTATTAAAGACTAGTTTTAGTGAACAAAGAGAAAAAGTTGTACTAGGAAAGTGGGTTAGTGCATACCAACTATATGGCTCTTAGCTCACAGCTGCTATTAGAACTCTAAAATACAATCTGTTAGTAACAGGATTGAACAAGGCATAATACATAGATATGTGCTAATTTTCTTGGCACTATGTGGCATATAAAACAAATATAAAATATGGTCTTGGTCTTGAAGGAAATAATCAAGTTTGGAAGACTAGAGTAACACTCTTAAAAATCATACATAAAGCAGAAAATCAAATACAAATTGTGTAGCAGGTTATATGTGCTATAGGAATTAAGAGGTCAAAAACAGCCTGATTAAAACAATACCCAAAGTGGGACAGTAGTGAGTTGGAAAGGGGCTAAGAACAGAGATAGAGGGAGGTTAATAGAACCATAGCATCCCCCTGACCTATAAAGAGCATAGTTCCATAGGTTTTCCATTATGTTCTTATTCCTAAAATAATTTATAACTTTCCTGAGATGCAAAGAGATTTTACTTCTAATCATGATGGGAGGAAAATAGGGTCCCTTATCATTGAGGAAAAAGTTTTGAGTTAGAGAGACAGATCACCGACCCCAAAGCAGTTAAAAAAAAAAAAAAAGGATTTTAAAAGTACATTATACATTATAATAAATTTTTCATTTAGAGAACAAAAAAATCCATTATTCTCTCATATAAAATACTAAATGAGGTATGAATTTTTATTTTTGTCTGCAGATACTCAACAAATACATATTTAGTGTCTGTTATATAATACTGGCATTGAGCTTGGTACTAGGAATAGAGTAGAAAAACAAACTCTGTTCCTTATTTGTAGGAGCTCAGAGTATGGTGAAAAAGCAGATATTAAAAAGACGTTATAGGGCCGGGCGCGGTGGCTCACGCCTGTAATCCTAGCACACTAGGAGGCCGAGGCAGGCGGATTGCTCGAGGTCGGGAGTTTGAAACCAGCCTGAGCGAGACCCCGTCTCTACTAAAAATAGAAAGAAATTAATTGACCAACTAAAAGTATATATACAAAAAATTAGCCGGGCATGGTGGTGCATGCCTGTAGTCCTAGCTACTAGGGAGGCTGAGGCAGGAGGATCACTTGAGCCCAGGAGTTTGAGGTTGCTGTGAGCTAGGCTGACGCCATGGCACTCACTCTAGCCTGGGCAACAAAAGTGAGACTCTGTCTCAAAAAAAGAGAAGTTATAAATAATTATAAATTTGCTATATTTTTCTAGGAATTTTAAAATATTGGAAAATACTACTATGGGGAAATACAAAATATAAAGTCATTAATGGTAGTTATTTGTGTACACAAAGATCTTGCTCAAGAAGTAGGGTCAAGCATGGTGGCTCAAGCCCGTAATCACAGCTCTTTGGGAAGCGGAAGTGGGAGGATTATTTGAGGACAAGAGTTTGAGACTAGCCTGGGCAATATAGTGAAACCCCATCTCTACAAATTTTTTTTAAAATTAGCTGGGCATGGTAGTGCATGCCTGTAGTCCTAGTGACTTGGGAAGTTGAGGCGGAAAAATTGCTTGAGGCCAGGAGTTTGAGGTTGCAGCAAGCTATGATAGTGCCACTGCACTCCAGCCTGGGAGACGAAGCCAGACCCTGTCTCTTTAAAAAAAAAAAATCTAGAATAACATTATATTAAGAGTATTTTATACATTTTTTTCCTTCAAAGATAGAGTTCATGTGGGACTACTCATCAGGCAGTCGTTAGGGGAGCCATCAATTTGTGGGAAAAAACCCACAGTATCTGTGAAGCATAATATAACAAGATATACCTGTAGGTAGGTAGATAAATGAATAAATGAAAGGAAAGAAAAATAAAAGAAAAGGAAAGAAAAGAGGAAAAAAGCAACGAAATATGTGAAAGACCTGGAGGACCATCAGGTGGAACAAAGGGAACAGTGAGAGGAGAGGAAAATCTGTGCATGGTAACGAAGGGCTTTGTAATCAGAGTTGAGAAATTTTTATTTATCCCAGGGACAATGGGGAACTGCTTCAGATATTTAAATATGTATGCTCAAGTTGTGACATGAATAGATTTACATCTTAAAGCTTATTCTAGGGGGTTCTGGTTCTGGAAGGCAGAATAGATATATTTCACATTCCTCCCATTAAGTACAACTTAAAACCTAGGGCATTACACATAAAACAAACACAAGACAATTCTGAAATGTGAGGAAAAAAACTAGGACATTGGGACCTGAGGAACAACACAATGGTAGAGTCCCTGGTTTTCTTTTTAGTTCATATCCCAGAATTAGAGCTGAAGAAGATGACAAACAATAAATGCCAAAAAATATAGAGAAAAAAAAAAGTCCCAACAAAAGCCTGCTCTTTCTGGCCAAAGGACCAGGAAAGCAGTAGACTAGGAAGACAGAAAACTCTTAGAAAATAACCATTCTACTTGAATTAAACATCACAGAAAAACCTGTGGCCCTATGCCAACAAAGGACAAGTGGGGAGCTAGATTTCTAACCTCATGAGGCCGTAACAGGTGCCCGAACACACTAGCAAGAGTTGGGTGTCAGAGAAAGATAGGATGTTCATCTCTACTGGCTGGTAACAAGCCCCTCCCCACACAGTGTTAGTGGAGACTACATGGGGAACATGGACTTTCATCCTCAAACTGGCAGTAAGGAAATGCTCCACCCTCTTCCCTCTGGAGTGATCTTGAAGAGAATGAGAACTTTCACCACCATCCAGTGGTAATAAGGCCATCCCCACCAAAGTGTCCTCAGAAACAATGTAGGGGGCTGGAACCTCCAACACCACGCAGCAGTAATGAGGAACCAGTCCTTCCTTGGATGTCAAGGAAACCAAGTGGGGAAACTACTTCTACCTCAATGTGGCAGTAACGAGGCTGCAAACCCTTTTCCACTGCTGGAATGGTATATCGGGAAAAGCCAGCTAAAATGATTTAAATAAGATCCAGAGTCTTTAGCGGAAAATCACTCATCCTACCAAGGACCAGAAAAATCTCAATTTGAATGACAAAAGATAATCAACAGATACAAAACACCAAGATAACAAGAGATATTAGAATTATCTGACAAAGACATTAAAGTAACCATTATAAAAATGCTTCAATGAGCAATTCTGAACAAAATAAACCAACGGATAGAAGGCCTGAGAAAAAATATAGAAAGTCTCAACAAAGAAATAGAAGATGTAAAGAACAAAATGGAAAGTTTATAACTGAATAATACTATAATGAAAATAAAGGTCAGTAGATGGGCTCAACAGCACACAGGAGGAGTCAGAGGACAGAATTGGTGAACTGGAAGATATAACAGTAGATATTAAGCAGTATGAACAAAAAAAACACCATAAAATAAAAAATAAATAAGCAAGGCCTCAGGGAGTTGTGGGATGATAAGAAAAGATCTAACATTCATGTCATTTAAGTTCCAGAAGAAGATAAAACAGGCAACTCTGAAAAAGTACTCAAAGAAATAATGCCTAAAAATACCCCAAGTTTGGGAAAAGACATAAACCTACAGATTCAGAAAGATGAACAAATCCCAAATGGAATAAACCCACAGAATCCATGGCAGTACACATGATTATAATTAAGCATCAGAACAGTAAAAAAAAAAAAAGAAAATCTCTTAAAAGAAGTCAGAGAAGGCCGGGCGCAATAGCTCATACCTATAATCCTAGCACTCTGGGAGGCCGAGGTGGGCGGATTGCTCGAGGTCAGGAGTTAGAAACCAGCCTGAGCAGGAGCGAGATCCCATCTCTACTATAAATAGAAAGAAATTACTTGGCCAACTAATATATATACAAAAAATTAGCCGGGCATGGTGGCACATGCCTGTAGTCCCAGCTACTCGGGAGGCTGAGGCAGCAGGATCTCTTGAGCCCAGGAGTTTGAGGTTGCTGTGAGCTAGGCTGACGCCATGGCACTCACTCTAGCCTGGGCAACATAGCGAGACTCTGTCTCAAAAAAAAAAAGAAGTCAGAGAAAAACACCACCTTAAAGATAGGGTGAAAATACTCAGAATGACAGTAAATTTCTCATTTGAAACCATGGAGTCTTAAAGGGAATGGCATAATATTTTCCAGATGTTAGGGGGAAAAAACTATCAACCTAGTTTCCTATGCCCAGCAAAAGTATTCTTTAGAAATGAAGGGAAAATCAAGATATTCTCAGACATAAAAAACTGAGAGAATTCAATGGTAGTAGGCTTACCCTGAAAGAATGGCTAAAGTTTGTTCTCTAAACAGAAAGGAAACAACTAAAGAACGAAGCCTGGAATATTAGGGAAGAGCAAAGAGCACAGTATACAAAAACACAATAGGCTTTTTTTTCTTTTTGCTTCTTGAGTTTATATATATATATATATATATATATATATTTTTTTTTTTTTGGAGGGGGGAGACAGAGTCTTGCTCTGTTGGCTGGGCTAGAATGCCGTGGTGTCAGTCTAGCTCACAGCAACCTCAAATTCTTGGGCTTAAATTCTGCCTCCCGAGTAGCTGGGACTACAGGCATGCACCACCATGCCAGGCTAATTCTTTTTTCTATATATTTTTAGTTGTCCAGCTAGTTTCTTTCTATTTTTAGTAGAGACGAGGTCTTGCTCTTCCTTGGGCTGGTCTTGAACTCCTGACCTCAAGCGATCCTCCTGCCTCAGCCTCCCCAGAGTGCTAGGTTTATAGGCATGAGCCACCATGCCCAGCCTGCTTCTTGAGTTTTAAAATAAATTATTTTTCATGGCTGAAGGAAACATTATAACCTTATCTGATGAGATTCTAAAACATGCATAGAGATAATACTTGAGACAGTTATATAATAAACAAGGAGAGGAAACAGATTGTAAAGGGAGATAAGAATTCTATACTTCAACTGGTAAAATGAACAACCACTAAAAAAGTCTCTATGCTCAAAAACACTGTAGAGTAACAAAAATGAAATTTTTAAAAATGCTCAAATAATCTAAAGGAAGAGAGAAAAAGGCAAAAAAGAAATGAAAAACAGAAACAAAGAAAAAAATGGTAGATATGAGCCTTAATATCATAATTAATAATTTATTAATGACATATATAATTACATATCAATTACATTAAATATAAATGGTCTAAATACATCAATTAAAATAAGGAGATTGCAGAGTAGATTAAAACTCTAAGCTATAGCTTTTGATTTTAAGTGAGGGAAAAAGGGGGGAAAAAAAACCCAATACAAATGGCCAATAAGCATATCATTAGTCATCAGGAAAATGCAAATCAAAACCATAACAAAGCATGGCATGGTGGCACATGTACCTGTAGTTCCAGCTACATGGGAGGCTGAGTTGTGAGGACTGCTTGAGCCCAGGAGCCCAAGGCTGCAGTGTGCTAAGATTGCAACTGTGGATAGCTACAGCACTCCAGCCTGGGCAACACAGCCAATACCCCATCTCTTAAAAAAAACAAAAAAAGTAACAAAAAATAAAAAAACCACAATGAGATATACTTCACATCTACTAGGATCGCTAAAATTTAAAAAAGGAATGTAAAATATGGGTGTTGGCAATAGGGGTATGAATGTTTCTAGCAGAACTATTCACAATAGCTAAAAGGTAGAAAGAACTCTGGCCGGGCACGGTGGCTCACGCCTGTAATCCTAGCACTCTGGGAGGCCGAGGCGGGCGGATTGCTCGAGGTCAGGAGTTCGAGACCAGCCTGAGCAAGAGCGAGACTCCATCTCTACTATAAATAGAAATAAATTAATTGGCCAACTAATATATATAGAAAAAACTAGCCGGGCATGGTGGCGCATGCCTGTAGTCCCAGCTACTTGGGAGGCTGAGGCAGGAGGATCCCTTGAGCCCAGGAGTTTGAGGTTGCTATGAGCGAGGCTGATGCCACGGCACTCACTCTAGCCTGGGCAACAAAGCGAGACTCTGTCTCAAAAAAAAAAAAAAAAAAAAGGTAGAAAGAACTCAAATACCCATCAAAATATGAATGGATAAACAAAATGTGGTATTATCCATTCAATGGAATATTATCTAGCCATAAAAAGGAATGAAATACTGATATATGCTACAATGTGAATGACACTCAAATGCATGATGCCAAGTGACAGAAGCCAGACACAAAATATCATACACTATACAATTCCACTTACATGAAATATACAGATAGGTAACGCCATAGAGAAAGAAAATAGATTAGTGGTTGTCTGGGACTGAGAGAAGGGGAATATAGGAATGACTGCTTAATCAGTATAGGATTTTGTTTTGTAACTTAACAAAAGTAATGTCCACACAACATTGTCAACATAACTAAATGCCACTGAACTATACATTTTTAAATGGCTAAATTTATGTTATTTAACCTAAAAATACTGCAAGTTGCCATGCTCTCCTGTTCAAGGCTCCCTAACCTCCAAGTGTGCGGCCTCCAAGCATGCCATTTACCCCACAGCATCTGTAAGTACAATAGTTACCAGCTAAGATGATAGAGAAAACAAGCAATACCAAAACAAACAAACAAACAAACAAACCCTAAAGACTAATATCTTTCATGTTCATAGATGCAAAAATCCTTAACAAAAATTAGGAATGGAATTAAGCAATCTACATCATTCTACACCATGACCAAGTGGAGTGTATTCCAGGGATGTAAAGATAGTTCAATATTTGAAAACTGACCAGCATAATCCATCATATTAACAGGTTAATTAAAGAAAAATCATGTTCATAGTAAGTGATGTAGAAAAAGCATTTGACAAAATTCAACACCTATCAATGATAAATAAAAAAAAACCTTAGAAATATAGAAGTAGAGGAAAACTTCTAATTTGGTAAAGAACATCGATAAAAAACCTATAGCTAATATTACACTTAATGGTGAAAGACTGAATCTTTCTCCCTAAGACTGAGAAGCTAGTATGTACTTCCCACCGCTCTTCTTCAACATAATGTTACATGTTCTAGCCAGTGTAGTAAGGCAAGAAAAGGAAATAAAAAGTATAAATATCAGAAAGGTAGAATTAAAACTGCTCCTATCTGCAGATGCCATGAATGTCAGCATTAAAAAATTCCCAAAAAATCTATTTAAAAAAATACTCCTAGAATAAGTTTAACAATGTCCCAAAAAATAAACATATAAAAGTCGATTGTATTTCTATATATTCACAATGAATACATAACACACCAAAATTTAAAATACCATACCATTTGCAATCACTCAGAAAATGAAATTATTTATCATTATTCTATATATAATGGGTTAGACATCAACATAGGTTCCCTCTGGATATTGCCAAAATGGTATTGTAAATGACAGCAAAATATTTTAGGATTTAAAAAATTAGCTGTTACATACAGCCAACAAAGATGCTCACAACTATTTTGGTAAATCACACAATTATGAGATTATTGATTTGAATGTTTTATATCAATCCCATCTATTTCAAGGTACAGTAGTTTTTAAAATGAACAAACAAGGTTTCAAAAGCTACTGCCATTCAAAGCCACACTGTATTATAAGAAAATGTAAATCTGAGATAGGCTTATGAATAAGTTTTCTAAGTCCATTTTACCTCTTTGAAGATAAATCACTGATCATCTTAGCTGGTCTTGTGTTCTACTTTTTTAGCATCATACAACTCTACACAGACATTCAGTGTCATTCTTAATGTTTTATTGTTGGTATCAAAGGAAAGACAATGATTCTCTGCTTATCATGTTTATAATCTAATTTATTTTTAGAAAGATAAAGTTATAGAAATTTGATAAAGAGGTATTTCTTAGGAAAAGAATATCTTAAAATTAACAAAATAGTGGTAATAAATTATGCTCAAATTTAAGATTTCTACATGTACTTCATATAACTAAAGTATTAACATGGCATTTTAAATAGTCCTTTTTATAAAAGACCCTTTATCATAGTTTCTCTTTTCCTTCACTTATTTTTACCTAAAATTGCAGTTCTGGAGAAGCTTGACCATTCTAGCTAAAGTAGTATCACCTTCTTTCTACCCCTCCACTTTCTCAGATCATGTGATAGCTCTAAAACATGCAAAAAGCTGCCATTTAACTCAAGAGTAAAAACCAAAGACCTTACAACAATCAATAATGCCCTACTGATCAGGCAACAAGTCCCTTCCATGCCTTTACTTCTCTAACTCACTTCCTTCCATTCTACCTGCTTGCTTATTCTACTACAAGCCATGCTGTCCTCTGTGTTTTACTTAAACACATGCAGCACATTCTGACTTTAGGGCCTTTGCACAGCCTGGTCATTCTGCCTGGAACACGCATTCTCTAGATAACTGCATGACTAAACCCCTTACCATCTTCAAGTTTTTATTAACATGTTCCCTTCTCAATCAGCCCTAAACCCAGACCACAGTACTTATACTGATAAAACTCCTCATGTCACACATCTGACTCATTCTCCTTATTCTACTCTATTGTTAACCACTTATCACCTTCTAAAATACTGTATCATTTACATAGTTATACCTCATATACTTATTGGCTTTGTCTGTTATCTGTCCTCCACCCAGGCAAGGGCAAGGATTTTTGTATGTTTTGTTTAGTATTGCATCCCAAGAGCCTAAAACAACACCTGGTAGGGGCTTAATAAACATTAGCTGTACAAATGTAATAAATGAATGAAGGAATACAATAGGCATATCAACAATTGTCAATTTTAATTTTAATTAATCTTGGCAATACAATGAAAAATGTTCTGTAACAAAGAAAACAAATTTTCACAAGCCTTGATGCCTGTATACATGCAGTTCCCTTGTCTATAGTGTCCTTCTTCCTCCCTCCTAACACCTATTCCCCTAAATTGCTCTTCTAGGCAAATTCCAACTCAGTATCCCCCCAAATTAATAGATCTTACAAAAAAGTAATCCTTGTTCACTTAAGTCCAGGTTAGTTGTCCCTCCTATGTACTCTCCAGGTACCTCTGTTTATTTTTCCTCATAGCCTTTTCACTTATATTATAATAACTATTTGTTAATCTGTTTACCAGATCAAAATGTGAGTTCCTTGAGAGCAGAACTGACTTATTTCTGCTTATTTGTCTTTCCCTCACTGGCATATAACTCACATCACACAGCACAGACAGGTACTCAAATGTTTTCTGTGTGAATAAACCATTTTTAAAAATCTACTAAACTGAATTTATAGTAAATTGCAGAAATTTACCTGTTACTTGTTTCCTTAGTTTTTCAATTTCTTCTTTTAAGTTTTTTATTTCTAAATCTTTGCTTGCTGTTAGTGGACCATCAACAGTTGAATACTGCAGAGCTTGGACAGTCTGTGTTGATTCTTAAAAAAAGAATAAAAAATTTTTTATAACTAATAACAATATATTTTTGGTTGAGAAATTCTTATATAATTCTTATGTAATGTTACATCTACCAATTGAACAAAAGCATGTAAATACATTAAGTTGTAAAATTCCATTATGCATGTCTTTAAAATTATAACATATATAGAAAAGAATCTACCTTCTAATATGTGAGATTTTGGGTTTTAAATACTGTTGGTATAGTTTGCCAGTGATTCAACTATTTGGTATAGTTTGCCAGTGATTCAACTATGCTAGCACCCTTTGGTGTTAGCATCTCTGTACATGTGATAACTCAAAAACATTATGTCAGTCAGATGATGTATGAAGAACTGAATCTGGTGTATAAAGGGGGTTTTAAACATGTAAATATATATGTAGAAGTGCTAGCCTTCCAAATTTTATGTTTGAAAGTTGAGGCCCATCCATAGATAACACTGACTCATCAATTTAGTTAAAATAGAGATTATTAATTTATCTTGCAGTTTGAATCAGAAGATGCAAGGTATCAAAGAAACATTAACTTTATTGATGTTTATTCCCAGATATTATCAAAAGATAAGGAAAAAAGAAAACTTGAAAACTATTTTGTATCAGAAATGAAACCACCATTGTTCTAAAACAGGTATTCTGCTATTTATGGAGGGGTTCCCAAATAGTAATTCTTTGTTAGTTTAAATCATTACTGATTGCTCAGTGTGTGTGTTTGTATCATAATCACAATAAAAATTATAAGACATTTGGAAAAGCAGGAAAGCATGACGAATAGTCAAAAGAAAAAACAGAAATAAAGTAGACTCACAGACAATCTAGGTGTTAAAACTGGCAGACAAGGAGCTTAAAATAATTATTATTAAAATGTTGAAGACAATAGAGGAAAAGATAGACAAAAAAATGGGGAAATTTCAATGGAGAATTGAAAACTATAAGAGAACCAAATGGATATTCTTGAACTAAAAGAGACACTATCTGAAATTAAAACTCATTGGATAAACTTAACAGCAGAATGGATAGAACAAGACAGAACTAGTAACCATGAATGAAGGTCAACAGAAAATATCAAAATGAAGCACAAGGAACAAAAGAATAGAAGGAATAGAACAAAGCATAAAGGAAATATGGGACATGATCTAACATATATACAATTAGAGTCCCAGAAGGAGAGAAGAAAATGAACAAAGAAATATCTACACAGATTATGGCTTAGAATTTTCCAAAATTGATAAAAGTCGTTAATCAAGACTGTAGAAGCACAGTGAATCCCAAACAGGATTTTATATTAATACAAAGAAAGCTACACCTATGTACATCATATAAAACTATTTGAAACTGAATTTAAGGACAAGTTCTTAAAAGCAATCAGAGGAGAAAAAAGATACATTATATTCAAGAGATGAAGATTAACAGCTGGCTTCTCAATGAAGATAATGGAAGTTAAAAAACAATAGAATAATAACCGTAGAACATTGAAAGAAAAATCTGCCAAGCTACAATTCTAACCCAGCAAAAGTATCCTTTCAAAAAGGAAGGAAAAAAAAATTAAGACATTTTCAGACAAACAAAATCTTAGAGAATTTGTCACAATACATTCACGTTACAAGAAATACTAAAGGAAGTTTTTCAGGCTGATGAAAAGTGATTCCAGATAGAAACATGGATCACTAGAAGAAATAAAAAGCACAAAAAGGGTAAATAAAAAGATATTTAAAAATTAATGAGTAATAAATATGTGAAGCAACAATAAAGAAATGTATTAAAAGATTTATAAACTAGATTAAGGTAAAATATACAATAACAATCATAGAAGGAACTGTTTGAAAAGTTTTTACATTGTTTGTGAAGTGAAAACATACAAATTATTAAGAAAAAGATCTGGCCGGGTGCAGTGGCTCACGCCTGTAATCCTAGCACTCTGGGAGGCTGAGGTGGGCGGATTGTTCAAGGTCAGGAGTTCGAAACCAGCTTGAGCAAGAGCGAGACTCCATCTCTACTATAAATAGAAAGAAATTAATTGGCCAACTAATATATATACAAAAAATTGGCCAGGCATGGTGGCGCATGTCTGTAGTCCCAGCTACTCAGGAGGCTGAGGCAGGATGATCGCTTGAGCCCAGGAGTTTGAGGTTGCTGTGAGCTAGGCTGACGCCACGGCACTCACTCTAGCCTGGGCAACAAAGCGAGACTCTGTCTCAAAAAAAAAGAAAAAGATCTAACAGAAAAATGGACAAGAACCTTAAACCAGAACTTCACAAGCTTGGATAACCAAATTGATAGTAAATATGAAAAGATACTCAATCTCATTATTCACCAGGGAAAGGCAAATTAAATTCACAGTAAGATACCACTATATATCTATGGAAATGAATACAAGTAAAAATTTAAAAAGCTGACAATATCAAGTTCTGGTGGAGAGCTGAAGAAAGTGGAAGTCATACATTATTAGTAGAACGAATACACTGATACAGTCAACTTGGAAAACTCTTTGACAATATCTTCTAAATATGAAAATACCCTATAACCCACAAATTATACTCCTTGATATATATCCATGAGCAATAAGTATACATAACTACCAAAAGGAATATATAAGAATATTCATAGTTGTACTCATGATAATATCTGGAAATAATCCAAATATTCACTGATGACAGATTGGATAAATCAATTTTTAGCATTTGTATACAATGAAATACTAAACAATACTATAAAAAAAGAAATATTGACATATATATAAAACATGGATAAATCTCAAAATAACATGTTGAGTTAAAGAAGCCAGACACAAAAGAGAACATAGTATATGATACTATTCATATGAAATTCAAGAACAGGTAATCAATCAACTAATGGGGAAAGAAATTAGGACAGTGTCTTCTTTAGGGTGGTAGGTTATGAACTGAAAAGGGGCATGAAAGGACCTCATGCTATGCTGGAAATATTCTATACATTGATATGGGTGGAGGTTATGTGAGTATATATACATATAAGCAATTATTGGGCTTACAGTTAAAAATAGAATGCTTGCACACTTTAGGTATATTGCCATATTAATAAAACAAGTAAAAAAACTAAATTGGGCCAGAAGGGAAAGTAATTCACATGCAGAGATCTTAGCAATTTATTGAAAAAGGAAAATAGTCTGTTCTATTGATGTCTATAGAGCCTTTTTCTCTATTGGGCTTCTAAAAGTAAGTAAGCAAAATTTTATGACTGTGAAACTTTGATTTTTTTCTCTTGTAGGAGTTACAAGTTCTTGATTACTTATTCATACATATTTCTTCATTCACAAAATATGTAAGTAAAATAAATGTTATATCCTTTATGTTGGAGAAAATAAAGCATAAAAGAGAGATAGTGAGTGCTGGGGATAGATATAACGCTAAATTATAAATAAGATGGTTGGGAAAGGCTTCAATGAAGGCTTCATTAAGGTAGAGAGGTAAAGGAATACATCATGTAAATATCAAAGGAAGAACATTTAAGGTAGGGCAACAGTTAATGCAAAGGCCCTGAGGTAGGGATCTGCCTGGCTTGTGAAAAGAACAGCAAGGAGCCTAGGGTGGCCAAAACAGATGGAACAAACGAGAGAGTAATCAGAATGGTAAGAAGAAGTCAGATCATATGTCACCCTAGGCACTGAAATTAGTCTGGCTGTTAATGTGACATGGAAAGCTACTGGGAGTGAAGTAAGATGGGAGTACTGGGAGTGAAGTAAGAACACGGTGAAGTAAGATGATCTAAATTGTTTTAATAGGATCATTTGGCTGATATGTTGAAAACAAAGGAAGGAAAACAGGGGTGGAAGAGATATGGGGTGGAAGGACAGCAGAAGACATAAAGTAAAGAAACAAGTTAGTAAGTTATTGCA